>NC_047112.1:81091685-81691685 GCF_902500255.1 Thalassophryne amazonica
GAGGCAAATGGTGGTCACACCCGATACTTACTGGTATCCCCCCCCCCCAATAAAACAAAACTGCACCTTTCAGAGTGGCCTTTTATTGTGGACAGTCTAAGGCACACCTGTGCACTAATCATGGTGTCTAATCAGCATCTTGATATGGCACACCTGTGAGGTGGGATGGATTATCTCAGCAAAGGAGAAGTGCTCACTATCACAGATTTAGACTGGTTTGTGAACAATATTTGAGGGAAATGGTGATATTGTGTATGTGGAAAAAGTTTTAGATCTTTGAGTTCATCTCATACAAAATGGGAGCAAAACCAAAAGTGTTGCATTTATATTTTTGAGTGTGTATATGTATATATATATATATATATATATATATATATATATATATATATATATATATATATATATATATATATATATATATATATATATATATACACACACATACATACACATATACATACACACACAAATACTGAATGTTTGTGAGTGCAATGGTAAGAATATTTCATAAGGTGCCACTTGAAAATGGAGTGAAATATTCTTTCCATTGCACAAATGGACAAAAAACTATTTGTTTTATATAATGTCTAAAATAGATCCTTGTCATTTGATATTTTATTAATTTATAAACAAGAAAAAGGGGACTTACATTTTGGTGTGTGTCACTGGTCCTTTGAAGTCAAGAGGTTCCAAACAGTCCAATACAAACTTTAAATATCGATACAATCCAAAATTGTTCTCAGTCAACTTGCAAAAGCAGTCACGTAGTTTTAAAATAATCCTGACAATGCAGTCCATACCTGATGCCATGCATTGACTGCTTTGTGGACAGACTGCCATCTGGTTTTTCAGGCAGCAAAAAATGGCAACAGAAATTTGTTGAGCTCTTTATCCGAGCGCGCTTGTATTTCAGCTAGAAAACATCCCAGTGAATACTACAAATGCCTTCAGATTTGTCGTCTGTCACCAAAACAAACCCCGCCATGTGTGTTTTTAAGATAAGTGCCGTCGCTGCTAGTGTGAGAGCGCTGTGGTTGGGCATGCAATAGCACAAAACGTACAGCACCAAAACTGCACGCTAAATGGAACACAATGGCAAATGTACAAACCACCAATCAAATGACAATGATCTATTTAGGCGTGTTATATATATATATATATATATATATATATATATATATATATATATATATATATATATATATATATATATATATATATATATATATATATCGTGTTTATACCACCCATCTCTATGTCCTGTTAAAGTGCTTTCACATAGACAGAGGAGTACATTTGTCCAAGTGTCAAGTTTAATAGTTTTTTTTTTGTTTTGTTTTTTACGTCAACTTTTGAAGATGCACAAAATGCTGCTCTTGTTCTCTTTTTACCATATAGTGGATATTTTTCTACTAGCATGTGTTGGAAGTTAATAACTCACCTCTCTCTTTCCAGCACAGTGCAGCACAACAGGAGGCCCAACAATACGGTTCTCCCGTTTGTACAGGTATTTGTATTCCGGAGAATTAAAATCTGCGAGGACAAAAACCGTCTCGTAATCAGTGTTCTCGCCATCTCCAAACTCCTGGACATCATCTGTCATTATCCATGGAGTGTTGATGTCCTACAAAAAAAAATTAAGAAAAAAATTAATAAGCAAAAATTGACAAAGATCACAATATGGAGCAATACAGCTGTCTGTCAATGATAAACATATAAACCTTGTTAGTAACTGGATAATTGGAAATTATTTAGTTGTGTACATTTGGTTGGAAATTTAGTACATTTCACAAAATTAGGAAGCAAAGTTTGTCTGTAGTACTTGTAGACTAAATGTATTTGGCAAACATTCATTATTTTGGATAATATAACACCTAAAATAGATACTTGTCATTTGATTTGTCACTACTTAAATTTGACAAGCGTTTCTTGTCGGAGCAGAAATTAGAGGGCAGCGGGACTGGGCAGAGGAGCTCAGTCTCGGTGTGTGTAGAACATGTCTGCTTTCTTCAGTTCAGCGAAAATCACAAGAAGTTGTCCAATTCTTCCTTCAACAGCTCCTAAACACGTCCCTGTGAACACTGCAGCTTCCTCGTATCATGGAAGCATTTTTAAGCTGTAATGGAACAGTGTAATCTTGTTTGGGTGAAGAGCATCGTGGTATGCGATAGTGTGAAACAGATGGGGAAAAAAATGTAGATAGGACCAAAAATGCACGCTAGTGACATCAGCAATGCAATGGGACAAATAATAAATGTCACCTGACATAGAATCCACCAACTAAATGACAAGAATCTATTTATATAAAGTAAGTCTATATTGATATAATTTTTGTTTTTTCACTTTTCACTAGTAGAATGGGAGGCAGAGCCTTCAGCTTTCAGGCTCCTCTCCTGTGGAACCAGCTCCCAATTCAGATCAGGGAGACAGACACCCTCTCTACTTTTAAGATTAGGCTTAAAATTTTCCTTTTTGCTAAAGCTTATAGTTAGGGCTGGATCAGGTGACCCTGAACCATCCCTTAGTTATGCTGCTATAGACTTAGACTGCTGGGGGGTTCCCATGATGCACTGAGTGTTTCTTTCTCTTTTTGCTCTGTATGCACCACTCTGCATTTAATCATTTGTGATTAATCTCTGCTCCCCTCCACAGCATGTCTTTTTCCTGGTTCTCTCAGCCCCAACCAGTCCCAGTAGAAGACTGCCCTCCCTGAGCCTGGTTCTGCTGGAGGTTTCTTCCTCTTAAAAGGGAGTTTTTCCTTCCCACTGTCGCCAAGTGCTTGCTCACAGGGGGTCGTTTTGACCGTTGGGGTTTTTACGTAATTATTGTATGGCCTTGCCTTACAATATACAGCGCCTTGGGGCAACTGTTTGTTGTGATTTGGCGCTATATAAATAAAACTGATTGATTGATTGATTGACTTGTATGTATATATCACTGTAGTCTGAGTCACAGCTGACCCATAACATTAAGGACATATACAAATATAATACTGCACAAAAAACTTGCTTCACTTTTTTTTTTTTTTTTTTTTTACACAAATTAAGGGAGTAACACACAAAAGAGACAGACACTGTGAAAATGACACAATAAAAACTGTGTAATGACAAGAACACCAAAAACAACAGAGGCAATAAAAAAAGAAAAAAAAAAAGAAGTTGAATAATGGAGGTGCTCACGATGACAGCAGATATCAGAAATACACAGGGTTTTAAATATGTTCATATTAAGGAAGCATGAATTAGATGAATGTGTGAGGCTAAGTCATAAAGTGCAGGATATAAATGTGTAGGATGCAATATAATCAAAGTCAGAAAAACAGCAGACTATTATGTCACACAGCTGTACATAGAACATTAATAACCAGTTGGTTAATTACACAACACACTGGAAATATTCAAATTGTGATTCTGCTCTGAATGGACAGAGTGAGAGTGAGCACAAGCAAGAGAGTGAGAGAACTAGACAGAGGGACAAAGAATTAAACAGAAATGGAGCTAGATCATTAGAGAACAGTGATATATAAAGAGACTGAGGCAAGCAGACGGAAATGAAAGAAATCAAAGAAAGTGTGATGATAAATTGATATTTAATTAAATGAGTTTCATTTAAAAAGGAAAACGTAAAAAGATTATTTTTGATGTATCTGAAAGAACAGAGAAAAGAGATTGAGAATTTCACTGTCAAATGCAAAATGAATTGTAGCAAACATGCTTCATAGCAGACAATTTTAAAAACATTTTAGCACAGCTGACCCTGTATTTAAAGAAGCATAAGTATTTGACAGCCAAATGATCTGGAGCAGGACTTGTTGTGTAAAATAAATTTGGTAAATTAAATAAAATAAAAAAAAAATAAAAATATAAAATAAAACAAGATGAAACACGATCACACACATTTGTGTTGCACATTGTCATTAACGGTAACCAGTTGGTTTGTATTGTGTTGAACGGTTCAGATTTGCAGGTGAATTTCTGGGAAGTTAAGTTTGATCTAAAGCAATAAGAAAAAAAAATAAATCTGTAATTTTAAGCATCAGAACTGTACTGTTGATATTAAAGTGAATATATTAATAAGCAATTATTATCCATTACAAATCGAACTTGTTATGCAAGGCTGAATAGTTATGCGTTGAATTTTTATTTTAGTTTATTCACCGATTCCTTTTCTATGCAGACATTCTAATTAAGGGTCATGGGGGAGCTGGAGCCTATCCCAGCAGTCACTGGGTGAGTGGCAGGGTACAGTTTGTACACGATGCCAGTCTATTACAGGACCAACATGTACAGACAGACACACACAGTGAAGTCACCAACCCACGTCTTTGGAAGTGGGAGGAAGCCAGTGCACCTGGAAGGAACCCATGTGAGCACGGGCAGAATGGTGAACAGACATTTTGGACACAACCTGGGACACTTCGGACATGAGAGCCATTCTGGGTGGATGTTTCGCACACAGGCCAGGTTTCATTTTTTTTTTTTTTTTTTAAATCGGGTGTCCCAAAAAAATATGCAACATGTTATCAACAAAGAAAATAGTCAAAGCATATGTCTAGGAAATAAATTTATGGCTGAATAGAAAGCTGAAAGGTTGACGTTTTTCATACCAATGTCAATATTGGCCCTGCATTTTGTCAGTCTAGCATAAAGTCGCTGCACCTGTTTGACACTCTTGGTCTGGTGCCAAAACTCAATAAATTTTGTTCGCTGTAGTATGGTTAATCTTGGCATTTTCCTGAGTCTTGCTTGGCATCAACATAAACTTCAGGGTCTCTGCAAGTCAAAAAGAAACATAAGTGATTAAGTTTGTAGCATTTAAGGGTCAAACCGAGTGTTTTAAATGTTGTATATTTTTTGGGGACACCCTATATATATATTTTTTATTATTATTTTACAGGTTTTATATCTTTTTTAATGTTTGACTGTGATAATAAAGTGTGATACTTCAACATGTGATCTTGTTATTTCAAATGAAAGAAAGAGTACAATTTATTTTGTTTTATTTATGTTAAAATGATTCCCCTGGAGGAAATGTGCTTGCATACATTTCCCAATCTCCCTCCTCCCACTACCGTAAACACTGTGTAAGCTCTGAATAAACAGAGAATATCCTTATACAGGAGTCTACATAAGTGTAATATCCCAAGGTCAGGTTAATATTAATGCAGAGGTCTTCAAACCATCTGGATAAAAATAGGTGTGAAAAGGGCTATAGTATATAGTTTTAAATGCTTAAACAACCCATCTCTGCCAGCAAGCCCAAAAGGTGTGCTTGTGTGTGTGTGAGAGAGAGAAATTGCTCAGTGCTGCATGAAACAATCAGTTCCGCCCTCTCACATGAGGGAAAGCGTTACTCTGAAGTTGAGTTACTTGAATCAGTGACTTCAATAACAGAGATCACAAATTAAATCAGAAAATAACTGCTGGGCTGCGTCTGGGTGTAAGTGGCAATGCTCGAAGGGTGAAATTACTTGTGATACCTGTAAACGTGCAAATAAAACAAATTACCAGAGGAAAATTAGTTCCAGTCGATGACCCTTGACAAAGACAGAAGTAGAAAGGCACTGGCAGAATCACACATACACACCGTTAGGTGGAATTACAATGTTAGAATTTCACAGTTAGGGTCACTTCAGACCCCTGTGTGTTAATGGGAGCTGACACTCAAAGTCAAAGCTTTCATCATGCATTCTTGAATTTGTTATTGATCATATTTCAAGGTCTGGCCAAGAAAATGTTCAAAATGTTCAAAACCATTTAGCAAGGCTCCTTGCAACAACTTCAAATAGCTGCGAATCGGCCATTTTCCAATGGAAGGCAACTAAATAGAAATAGTATTTTTAAATGTACTTTTATTATGACTCAGATTAGATATTAGCTTTGACATTTGAATGCGCTTAGATTACGTGTTACATGACCCCAAATTCCAATATTCAGCCAGCAATCAGTACATTGACCATGCACATTGATTGAGTACCCAGTGTGAATTCAGACACATGCAAACCCTTCCCAAGTTCCCATCCAAGTGTCACTCAGACTGAAAAGACACTGTACTGTACCATATTGACTATAGATTTTATCATCATTTTCTCCTCTGCACCCAGCTCGCCGCCTCTTATCTTTACCACGGGTACCTCCATTATGCTGACAGCCTGTAAAAACCAACCATTGGGAAGTAGATGTCAAACGCTAGCATTTGAAAGAATGAGGAAAAAAAAAAAGACCTATTTAATAAAAAATAAATAAATGCATTAAAAAGTAACAGAAAGGCAAGGAGAAGGACAAGCACACAAACAGTGAAAGATGACATCACACAAATTCATATAAATTAACCCCATGAGGAGAGAAAATAGTTATATTCAGAGATAAAAGTGAGAGAAAGACAGAGATGGCATGGGGTCTCTACCCTTGCAAAATCTGAAGACAGTAACATTAAACAAATATCAAGCTCCAGAGGGGTTGAGCTGGGGAGAAGAAACTTCAGTTGAAATTATAATAGTTCAAAGCCTACGGGGGGGGAGAAGGAGTGGAAGGAAAAGAAGGGAGGACAGAAAGGCAAAGAGACATGAAGAAATGGTGGGGGAGGGAGGGCGCTCGCTTCCTGCAAGCTGACTGAGCGTTGGCGGCGAGCGGTCAGGCAGGCAATCGGGAGCGCTCTGATGGAGCTGTCGGCAGATGTCTTTGAATGTGGCTGTGCTGCAGATTGGCAGAAAGAAATGGATGATTTAAGCAGGAAGCCTTCAGAAGTGACAGGACTTGAGAGACCTCAGAAGGGAGTCATTCTAGCAGCACTTAGTCTGCTACCACGCCTCCAAATCACCTTCACACAGCGCTACTCAAAGACATAACTGTACTGCTTACTGGACCATAGGCAAACATGCACATTGATAGACATAAATACGCCCATAAAGAGCACATTTTCTGACATGGTATTACACTGTGCACTTCAGCAAGTTCATCAGGTACATTTATGGCGAAATTAAATTATATTTACATAAAAGGCGGAGTGGAGGAGGCACGGTTAGTGCGATGTCTGAGAGGACGACAAGTGATGGACAGCTGAGATGTGTTGACTGCACTTGAATTCACAAAATTATTCAATTAACGACTGTTGATTTAACCCACAGTCGGGCAGTCAGACATGGAACATGGAGGTTGCTTTATAGGGCAGCGCAGTCTCGTTTGACCCCCCTACGTGATATTGCGGGATTTGACCACATCTGGGGACAGCAGGCACAAACACGGCAGAGAATCCCCGAGCAGAGTGTGGGAGTTTCAGCACAAACCATTCAGCCTGTCTCTGTAAACTGAAAAGAATACTCACTGTCACCGAGCAGTTGTGCCGGTGTCGCTGACTGAATGGTACCCCCCCCCCCCCCCCCCAAAAAAAAAAAAATCGGTCTGCCTTTTGCATCTGCGCATGCGTCATTAGCCGCAGTTCACGGATTAAAACCTCATTTCTGCTTCAAACTGCACTCCAGTCATCATCTATCTCAGTGACAGATAGCTAAAGATTTTGTACAACAACAATTTCCACATAAATTCAGCATTATTTCATAATAAAAGACAGATGAAGCGATCAGAGCGTCGTGGCGAAATGAGCTGGCTAGCTGATGCGTTCACTGCGCGTCGGTCATTTCAAAGCATCATGGAATTTTGCAGAGTTTCTGCTTAAAATGACCTCATTTCTGCTTAAATCTCAGAATGAATTAAGAGGCTTTACCTTTATCATATGATGGTTAATAATCCCATTAATCCATTTGATTGCTTTTGGGTGAAGAGACTCCGTCTCAGACCTGCTGCAGTCCGAAATGATGCATGCGCAGATGCAAAAGGAGGACCGATTTTTAGGGGTGGCCCTGCCTTCACTGCATATGCGGCATTAACCGCAGTTCATGGATATTCACCTCGTTTCTGCTTCAAACTGCACTCCAGTCATCATCTACCTCAATGACAGATATCTGAAGCTTTTGTACAACAGTCATTTCCACATAAATTCAGCATTATTTCATCATAAAAGATGGAGGAAGCAATCAGAGTGCTGCAGTTACGAGCTGCTAGCTAATGTGTTCACTACGTGTCGGTCATTTCAAAACGTCACCAAGTATCGCCTCGTTTCTGCTTAAAACTGACTTTAGAATGATTTAAGAGGTTTTACCTTGTCATCTGATGGTTAATAATCACATTAATCCATTTGATCGCTTTGGGTAAAGAGACCATCTCAGGCGAGCTGCTGATGTCCGAAATGACGCATGCGCAGTTGAGGCAGGGCGGACCAATTTTTAGAGGTGGACTGTTCGGTCAGTGACACCTGTTTAAGACATGCTGGTTTAAAATGGTTTCCGCTGAAACCCCCATCCTCCAAATGGTTTGTGCTGACACTCCCACACTCTCATAGGGTATTAGTGTCTTCCAAAAAACAGTGTCAATTCTAATGGGAAAGTGGTGTACCGTTTTGTTTTCGGCAGCAATCACGGAAGCAGTTGCAAAAAGTGCAGTTTTTTTCCAGTTCCCAGTGGAGAAGGGAAGACGAGGCAAACGGGAGCAGTCGTGTTCCTAAGTGTTAGCCAACACAGCTAGCCAGAGTAGCTGCGTTCTTTCGCCTGCAAAACCGCCTTGACATGCTTGAACTCTGGGTCACAAACAAACCGCAACACATGTAAACTTTCCACCGCATCATCACTTTTTCTGTGCATTTTCCACTTTGTTTGCGTGTAATTTGCCCCAAAACTCAGAGAAAGTAGCATGTTTTTGTACCCAGAAGTAGAGAAATTACATTATATGCATCATATTTTACGCCTGTAGCACCCGCCCTTAAATGAGACTGCGCTGCCCAATTAACACAGACAAACCTGAGACAACCAGTTCAAGTGAATGACAACAGCAAGAGGACAAATCTCAAAAGGGACAGCTTAGTTTGACATCAGTAAACACTGGTTTGTCTCACACAGTCAGGTACTTGTATTTGGAGAGTGACAATTTTGGGTAATTTCAGCTCTGTAAGCCAGCACAATGGAGTTGAAATTAAATACTCAAGTGTAGACTTTCAACTGTAATTCGAGAGCATTACTGCATAATGTGTTAACGTTTGTCGTGTGATGTGGCAATATGTACTGTATGATGATAATAAAAGGGTCTATCATTTCATATTATGTTCCACTGTTTATTTTTTTGTGGTATTGCATTCCATTTTTCCCAGTGTGATCTATCCAGCTCACAGCACACATTCGGTCCTACAACCCCAATTCCAATGAAGTTTGGACATTGTGTGAAATGTAAATAAAAACAGAATACAATGATTTGCAAATCCTCTTCAACCTATATTCAACTGAATACACCACAAAGACAAGATATTTAATGTTCAAACTGATAAACTTTGTTTTTGTGCAAATATTTGCTAATTTTGAAATGGATGCCTGCAACACGTTTCAAAAAAGCTGGGACAGTGGTATGTTTACCACTGTGTTACATCACCTTTCCTTCTAACACTCAATAAGCATTTGGGAACTGAGGACACTAATTGTGTGTCATGACTGGGTATAAAAGGAGCATCCCCAAAAGGCTCAACCCTTCACAAGCAAAGATGGGACGAGGATCACCACTTTGTGAACAACTGCATGAAAAAAAATAGTCCAACAGCTTAAAAACAATGTTTCTCAGCGTTCAGTTGCAAAGAATTTAGGGATTCCATCATCTACAGTCCATAATATAATCAGAAGATTCAGAGAATCTGGAAAACTTTCTACACGTAAACAGCAAGGCCGAAAACCAACACTGAATGCCCGTGACCTTTGATCCCTCAGGCGGCAACTGCATTAAAAACTGACATCATTGTTTAAAGGGTATTACCACGTAGGCTTAGCAACACCACAAAACCATTGTCAGTTAACACAGTTCATCGCTACATCTACAAGTGCAAGTTAAAACTCTACCATGCAAAGTGAAAGCCATACATCAACAACATCCAGAAACGCCGCCGCCTTCTCTGGGCCCAAGCTCATTTGAAATGGACATACGCAAAGTGGGAAAGTGTGCTGTGGTCTGATGAGTCCACATTTCAAATTGTTTTTGGAAATCATGGACGTCATGTCCTCTGGACAAAAGAGAAAAAAGACCATCCAGATTGTTACCAGTGCAAAGCTCAAAAGCCAGCATCTGTGATGGTATGGGGGTGTGTTAGTGCCCATGGCATGGGCAACTTACACATCTGTGATGGCAGCATCAATGCTGAAAGGTACAACCAGGTTTTGGAGCAACACATGCTGCCATCCAAGCAATGTCTTTTACAGGGAAGTCCCTGCTTATTTCAGCAAGACAATGCCAAGCCACATTCTGCATGTGTTACAACAGCGTAGCTTCGTAGTAAGAGTGTGGGTACTAGACTGGCCTGCCTGCAGTCCAGACTTGTCTCCCATTGAAAATGTGCAGCACATTATGAAGTGCAAAATACGACAACGGAGACCCCGGACTGTTGAACAACTGAAGTCATACATCAAGCAAGAATGGGAAAGAATTCCACCAACAAAGCTTCAACAATTAGTGTCCTCAGTTCCCAAACTCTTATTGAGTGACTACGTTTACATTCAGCCAATAATCCTTTCATAACCGGAATATTAGCAATAACCCGGTTGCACACGACCATGTAAACACCCGCTAAAACCCAAATATGCTCATATTCCGGTTTTTAAAAACCCGAATAAGACCCCTGGGTTACTCCTTTTCTAACCCGAAAATCAGGTCATATGAATGCGCATCGGGATATCCCCATAGAAAGGAACATTATTTTGTGTTCTGCGCATGTCCTATCCGCAAGGAATCTTGGTGTTTTGAGTACGGCAACTACTTGTATGCGGCGCGCGCAACCCACCGGACACCACAGAAGCAGATGTAAACAGCGCATTGTGTTCTGCGTCATTATCAGACGGGCCGGTCGCGGCACCGGTGGGCATCACCGCAATTGCCATTATCTTATTTAGCACCATCCAGATTTATCTTTGAGTTACCTAGTCTCTTTGACAGGTACTGAAAATTTCATGGAAAAATTCTGCGCGGTTCCAGAGATATGCACAAAATTTACCCTAAAAATAGCACTTTTTTCATCAATTTTGTGTGACACTTCACTTCACTTTATTTGTGTCCCCCATGGGGCAATTAGTTTTGCAGCTTGAGAATACATTAAAAGCACATGACACACAGAACACATATCAGTACCATGGTGCAGCATCACAAACAATTACACAGTCCAAACATTAAAAAATACAGTCCATTAAAATGCTTCCACAGTTTAACTCCTTCCTTGGCCTGTGTTCAGAACAGTAATGGCTGCAGGAACAAAAGAGAACTTAAATCTGTTACCCTTCACAGAGGGAAACCTGAGCCGTGAGCTAGAAGGTAAATATTGAAAATCACTAAAAAGAGGATGAGCAGAGTTCGATAGTATACTCAATGCTTTTCTCTTTACTTGTCTGTAGTATAGGTCAGACAACGTACTCTGTGGTACTCCCAGTACCTTTCCACAGGCCTTCACTATTTTAACCAGTGAATTTTTAGCCTTAAGACTGAGATTCCCATACCAGCACAACATAGAAAAGGTTAAAACAGACTCAATACAAGATTTGTAAAAAAGAATCATAATAGTCTTATCCACTTGAAAATAAGACAGTTTACAAAGACAGAACAGATATTGTTGACCCTTTTTACACAACATTGCAAATTTCAAAATAAAACAATTTTCGTGATGGCTTTGACAATCATTAGTGTACAATATGTACAGAAGTGGCGAAAGGACACAGCCCTGAGGAGATCCTGTTGAGGACAAAAGGGTGTCTGACATGCACCCATTTACTCTGACTCTCTGTGATCGGGCTGTTAAAAAATCTAAAATCCAACCAACAATATTAAAATCTACAGAAAAATTATTCACAAGTTTGTCGATTAAAATGTGAGGTTGGATAGTATTAAAAGCAGATGAAAAGTCAAGAAATAAAAGTTTGGCATGTGCTTTGTTGCCCTCAAGGTGTTTAAAAACAAGATTTAAAAGTGTGGCAGTAGCATCCTCCACTCCACAGCCAGCCCTATAGGTAAACTGGAAGGGATCTAATAATAACTCTACATGTGAAAGCAATTCAACTGATATTTAGCATTATCATATACCTATAAATGATACGCCAATATGATTGGATAAAACACTAAAGAATAAATAGCAATACACCCTTTTTGCGGACAGGTAATATTTTTCATACTACCCGAGCAATCAGCCAATCCGGACAGCGGAGCGGCGCCATGACAAAGAGGCGCGGTCAGAGGAACTGTGAAATACTGGTGAGTCACTATTAATAATTTCTTACGTGTCCAACCTCATAGGTTGATCGTTAAAATTAAATTTGTTAGTTCTAAAAGCCATCATAATTATTTATCGGAAAACGTTCTATTTTTGTTCTACTAAGGTTTGAACTTTGAGTGTTTACACAGGAGAGAAAAGTGAGAAAATGTTAATGCCTGTTTGAGAAAAGTGTATAAAGTGTGTAGTGAGGGGTTTTACAGCCTTAAAACGTCTATAATTGTAAAAAAAATAACGCTGACTACTTCGTGGATTTCGCCTATCGCAGGTTATTTTTAGAATGCAACTCCCGCGATAAACGAGGGACCACTGTATATGATAAAATCGTTATCAAGTTGTTTTACCAAAAAAGCCATATTCATTGGTGAACAACTTGATAACTGATATTATCATTTAAAGTTGAATGTTAAAGAAATAACCTTGTATTTTGTCAGTTTGTTTGTTTGTGCTTCATACTAACACAGTAATACATTTTTGTAAAGGTAGAAATGTCATTTCCTAGAAAAAACATCATGTTTCTAAAGCAAGGTAAAACTGTTGCAAGCGTAATGCTGAGAAAAAGTCCTTGATTTATTTGTGTCAAAACCTTAGCTATAGCTCCCACTCTGCTTCAATAGAATAATTATATTACTTGTTCAATAATACCAGGAACTAATGAACAGAATTTCTTTGTTTCAGGCTTCTGCAGACTAAAGAAGTACCTCCAACTGTTGTCGCAAGCATTACGATCTAGCACATTATAGTATATATGCACTGATAATTTCTAGCAATGACTGAACCGAGACCAACAGAAATACTGAAACTCTGATATACAATATAACCATATCTAAAATAACATTTCACAAAAAAGACCACTTTTAAATTTTGATGGTTATGTCACACTTTGGCTTCATTATTTTTGAACTATGCCTTATGGATTATGGAGGTGTGGTCTAGAAGGGAGGCCTGAGGGAAGGTGGACTTATGCTTCTACAACTCCTTACCTCCATGGGCATGCAATGACATTGACATGGGCGTGACCCTTTCAAAGTTCTCCATCGCGTTGGTGGGTGTCGTTATGCAATTTACAGCAAGAATAATCGGAGGCGCAACATGTGGAACAAGGCAAGGACTTTCTTTCTGCCAGCAGTGCCACTGTTCCTGGTTGCTTTATTTTTTTTTCCTTTGTCTAACTCTGGATGAATTTGTCCCTCAAAGAGCTCCACTTCTTTATACAATCACTCTGCAAACTAGCATTATATGCAATTTGCCTCCATGAATTGTGGGTCATTTGAGCCTCTTTGTAGTTGTTGACTCTGTGTTGTGTAGGGATGGGTATCGAGAATCGGTTCCTTTCGGGTATCGTTAAGAAACGATTCGATCCACCGACATCAATAAGCTTTGTGCTTAACGATTCTGTTATCGGTCCTTCAGAGTGGACGTTGTTTTGGGGGGTGTTTGTCAGGAAAATAATAATTTCTCTACATTGATTACAGACCCTGCAGCGGGTCCATAATCAACTTTTCTGCAGCGCGGCTTTGCTTTGAACCTTGAAACAATCAAAGCAGTGGTTCGCAGATTGAAGCAATGCTTCGATCTATTGCTTCGTTTATTCTTTCTTTCGCTTAAATTTCCCCCGCTAATTTCCCTTAGCATTAAGCAGTTGCAGCTGTCATCACGTTTGGGTGCATTTGTTTTCAAATTGTAATATTTCTTAAATTTATTTTTGTTTATATATTAATAATCTAATGATTATTATATACAATTTTAGAGAAAGAGACAAAAAGAACCTGAATAGAAACACAACAGAAAATCTAAAAGCAACTAACAATGAACTTACATAAATAAATACATACAGAAATAAATAAGTGTTTCATGTGAACACCTAGTGACTCTCACACCTCCATTCCATCCCTGTCTTATTTAAGTTTAATGACAGTTTGTTTCGGTCAAACCATATTTTCAATGTGTTAATTTCTTCAGTGATTTCCTCCAGAACTATCTGCCAAGATGGAAAACTGCTGCATCCTAGTATAACCCCTGGCAAAAATTATGGAATAGCCTCAGAGGATGTTCATTCAGTTGTTTAATTTTGTAGAAAAAAAAGCAGATCACAGACATGACACAAAACTAAAGTAATTTCAAATGGCAACTTTCTGGCTTTAAGAAACACTATAAAAAAATAAAAAAAAATCAGGGAAAAAAATTGTGGCAGTCAGTAACAGTTACTTTTTTAGACCAAGCAGAGGGAAAAAAATACGGAATCACTCAATTCTGAGGAAAAAATTATGGAATCATGAAAAACAAAAGAACGCCCCAACACATCACTAGAATTTTGTTGCACCACCTCTGGCTTTTATAACAGCTTGCAGTCTCAGTCTAATGAGTGACAAACAGTACTCTTCATCAATCTGGCTCCAACTTTGCTGCTGCCAGATCAGCTTTGCAGGTTGGAGCCTTGTCATGGAGCATTTTCTTCAACTTCCACCAAAGATTTTCAATTGGATTAAGATCCGGACTATTTGCAGGCCATGACATTGACCCTATGTGTCTTTTTGCAAGGAATGTTTTCACAATTTTTGCGCTATGGCAAGATGCATTATCATCTTGAAAAATTATTTCATCATCCCCAAACATCCTTTCAATTGATGGGATAAGAAAAGTGTCCAAAATATCAACGTAAACTTGTGCATTTATTGATGTTGTAATGACAGCCATCTCCCCAGTGCCTTTACCTGACATGCAGCCCCATATCATCAATGACTGTGGAAATTTACATGTTCTCTTCAGGCAGTCATCTTTATAAATCTCATTGGAACGGCACCAAACAAACATTCCAGCATCATCACCTTGCCCAATGCAGATTTGAGATTCATCGCTGAATATGACTTTCATCCAGTCATCCACAGTCCACGATTGCTTTTCCTTAGCCCATTGTAACCTTTTTTTTCTGTTTAGGTGTTAATGATGGCTTTCGTTTAGCTTTTCTGTATGTAAATCCCATTTCCTTTAGGCGGTTTTTTACAGTTCGGTCACAGACGTTGACTCCAGTTTCCTCCCATTCGTTCCTCATTTGTTTTGTTGTGCATTTTCGATTTTTGAGACTTATTGCTTTAAGTTTTCTGTCTTGACGCTTTGATGTCTTCCTTGGTGTATAATAAAAATGTTATTGTGCTGTTTTGCACCTGTCTTAAAGTAACCCTGAGAATGTATTTGTTATTTAATTTTGTTTTAGCACTCTGGGGTCAGTCTGAACTGGGAGCGAAGAGCTGGATGTACTTGTTATTATTACACTGATAGCACGACTTTGTTTTTTGTAGCCACTAACGACTGGGAGTGAAGCATGCTGGGATCATTCGGAACTGGGAGCGAAGAGCTGCTTTTATTATGTCTTTGTAAGAGAGAGAAAATAACTTTCAGATGCCTGTTGATTAAAGAAATTATGTGCGCCAGGGAGGTTGAGTTGGCCACTCACCCTCCCTTCGCGGACACACTAGAAAAAAGGGAGTAGAACCATGCTTCAACAGAGTCTGCTGCGGGTTAACGTACGAACGCCCAGCCGGTTGACAGGCGCACTCTGCTGAAGGTGTTGGCTCTCCACCTTAAAGGCGTCACGGTAAGAGAAAAATGCGCTGCAACCACTTGTGTTTGATGTAACTGCTTTTGTGGGGAATAAATATACGCCTTTTTATTCTAGCAAAATGCAGTCTGTGTGATCATTTCTGTGTGCCGATCTGACCGAACCTTGTGTTTCAAAACATTTTTGGCGTTGTCGGCAGGATACGGTTACGCTCAGACTACACACAGAAATGTCTTGCTTTAGATTGGGAAAGAGAGATGCGGAGGTGGCATCTCAGCAGGAAGAAGTGGTCCCGGGGTGGGATGGGATCACTTTTAAGGAAATAGGCCAGCTTCTACGGCGACGTGGGGGACGCCCTGGGCCGTGGACTGGAGCGATTCCCACCGCGACTCCGCCAATTTTATGTGAAATGTTAAAACGGGTGGAGGTTAAAGAGAAAGCTCCGTTGGGAGGTATTCATGAAATGATGTGGATTTGTGCAGAAGCCTGGAAAGAGCGGGTTTTAACTTTAGATACAGTCCGCTCATCAGAATGTGTTAAGTCACAAAAAGTGACAAAATTGGAGCAACAAGTAAAGCAATTGGAAATTCAGGTTAAAGAATTGGAGGATCATCTAACAACTGCTAAACAGTTGTTAGGAAAATCAGTGACATATATATCAAAAGCTACCAGAGCTAGGAGAAATAAGCAGCCACGTAATGTAAATACCAAACAGGTATGTTCATATGTAGCCGGGATGCCCCAGGATTGGGATCCTGATTGCTGGGATGGTGATATTTGGGGGGATGAGGGAGAAAATGAAGGCGGGTGGTATGATGGGGGCATAAGACCTGACCCACCACCTGGTCCGCTTTATCCCTCATTAGAAAATTTGCAGATACAGCCAATCATGCGACGACGACAAGAACAACAGGTGGTGCCACCTGTATTAGGTCCTTTAATGGACAATCACGGACATGTTAGACTGGGAGCAGATGGGCAGCCCATTCAGGGACCCATACCGCAACCTCAACCCGCTCCCAGATTAACAAATGTAACAGAAGATTATTCACAAGATGAGATTTCTCATATTACAAGTAAATTGAGACAGAAATCTGGGGAGCCACTGGATGCCTGGCTTAATCGCCTGGCAGAGGAGGGAGGTGACGCAGTGACATTGGATAATGGAGATTACAACAGATTTTCAGGTTTAAGTGCAGACAGTCGAGTAAATGCGGAGTTTCGAGCTGTAGGGAGAGGAATGGGGGAAGTAGATGCATTCCCGTTGGTTGATATGTACGCGGTAGCAGCTCAGGGGGTGTTCCCCAACTTTCATGATTGGCCTGAAATTAAAGGGCAGTGGGTGACATTAAAGGACGCCGTTAATCGGCTAACCAGATTGTGTACTCGGGAGTCAGTTTCCCGAGCAGCTAATGTTAACATACATGATGGAGAAGTACCCAAAATCATACGGGATGCTATAATACGTGATGCGCCGCCCCATTATCGGGCTGCGGTATTGACAATACTGTTGGGAGCAGCAGAATTGACATTTATCGCTATTAGGACTCGTCTTTTGGAATTGGCAACGTTGGGAGACTGGACAGATGTAAGTCGTAATCAGGAGGGGGCTCGACCCAAACAATACAAGAGCGATGGACCTCCTCGACCTCGTGGTCAGCCTGGAGGGAGTAGTAGAAATGACATGTGGAAAGCACTGTTACGAGCGGGAGTTTCGGCTGAGGAGATTGATGGGCTTCCAACTTCAGTTTTGGCCGAGAAATGTAAACAAAAGGGGCTGAAAATAAATTGTGTGTCAGGGATGCGCCCTGATATGTTTGAATTGGCTTCATTGTTGAAAGAAATTGTGCAGGGAGAAAAGAAAGGAGTGAAACCTAGTGCCCCTCCCCTACAGGAGGAGGAGGAGGAGGACTTTGATGATGATCTGGTGCAAATAGCTGCAGTCCGGAAAGGAAAGAAAGACAAAAAGAAGGGGAAAAATAAAGAAAGGCGTTCTTGGAGCTTTGACCCTTGCGAGGAAGATTAGGATGATGGTCAAACTCTTGTGGCCCGCCGAGAATTAAAACAATGGTTCACAAGTGATATCAGACCTCATGTGCGATTGGAAATATTTTGGAAAAAATCAGTTCAAGTCACCTCGGCTTTAGTGGACACAGGAGCGGAGGCCTCACTAATTCACGGTAATCCAGAGAAAATGAAGGGACCGGTGGTTCCTTTAACTGGATTAGGTGGACAATTGGTGTATGGAAAAAATATATCGATACCGCTTAAAATTGGAAATATGCCAATTAAAGTGTACACTGTAATAGTGACTCCAATTAATGAATGGATAATTGGCATGGATATTTTAGCTGGAATGACTTTGCATTTAGAACAGGGTAAATTTCAATTTGGGATAGCAAACGTAAGAATGATTCTGGTGGGAAAAGTAAAAATGAAACCTTTTCCCATTCCAGAGGCTACATGTGTGATTAATCAGAAACAATATCGTATTCCTGGAGGACAAGCAGAAATTACTGCAACCATAAAAGACTACTTGGAGGCAGGAGTTTTGAAACCAGTGACAACAAAATGGAATAATCCATTGTGGCCAGTTCGTAAATCGGATGGTACATGGAGAATGACTGTAGACTTTAGAGGTCTAAATAAACATACACCGGCTTTGACTTCAGCTGTACCTGATGCTGTGAGTATAATTGAACGAGTGCAACATCATAGTGGTACGTGGTATGCTGTTATAGATTTGGCCAATGCATTCTTTACCATACCAATCCCAGAGGATAGGATGGAACAGTTTGCATTTACGTGGGAAGGACGGCAATATACATTCACAAGATTGCCACAAGGATATTTACACAGTCCCACTATTTGTCATAGAGTGGTGGCGGAGCATTTGGAACAGTTCCAGGTTCCAATGAGAATGATGATCTCACATTACATTGATGACATTATGCTTCAAGGAGATACAGAAGCAGAAGTAGTGGAATATCTACCGAAATTAGTGACTCATATGAAATCATTTGGCTGGGAAATTAATCCAGCAAAGATTCAGGGACCAGCTCAAACAGTGAAATTCTTAGGAATAGTTTGGAATAAAGGAGAGAGGGAAATCACACAAAAAGCTAAAGAGAGAATAGCTAACTTTCCAGTACCTCACAGTAAGACAGACGCACAACGATATATTGGTTTATTTGGATTTTGGAGACATCATATTCCACATTTGGGACAGCCTTTATATCGATGCACTAGAAAGAAAGAAGAGTTTGTATGGGGAGAGGAACAACAATGCTCATTTGATATGGCAAAGGAAGCCATACAGCAGGCTGTGTCCTTAGGAAAAATGCAATCAGGACCAGTAGAACTTCAAGTGTCTGCTCTAAATGATTATGCTAATTGGAGCTTATGGCAAAAACAAAACAGGATACGAAAACCTTTAGGATTCTGGTCGAGAAAACTCCCGGACGCAGGTATGCGTTATACACCTTTTGAAAAACAGCTTTTAGCATGCTATTGGGCGTTGATTGAAACTGAATCACAAACGGTGGGACATGAAGTAATGATGAGGACACAGATACCTATTCTCTCATGGGTGATGAGTAATCCCACCACTCACCGAATAGGGACAGCTCAGGAGGCTAGTGTAATAAAATGGAAATGGTATGTGTCAGAGCGTGTAAAACCAGGTGAAAAAGGGGTGTCATTGCTGCATGAACAAGTAGCTGATGCTCCTGAGGAAGATGAGGAACCTTTTGAAGTTCAACCATTGGAGGAATTTCCTGTTAAAGCAGGAAAAAGGTGGGATGATTTGTCAGATGATGAGAAAAGTCGAGCATGGTTTACTGATGGTTCCTGTCAATATCAAGCAGGAAAAAGGCGATGGAAAGCAGGAGCTTTTAACCCACAATTAGGTCAGTCTCTGGAAGAATTAGGAGAAGGAAAAAGCAGTCAGTGGGCGGAGTTGAAGGCCGTGCATGTGGTGGTCATGCAGGGAGGACCACAGGGCCTCCATATTTATACAGACTCATGGTCAGTGACCCAAGGACTACTTACCTGGATGCCTACATGGCATGCCACTAATTGGAAAATACATTCTAAAGAAGTTTGGGGAAGAGAATTGTGGGAAGACATTTGGGAAAAGGCTAAAACAATTCCTATTACTGTGACGCATGTAGATGCACACACAAATGGACAAGACTCAGAAGCTTTATATAATAAAGCTGCAGATCAATTAGTAAAAGTAATGATTGAATTAAGACAATCCAGCCCAGGATTGGCTAGATGGGCTCATGTCAAAGCAGGACATTGGGGGGTTCAAGGTACCCTAAAATGGGCCAGAGATCGAGGTATTGATCTAAAATTGGATGATGTGAAAACAGCAATTACTGAGTGTGAACAATGTCAACACCACCGGAAGGGTGTTCCTCAACATTTGCATGGGCAGTTAAATCGTGGTAAAAGTCCCGGTCAAATTTGGCAGTTAGATTTTATTGGACCACTGCCCATGTCTAAGGGATGTAGACATGCATGCACTGCTGTAGATACATTTTCTGGGGTCTTGGTAGTGCATCCATGTAAATTTGCAAATCAAATGGCCACACTTAAGTGTTTGAAAATAATACAGCAGTATTATGGTTTGCCAGTACTCATTTTACAGGAAATAAAGTGAAAGAGTGGGCCCAAGAACATCATGTTGAATGGATTTATCATATTCCCTATTACCCGCAAGCGGCGGGGTTAATAGAGCGAATGAACGGGCTTCTTAAAGAGACCCTACGGAAGCTGTCAAAAGATCGCACTATGCGACATTGGAAACAGGACTTGACTACTGCTGTGGATCAGCTGAACAATCGACCTTTAGGGTCGGGATCCACACCCTTGATAAGAATGATTTCAGGAGAAATGATAGAGCATACTACAGAAAGCATCAAAATGTGGAAAATTGATCCACAAGCGGAACTACCTGTCAGAGCAACTCCAGGCTCAGCAGGACTAGACTTAAGAACATTGACTACTGTCACATTGGTACCTGACCAAATTCAAGTGGTAAAAACAGGACTAGGCCTACAGTGTCCGAAGGGCACATATGGGCATGTCCTGCCACGTAGTGGTCTATCACTCAAAGGGCTAACTATTCAAGCCGGAGTGATAGATGCAGATTATCAAGGTGAGATTGGAGTGGTTTGTAGATTGTTTGGAGAACAACCCCTGATATTGAACAAAGGGGACAAAATTGCTCAATTAATCATTAAACCTTGTGAAATGGGGTTGGTACAGGCCTCAGATCAAGCAGGTGCCAAAGTTTGGGTGAAACAACCTAACGGACCGCCTAAGGCGGCAGAAATTATAGCTCAAGGGAATGATGCAACTGTTAGTATACTCTATCAGGGTGAAGAAAAATGGGTAAATGTGCCTGTATCAAAGTGTTATGTAAGAGAAGACTAATCGTTGTCATTCTACCCGTAGTTACACTTGTGTTGTCTAGGCTCGGATTGATGCCCTGCTGGGAGTTGCTGATCGGGCGATCGAGGACCACAAGAGGCGGGCGTCGCTATGGCAACCAGTGGAAGCCCCGGGATTGGAGGTGTCGGCTGCTGGGTCATACTCCTCCTTGTAGGTGGTGCCATGGTCCCCTGTTGCTGGGGAATGACGGAAGGACATCAAGTGAGAGAAGTCCAACCACGAGTGGAGCTCGTCTGGAGAAATCTCACTAAAACAAGCCAACAGGACAATTTTACTTGTGCCCACAATACGAAATGTCCATTTGGAAACCTAACTAGTAAATGTCCAATTTACCAATGTAGACAATGTCTTAAAGGGAAATACACTGTACTTATGGTAGAAAAAGGGTGTCACTTGACAGTGTCATCTCTAATACATATGTGTGTGCAGAATGATACCACCAAGAACTGTAACCCCTCACCAAATGGAACACATTGGAATATTACTGCAGAATCATCAATATGGATAATTAATTGTACTGCTATGATAAACAGAACACGTTGGAGATACCCAATTTGGGTACTACCAAAAGAGGCTAAGGCAACACAAACCCAGGTTGCACCTTTAATTGATACCTGCACCTATTTGGCACAAGCAACTGTGAAGACAAAAGTATATTGGCAAATTACCTTTCCAAATATTCCGGTATGTAGAAGACGTCGAAGGGCATGGTATGATACTCTATTAGGAGGAACAGGGACTGTCCTGGGAGTATCAAACACAGTTGATAATGAGGTAACTAGAACAATGCTATCTAATACTGGACAATATTCGTCTCAAGCGCTCCATCAGGTTGGAGAGTGGTTACCAACCGCATTGGTGGGGCAATTACAAAATGCTAATTTATGGCAAAAAAGTTTTCAATGGCAATTGAAATTATGGAATGAAACTTATGATGCATTTAAAAATATTTCGCATATGGGAAATTGGACAGCATGTACATTACAAACCATTCATGCAGAGGCTCAAAGGGAAAGATTTCAGCGAATAGTTACTACAGGGAACTATCATGATTGGAGAAGGATTTGGAACATTAGCAACACCTTATGGTTAAAGCTACATCCAGCATATACACAATGTAATGAAACAGTATGTACTGGGTATTGGACCCAGTACAATGTGACACAACCAAAGGTTGTTTGTAAATATCAAGTGTTACCTGTGATAACGACTAATGGCTATTGGTTCTTGCATATGGATGGAGAGTGGTTAGAACCAAAAACTAATACGACTTTTGATACCAAAATGTGTGACAAAACAGATAAAGGTATGGCCTGTGTGCTGCAAACGGGATATGCCAATCCATGTCTAACCGACTCAGAGGTTGTACTTTGTGACTGGACTAGGGAAACACCAAGAGAAATGTTGTGGCAGATTGGCCCACATGCTCTGTGTGTTGCAACAATGAAAAATAATTCACAAGTACCTTCGGTTCCGTTTACTGGCTGCCTGAACAATGTGCACTTATGGCATTGGGGAAACCGGACGTATCGTTTGACTAATTATTCTGTATCGAGTCGGCTGACTTCGGTACAGTGGGATGTATTGCATTCCCCATGGAGTCTTTCCCTGGAGCGTTTCAAATGCGCATTGGAACAATCTACGGAAATTCAGCAATTAATAGAGTCACTTACGTCCAACATCTCCAGTCTCATGGTGTCTACATTGATAGCTAGTGACCGGGTAAAACATGTGGCAAAATTAGTACAGCAAGCATCAGCACATCATTGGTGGGATATCTTTTCAGGGATGTCTGTCACTGCCAGGAGTACCTTAGTGCCACCTTTGATACTATTAATTATAGCAATATGTGTGATGACTTTTTGTAACACTTTTACATGTATCTATGTTATACGTTTAAGGCGAGAGGTGGAATGGGTAATATTTCAACGAATGCGATGAAATTGACACTGTTAATTCATGATCCTTTTGGAGTAAACCAATATAATGTTACATTAGACCCCACAACATCGGGTTTTGTATGAGTATATTGTTTGGGACAGGTATAATCACGACTATATTACTCAAAATTTTGTTTGTGAATCACTGGAAGAAATGTGGGAAATGCTATGGCAGGACATAATCGTTGGAATAGGCTGGAGCCCAGCCTTACCTGAATCTGTTGGTGGTTACATAAATTGACTGGTGCAAAACACCAAGAGTGGAATGTATAATAAAAATGTTATTGTGCTGTTTTGCACCTGTCTTAAAGTAACCCTGAGAATGTATTTGTTATTTAATTTTGTTTTAGCACTCTGGGGTCAGTCTGAACTGGGAGCGAAGAGCTGGATGTACTTATTATTACACTGATAGCACGACTTTGTTTTTTGTAGCCACTAACGACTGGGAGTGAAGCATGCTGGGATCATTCGGAACTGGGAGCAAAGAGCTGCTTTTATTATGTCTTTGTAAGAGAGAGAAAATAACTTTCAGATGCCTGTTGATTAAAGAAATTATGTGCGCCAGGGAGGTTGAGTTGGCCACTCACCCTCCCTTCGCGGACACACTAGAAAAAAGGGAGTAGAACCATGCTTCAACAGAGTCTGCTGCGGGTTAACGTACGAACGCCCAGCCGGTTGACAGGCGCACTCTGCTGAAGGTGTTGGCTCTCCACCTTAAAGGCGTCACGGTAAGAGAAAAATGCGCTGCAACCACTTGTGTTTGATGTAACTGCTTTTGTGGGGAATAAATATACGCCTTTTTATTCTAGCAAAATGCAGTCTGTGTGATCATTTCTGTGCGCCGATCTGACCGAACCTTGTGTTTCAAAACACTTGGTCTATCAGTATGTTTGCCTTTAACAACCTTCCCATGTTGTTTGTATTTGGTCCAAAGTTTAGACACAGCTGACTGAACAACCAACATCTTTGCGTGATGATTTACCCTCTTTTAAGAGTTTGATAATCCTCTCCTTTGTTTCAATTGATATCTCTCGTGTTGGAGCCACGATTCATGTCAATCCACTTGGTGCAACAGCTCTCCAAGGTGTGATCACTCCTTTTTAGATGCAGACTAACGAGCAGATCTGATTTGATGCAGGTGTTAGTTTTGGGGATGAAAATTTACAGGGTGATTCCATAATTTATTCATCAGAATTGAGTCAGTCCATATTTTTTTCCCTCTGCTTGGTCTAAAAAAGTAACCATTACCGACAGCCACAATTATTTTTCCTGATTTCTTAGTGTTTCTTAAAGCCAGAAAGTTGCCATTTGAAATGATTTTAGTTTTGTGTCATGTCTGTGATGTGCTTTTTTTCTACAAAATTAAACAACTGAATGAACATCCTCCGAGGCCGGTGATTCCATAATTATTGCCAGGGGTTGTAAGGGCAGAATACTACTGGAATCAGTTTGAATAAGGAAAGTTGTTTTTTTTTTCCCCTCACCTAAATGGATGCTGCACTCACTCCAGTTTATCATCTGGAATAGTCCCAGATTGCATTTCAGAGCTTCTAGAATTCAAACATTTTCGTGCACATGGTGTTGGGGGGTAATTTTGGGTTTCAGCTTTTTTTGTTTTGTTTTGTTTTTCACCACTTTCATCCCTGAATATGTGAAATCGTGAGTCACTTTTGTGCGGATTAAAGTTACTGAGACTCCTGTCTTGTTGCGAGAAAGAAATGAGAATTGTCCTCTGTTCTGTTCACACAGCTCCAAATGTTGCGCGGCTCTCTGACGAGTCAAGTTAGAACGATAGAGTCCAGTCGGAATTAATAATTTCAAAGCGAAACACCATTTTGTTTATTTTTATTTATGTCCAGACTTCAAGGATACAGTGACCAATTTCATATTTATTTACTTTAAGACTCAATGAAATACACAGAAAACCTGTAAAGCCTACTTTTAGCACAAAATTCACAAAAGGTATTGATAAGGGAATAGATAAGGAACTGGATCGATAAGCAGAATCGATAATGACATTAATATCGATAAAATCTTATCAATACCCATCCCTAGTGTTGTGAAGTTGGTCATATTAGCGGACCTTTCTGCCAAATGTTCCTCTATTTGATCCATGACTGAAATGTAATCGGCGTGCGCACTGCAAAAATTTTAAATATGACGGGAGAGGAAGGACTGAATCTGGAAAAGTGCCCAATCAAAGCTCTTGTGGTGTCCATGGTTTAGACGTGTGGTTTCAATTTTTGGGAGACGCACGTCAGGCAACACAGAGGGCTCTGCATCGCCATACCACGACAAATTGTGTGCCAGTGCGGGGACCTAATTCGTGCAAGTGTCAAGGTGCATTAATTAACAAAGAAACTAATATTAACTAAGCCACTTTCAAATGAAACCACTCATTTATGGAGAAAAGCGCCACTACACTTTAACTGTTTCAAGGTCATTTAGGCATGTTCTGGAATGCTGAACAACAGCATTAAAGCACTAACCAAGTAAGCTTTGTTCTGCAGCGTGCCCAGGTTTGATTCCAGAGGTCAACAACCTTTCAATGTGACTGTCAAATAAATGTTAAGACAAAAATAATCCCAAAAAACACTGGACATGTCCTTTTATGCACACAGCGCACTGTGAAAGTCTTGAAGAAGCGAACATAGAACACATTCCCCAGAGCTGCATCAAATGTAAAGGTTTAAATCTGTTGAACTTTGAGCATGTACTGCCGTGACTTTTGTGCTTGCAGCCAGAGTCAAAGCGAGAGAGACATATCTTTTGAATGCTCAATATTAACACTTAAAATGATGCATATGCATGTCAATAACACACCTTCCACTCAAGTCATCACAACCAGCCAATCATCCATGTGCAGCACTGTGACCTCACAACACTATAATATTTTTATTGGACTCCCAGGCTCAACATATGACTCAAAAGACCTTTGCAGGATTGGGTTGGGGGTTAAAGTGGGAAGAACTCTGACAGAATTATCTTCAAATTCCCACCGCCCCCATGACGTCATTCAACAAAAAGGAAGCCCCCCCACCAGGAACATTTAAATTAAGTGTAACAAAAACAAATAAAGATAATTATGGTGACCACCATTATTTTACATAATTTATTACAATATAAAATGTTAATTTTGTATTGAGCTGTGGGATTATTTCAAGTCTGAACATTTAAATAAATGATATTCTATGTTTGTAGAAAAGCAACACCACTTGCAAAGGATAACATTAGAACTAGCCATCAGTAATGGAGTCCATAAACTTTGCTTCATTTTCTAAAAACAGTATCAACACAAATACTTGTGTTATTCCTGAAAAGCTTCAAGAGTGAGTGTTGGCAGCATTTCATTAAGCAGATAATTTTAACAACAAACAATAAGAAACTGTTGACACAAGAGCTATAAACTTCCAAATCCAGTTTCTGTGTCCTATTTTTCAACCTGGAATGTCAGAAAGGCATCTCCCCCCCCCCCCCCCCCCCCCCCCCCCCCCCCCCCAAGAGCAGTGACGCTGACAGGCAGAGATCACAAAGGACTTTTACATTAACAGAAGCCGTTGGACCACAGCGAACCTTCCGGACTAAGAGGAATGACGTACCTGTAGTGCTTTGACCAGTGCTCCATTTCTGCCTACTTCACCCACCAGAACAACTCTGGTCTCTACTTTTGGCAGCATATCTGACAGACAGCAAAAGAGAGACAGAGTGATTAAAAATGAAAGAAAAAGTAAATTGGAATGTGGCACAAACACAGTACAGCCACACACGACAGGGGACAGAGAGACCAAGAACCAGGTCATCTAACAAGATGATGTGAAGTTTTCTTTTAGTTTTTTTTTTTTTTTAGTTTCCATTTTGACTGACAGCCTGAGGTTAAAGCAAGGGAATAGAATGATATTGCTGATTAACAGAGAACAGAAAGAAAAGGCTGCATCAAGCCTGAAGCTGAGAAGATGACCATGTGGCAATCAGACAACTCGGCAACAGCACAGTAAAGGTCCAGTCAAACATACATGCTGCAGGAGTGGGACATTCTATATCATGGTATAATGTGTAAGAGCATAAGAAATATGAATAACAACAAGCATCCAGACAACTTCAGTGACCCACCACTGCCTGAGACAAAGGAAACCAATCAGATCGCAACCGGCGCTTTGATCGGTTCCCCGAACCGATCAGACAGCGTTCCCCCCGTCTGTGGGAATGATCAAAGCGCTGGGAACTGTCTGGTCACGACCGGCACTTTAAAAGTTTAAAGAATCACAGTGCTTCATCCATTCACGGCAGCGTTTTTCCACAGCCATCAGGCGACTCATCAGCATTCTGGTTGCGATGAAAATGATCCACCAAGACAAAAATAAAATAATGTTAAATTACTGTTTCTGACCCGCACCACACCGTGCAGTACCAACCCGAACCACAAGGTGGAAATGGGTCTGTCAGCATTCGCTAGCTAATCGTCAAGGTGTGACAGCTGCGTTAATTTATTAGACGTACGCCCACATATGCCAGCATTTTTAATACGGTCTGCAAATGCAGGCTAAATCTTCAAGGTGTGACAGGGCCTAGCAACATTTAGAGTTCATCCAGTCTGCCTACATGAATAAATGTTTATGTGTCTATTATGACAGTTTTGTGTGAGACAAGCCATACAACAGTAGACTAAGACAGCCAAAACAAAAGTCTTGGTGAGCTGAAATGCAGACAGACATGTTAGTTTCTGTATCCAGGATTGGCCAGTTGTGAATAGGTTTAAAATCTCAGGGTGTGACAAAGATTTACAACTGTGTTTCAAAACATTTATAATGTGGTCAATTTTTATTTGTTGTCTTTCTGATGCCTGATTCTGGGTTTTTTTTTCCCTCTCTGTTTGAGGTGCAGCTCCATTCAGAGATGGGTGTGGTGTCTGTTTCTGTAACCCTCCTGTGCACCGGCAACATTATATTTGTTTAGTGAATTGTTTTGTAAATTATGTCGGTAGCATGGCCCAAGCAGAGGGTCACCCCTTTGAGTCTGGTCTGCTTCAGGTTTCTTCCTCAAATCATCAGAGGGCATTTTTCCTTACCAGTGTCACCTGTGTGCTTGGTCTGGGGGTTGGTAAGGTTAGACGTTACTTGTGTGAAGTGCCTGGAGGCAACTTTGTTGTGATTTGGCGCTATATAAATTAAAAATAAATTGAAACTGAAAATCGAAATATTTCAACCTACTACGTCAGTCTGAGACAGCAAATTTTCAAGCGTGTCAAAACATTTCAGAACAATCATTAAAAAAATTGGGTCAGTTTTGAAACTGCCATCTGTATGTGCAAAATCATTTACAAGGACATCGCATCATGTATTGAGTATGGCCAGAAAGATGGGAGAAAGAAAAGAAATAATGGTGACACTTGCAGTCTGACCTTCCCCGTCTTCAGACGTCAGGCCCAGAAACACATGGTCCTTTGTTGTTTCAGCGATCCTTGAGTCGTAGACTGAAGAATCCACCAGCAGACTCCGTGCTGTCCCTAAAGTCACGATGCTGCTGTCAGCCATGGCAAGATCCTAAGGTGGCACCAAACTGTCCAAACTATCAAAAGTTACAGGGAATGAACTGAGTCACACAGAGGGAGAACACAGGCAGAAAAGAAACACAAGGAAAGTAAAGACATGACAAAGACAAGGAGAAAGATGACAACTGTCAAACTAAAGGCAAGAGGCACAAATTGCCATGAATTCAAACATACATTCTCACCCAGTGTGACAGTGTAACATCAAAATTTATGTCTGTGAACTTTGAAAAAAGTCAGTAAGGCAGTTAATGTTTCTGCAATCTGCTTTGTTGTTTTCATACAAGTGGCCACATAATACTATCTGGTTTTGGAAAACAAGTACTGGGTACACTGAAGCACACCATTTCATTATCTGAAAACTACTGGGCAATTCTATGGTAACAGAATTACAACAGCAGCAATATCTGTCCATGTTTTAGCTGAGCATTGATTTGTTCTGATTTTAATTCTATTACCATAGAATCGCCTGATTTGCAAAAGCTGTGATTTATAGATTAATTAAATGTTGGTATCATATGCAAATTAAAAATAAATTGCAGCATACATTCTGATTTTGGAAAAGTAATCAATGGACTCAATTTTACCATTACATAAATTATTCATCAAAATGCAAGACCGTATATTAAGAACTTTCTGGATTTGAAGTGAGCACACTGCTGGGTGGGTATATCAGTTTGGATATCTGGATTTGGACACGAGCTATGGAAAAATCTACACCCTCAATTTTTATTTATCCATTATTTATACAGGTAGTCTCATTGAGACATGACGTTTCATTCTCAATGACTGGCCAATCATTAATACAATCCAACTGCACTGTCAGCAGTGACTCTGACATATCAACACAGTCTGTCTCTGTGGAACTCCACTATGCACCTCTCAACTGCCCTGTCATTGTGAACACTGGATGATAGGGTGCATCCAGAAAGTATTCACAGCGCTGCACTTTTTCCACATTTATTATGCGACAGCCTTATGGCAAAATGGATGAAAATCATTTTGTTCCTCCAAATTCTGCACACAATACCCTATAATAACAATGTGAAACTTTTTTTTTTTTTTGCAAATTTATTGAAAAAAAAAAAAAGTCACATGTACATACATGTTCACAACCTTTATCATGAAGCTCAAAATTGAGCTCAGGTGCATCCTGTTTCCACTGATCATCCTTGACATGTTTCTACTGCTTACCACCTGGGGTAAAGTCACTTGATTTGACATGATTTGGTAAGCCACACACTTGTCTACATATAGCAGCCCACAGTCAGAGCATAAACCAAGCATGAACTGAGCAATCGGGGGAAAAGGGCCTTAGTCAGGGATGTGACTATGAACCCGATAGTCACTCTGTCAGAGTGCCAGCATTCCTCTATGGAGAGAGGAGAACCTTCCAGAACGACAACTATCTCCGCAGCATTCCACCAATCAGGCCTGCATGGTAAAGGTGCCAGACAAAAGCCGCTCCTTAGTAAAAGGCACTTGGCAGCCCACCTGGAGTTTGCCAAAAGGCATCTGAAGGACTCTCAAACCATGAGAAATAAAATTCTCTTGTCTGAAGAGACAAAGATTTTACACTTTGGCATGAATGCCAGGCATCATGTTTGGAGGAAACCAGGCACCATCCTTATAGTGAAGCATGGTGGTGGCAGCATCATGCTATGGGGATGTTTTTCAGCAGCAGAAACTGGGAGACTAGTCAGGATTGAGAGAAAGATAAATGCAGCAATGTACACAGACATACTGGATTAAAAAAAAAAAAAAAAAAAAACGCTGCTCCAGACCGCTCTTGACCTCTTGACTGGGTTGATAGTGCATCTTTCAGCAGAACAATGACACTGAACACACAGCCAAAATATCACAATATCAATGTCCTTGAGTGGCTCGGCCAGAGCCCAGACATGAATAAGTAAAGCTACCTTGTCACTTGCACAAATTTGATCCCCGCACTGGCACGCAATTTATCGTGCCAATGCATGTCATTAGAGGGCACACTTGAAAAACTACTTTGACACTTGCATGAATTTGATCCCCGTACTGGCACGCAATCTTGCATGCCAATGAGTAAACTCGACGCAAACTGTGTGTAAACTGTGCAAGGTTTTGCACGCAGTAACACACATTGACACGCAGTGTTTGCAAATAGGTTGCTCAGTGTTCACAACTAGTTCATGTGAGTGGCACAAGGCAGTTCACAATCAATCAAATTTGTGCAAGTGTCAAGGTGGCTTAAGTCCCTGCGGCTGCACCCTCACTCTTGGTCACTACAACAGATCCGAGGTGGATATGGATGTTGAATTGGCATACGTTTTACGCCAGATTACATGGAAAAATGTAGCAGGGGTGGGTTTTGAACCAGGAACCTTCTGCACTGAAACTAAGTGCACTAACCACTTGGCCACCCATATTATTATTTAGGGTTTTGTGTGTGTGTGTGTGTGTGTGTGTGTGTGTGTGTGTGTGTGTGTGTGTGTGTGTGTGTGTGTGTGTGTGTAAACAGTCTGACAGTCTTTGTCAGTTTCAGCATAGTGCACAATAATAAAAAAGTTTTTGTTTTCAGTTCAAATGAGTCTATTCTTTCAGACAACCCACAACGTCATCAGACTGTAAACCTGCTATCCATCTAATATCTGACACTTTAATGCTATTAGTTAAGCTAAAATTGTAGAAAATAAACATTACACTTTTAGCTAATTCCTCTGCCCTGGCGATGGTTTACATGAGCGTTAAGTAGTTAGCGTGTTACTTTACAACGCACAATTTAAAACGCAAAGCCAAACTTACCGACTGTAGTGGTGGTTGGTAACTTTGATGTTTAAAAAGAAAACAAGCGGCGGTTGACCAGCTAAGTAGCTCTGAAGCTAACTTGTGTAAGCTAGAGAACGAAAGCAGAAATACGAACACCGAACCGGTGATACTTTGTTTTCAATCCGAACCACTGATAACAAAATAAAAAAAAACCCCCACACACGCAAGCATGAAATCAGTGCATATTGGTCTTATAAAAGGGAAAAACAGTCCCGATTTTCTACTCCTTAGTTTGTTGACAGCGACTCCATAACTGCGGAAAATATTGCAGCCTGCTCCGTGAGCTCAATTCAAAAAGTAAGACGAAGAAGGGAGCAGCGCGCTCATTGGTCAACAGTGACGCCATGCTGCTGGTGACGCTTCTTATTGGTCAGTTCATTCACATCGTGACCTGTGATCGTGACGCATTTACTCGAACCGCCCAGGCCAGAGGCGTTCAAGTACGGTCCAAAAAAAGGCGTTCATGTACGGTCGTTTGTCCTTTGTTTTAATGAATCTAGACACAACGTTAACACGAAAATCCGTGAAGTAGTTTCGACGTAAGACTTCAAAGCCCATATAAAGTGAAATGTTGATCCAGAATCCGGATCCGGATCACCTCAAAATTCAGTGGAGTCTTCCATGACCTAATATCTATCTGTGGTGCAAATGTGGTGATAATGCATGAAATAGTTTTGAAGAAATCTTGATTCAGAATCCAGATCTGGATCTGGATCACCTCCAAAATTCAGTGGAGTCTTCAAAGCCTATATAAAGTGAAATCTTGATCCAAAATCCGTATTCGGAACTGGATCGCCTCCAAAATTTAATGAAGTCTTTCAAGACCTTATATGTATCCATGGTTAAAATTTGGTGAGAATCCGTGAAGTAGTTGTGATGAAATACTTCAAAGCCTGTATAAAGGGAAATCCTGATCCAGAATCTGGATCCCGATCCAGATCACCTCCAAAATTTAATGGATTCTTCCACTGTCTAATATATATCTGTGCTGACAATTTCATCAAAATTTGTGCAGTAGTTTTGACGTAATCCTGCTAACAGACAGACAAATAAATAAATGTCAATGATTTTATTATGTCCTTGGTGGAGGTAATTAATGAGGAAAAATGAGGAAAAAAACCCTTTCAGAACTTTTAATGCATGAGCACAATCAAAAAAACCTGCTTTCCTTATTTTACGCAATGTCCGATACATGCGTCTGCCACCTGCTGGATGGTTAGTGGATGCTACATTAATGCTGGATTAGGAGCAGGTGTGGCTATCAGCAAGAAAGATAGTTCATTTGAGAATCCGTGAAGTAGTTGTGATGAAATACTTCAAAGCCTATATAAAGGGAAATCCTGATCCAACTCACCACAAAGTGGCCTCAATGCTCTTCAAACAACACAACTCAGAAAAACAGAACAAAATTAATTAAAACATTAAAAACATAATAAAAGAGCAAAACCATAAAAAAGTAAAAATAATAAAAGAACACATAATAACATAATATACTAACGATAAGACAGGGAAAACAAATGGGTCTTAAGTCTGGATTTAAAAGCCTCCACAGAATCCGACTGCCTTATGTGCACAGAGAGATCATTCCACGGAGCAAGGGCACAATAAGAGACAGCTCTGTGCCCCGGAGACTTTTTATCCACCCTACATTTAATAGCAACAGGAAAAGAGAATGAGGGAGATGGCTGATCATGGTATGCTGTGAATGGGGCCCATGAGAAATTCTTTTTTGCACAAAAACGTACTAAATCAGAGCTCATATTTAGTGATTTAAATAAAAGGTGGCTACATTTTAAAACTCAAAAAACAACATCACGCCTCTGTCTTCTGTCATGTTCTCAGAAAAGGTTAATATAACGCAATGCTGAAATACCTTCGGCCATGAGCATGTAATCAATGACAGAGTTTGTAGAAAGGATATGACCTTTTGACCCCTTAGAATAGGTCAAAGCTACCCATCTTTGAACTTGTCCAAGGTCTGTGTCCCAAGAATGCTCCCTGTGAATTTGAAGACCCTGGCAGTAATAAGAGAAAAAGACTTATGCTGAGCGGACTGATGGATAGATGGACGCAAAGTCTTTGCAATACCCAATGGCCATATTCTCCTGACTACTAGGACATATGTAAATATATATGTCCTGGTACTCAGGAGGATATTTTGGCCTCGGGTAAAAATAGGAACAACTTTCTTGCAGACAATGTTTCATATCATAGATTTCTAAATAAATGAGACGAGTGGTCAGGGCAAAAGCGGTTGTGTTTTTCTTTAACCTACACTATGAGTGGAAGGGGCAAGGGTGATGCTGCGACTTAACCAATCCTTTTTATATCTCGTGGTGTGAAGCAGGGCTGTCCCTTGAGTGTAGGTCTTTATTTCCTCACCATAAGTCCACTTGTTAAAAGACTCATACCCCCCTCACACATACGCTGATTGAGGCCGAATTGCATCAGAATGACACATCCGGCCACAATTGCTAAATATTGAGGTACGGTCTGAAGACCAACGGACGGCAGTCTCTGAGCAGTTTACATATTTGGTCCCATTCGCTCAGCTGTCCCGAGTGTGTTGAACATGTTTAAAACACTCTTGGCACCACTGACATGCAACACACATCTGACAGCGGTCTATATGCAGTTTTTGCGTCATCTGATCACAGTCTACATATTCTGATGGCATCAAAACAGCATCTAAAAACAATCTCATCACGGTTGATTGAGCTCTGAGATCGATCAATCACAGCAAAGCCTACTGGCATGTTGTCCCACGTTAGTCCACCTCCACTGGACCCCTGACAGGGAGGGCAAAGGGAATGTTGATATGTAATAACATGTATGTGGCACTCTGCGCATGTCAAAGGCTTGGTGCAGTGCTCCGCAATGCAGCTGAATGGGATATCACCACTGTAATGAATGTATTATTACATGTTCACCTCCTAAGTCTGTAACAGGTATGATTTGGAAATGTTTCCCCAGCCCATGACAACATAAATAAAAATGCAACTCACCTTCGGTACCTCACCTTCCACAGCACAGTGCAGACAGCCGCTGAAATCCCTATCACTCGGCTACGCTGTGTGCTGGCAATGTCGATCACCTGACAAATGCATAAACCACTTCTGGTATAAATAAATCCCATATGAAGCACCGTCCCACACCGATAATCCAACTGCAGTTGTGTTAAAATGCATATCAAGTGAAATGGGCGCAAAAAAAAAAAAGAGTTTAAAAAGAGAGAAATGAAAGTTCACTGGCTGCGGCACACTGCCAGTACATGCAGTTTAGTAGCAGTTATGGAGTCCAGCCGGATGAATAAAATCTAGCAGTATAAGTACTGATCAAACACCTAAAGGGATTTTTCACCGGACTGTACAACAGCAGGCGATCACTGACAGTTGTCAGCCTTTTTGTGCGCAGTCCTCATAATATCTCTAATGTAAAGATCAAAGGACAGCACAGGATCAAAAATTATCCCAAGGTTCCTCACTTTGTCCGTATGATGTATGACACACAAACCTAAGCTAAGCGCTAGCTGGTCAAATTGATGGCTATGTCTCGCTGGACCAAGAACCATCTGACTGTTGTCTGAAATATGTTTGGCTTGCATACGAGGCAGTCCGGATGCATTCTGACACAGCTGACCACGCCTCTTTCCCTCCTGACTGGGTCCAGATTATGGCCATATCTGACTTGTCGGCCTGGTTCCTGCACTTTCTTGCTATGTACGACAGGGTTTTAGTAATGAACCAATGGATTAACTTTGCAACTATGAGAAGCTCTTATAAAATAGCGCATTAGTATATGCTGAAGATGTTACAGCTGTCATCAGAAATCAGCAAGAAATGGATATCTTAGAACAACACCTTCAAAATGATGAAAAATGTCCAATACATGCGTCTGCCACCTGCTGGATGGTTAGTGGATGCTACATTAATGCTGGATTAGGAGCAGTTGTGGGTATCAGCAAGAAAGACAGTTCATTTGAGCTCAAAACTGTACATAATCAGAGAAGTAAACCATTTTTTATTGTTTCACAGTAGTTATATTTTGAAACTCTAATAACGCGACCATACCTACAAACCTCGAGAGAAGGATCTTGTATGAATTTAGTCAATTCAAATACAAATGTATTAATTTATATAGCACCAACTCACCACAAAGTGGCCTCAATGCTCTTCAAACAACACAACTCAGAAAAACAGAACAAAATTAATTAAAACATTAAAAACATAATAAAAGAGCAAAACCATAAAAAAGTAAAAATAATAAAAGAACACATAATAACATAATATACTAACGATAAGACAGGGAAAACAAATGGGTCTTAAGTCTGGATTTAAAAGCCTCCACAGAATCCGACTGCCTTATGTGCACAGAGAGATCGTTCCACGGAGCAAGGGCACAATAAGAGACAGCTCTGTGCCCCGGAGACTTTTTATCCACCCTACATTTAATAGCAACAGGAAAAGAGAATGAGGGAGATGGCTGATCATGGTATGCTGTGAATGGGGCCCATGAGAAATTCTTTTTTGCACAAAAACGTACTAAATCAGAGCTCATATTTAGTGATTTAAATAAAAGGTGGCTACATTTTAAAACTCAAAAAACAACATCACGCCTCTGTCTTCTGTCATGTTCTCAGAAAAGGTTAATATAACGCAATGCTGAAATACCTTCGGCCATGAGCATGTAATCAATGACAGAGTTTGTAGAAAGGATATGACCTTTTGACCCCTTAGAATAGGTCAAAGCTACCCATCTTTGAACTTGTCCAAGGTCTGTGTCCCAAGAATGCTCCCTGTGAATTTGAAGACCCTGGCAGTAATAAGAGAAAAAGACTTATGCTGAGCGGACTGATGGATAGATGGACGCAAAGTCTTTGCAATACCCAATGGCCATATTCTCCTGACTACTAGGACATATGTAAATATATATGTCCTGGTACTCAGGAGGATATTTTGGCCTCGGGTAAAAATAGGAACAACTTTCTTGCAGACAATGTTTCATATCATAGATTTCTAAATAAATGAGACGAGTGGTCAGGGCAAAAGCGGTTGTGTTTTTCTTTAACCTACACTATGAGTGGAAGGGGCAAGGGTGATGCTGCGACTTAACCAATCCTTTTATATCTCGTGGTGTGAAGCAGGGCTGTCCCTTGAGTGTAGGTCTTTATTTCCTCACCATAAGTCCACTTGTTAAAAGACTCATACCCCCCTCACACATACGCTGATTGAGGCCGAATTGCATCAGAATGACACATCCGGCCACAATTGCTAAATATTGAGGTACGGTCTGAAGACCAACGGACGGCAGTCTCTGAGCAGTTTACATATTTGGTCCCATTCGCTCAGCTGTCCCGAGTGTGTTGAACATGTTTAAAACACTCTTGGCACCACTGACATGCAACACACATCTGACAGCGGTCTATATGCAGTTTTTGCGTCATCTGATCACAGTCTACATATTCTGATGGCATCAAAACAGCATCTAAAAACAATCTCATCACGGTTGATTGAGCTCTGAGATCGATCAATCACAGCAAAGCCTACTGGCATGTTGTCCCACGTTAGTCCACCTCCACTGGACCCCTGACAGGGAGGGCAAAGGGAATGTTGATATGTAATAACATGTATGTGGCACTCTGCGCATGTCAAAGGCTTGGTGCAGTGCTCCGCAATGCAGCTGAATGGGATATCACCACTGTAATGAATGTATTATTACATGTTCACCTCCTAAGTCTGTAACAGGTATGATTTGGAAATGTTTCCCCAGCCCATGACAACATAAATAAAAATGCAACTCACCTTCGGTACCTCACCTTCCACAGCACAGTGCAGACAGCCGCTGAAATCCCTATCACTCGGCTACGCTGTGTGCTGGCAATGTCGATCACCTGACAAATGCATAAACCACTTCTGGTATAAATAAATCCCATATGAAGCACCGTCCCACACCGATAATCCAACTGCAGTTGTGTTAAAATGCATATCAAGTGAAATGGGCGCAAAAAAAAAAAAGAGTTTAAAAAGAGAGAAATGAAAGTTCACTGGCTGCGGCACACTGCCAGTACATGCAGTTTAGTAGCAGTTATGGAGTCCAGCCGGATGAATAAAATCTAGCAGTATAAGTACTGATCAAACACCTAAAGGGATTTTTCACCGGACTGTACAACAGCAGGCGATCACTGACAGTTGTCAGCCTTTTTGTGCGCAGTCCTCATAATATCTCTAATGTAAAGATCAAAGGACAGCACAGGATCAAAAATTATCCCAAGGTTCCTCACTTTGTCCGTATGATGTATGACACACAAACCTAAGCTAAGCGCTAGCTGGTCAAATTGATGGCTATGTCTCGCTGGACCAAGAACCATCTGACTGTTGTCTGAAATATGTTTGGCTTGCATACGAGGCAGTCCGGATGCATTCTGACACAGCTGACCACGCCTCTTTCCCTCCTGACTGGGTCCAGATTATGGCCATATCTGACTTGTCGGCCTGGTTCCTGCACTTTCTTGCTATGTACGACAGGGTTTTAGTAATGAACCAATGGATTAACTTTGCAACTATGAGAAGCTCTTATAAAATAGCGCATTAGTATATGCTGAAGATGTTACAGCTGTCATCAGAAATCAGCAAGAAATGGATATCTTAGAACAACACCTTCAAAATGATGAAAAATCCTTCTGCAGCAAAGGTGAACCAGGAGAAGACTGAAGCTGTATAGATTGGACAAATTACAAATAAAGAAGTGATCAAGGGCCAGGCCCAACTCAAATCAAACCTTAGGTTTGTGGATTACGCATGCAGAGTGTTGCCAATTAAACTGGAATTGAAAGGAGATTAAAATTTGAGTGGGCTCATTCCAGCGAACACCCCCATTTGAGAAATAGTGCAGTGGAACTGCTATGTAACAAGAATATGTCCTATGTATCAAAGTGGGCAAGATAAATGTCAGAGGAGAGAAGGTAACATTGGATTGTTATGTGAATCGTCAACGTGCATATTTGGAAAACCAGAGCAAAAATCACGTTACATCTGCTGATTATCACCCATGACACTGTTTTTATGAATATCTTAACAGACTTGAGAAGAAGAAAGACTGTTGATTCAAAGACAAAACGTCTTCTGCATTCGCGCTAAATGTTTACAGCCTGCAGCCTGGTGCACACTGCCCCCGCTGAAATATCTGGACTGCAAGAAAGCGCTTGCCTCCTCAGAAGCCAAAGTTCAACAGCCAATGAAGGTGTTGGGTATTTTCTCCTCCAAACATTTTTAAAACCTTTAACAAGACAAACAGAGTCAAGAAACACCAGTGAGACAGAAAGTCAAATTTTACGCGCGGAGTGCAGCCAGGCTGTACACCAAGGCTACACTAAAGTCTGGCCTGCTTTTCCGCTCTTTTTATTAAGAGACGCCCTCATCACATAAACAAAAAACTTGTCCTAAGGGTGGGGGTGATGACGCAAGACAAGTTTCTTCCCGTAACATAAACGCATACGTCAATAAGTGCAGCTGTAAGGAAGAACACTTTCTTTTACACAGGTCAGCACATCTCGTTCGTCTGTTGCAGTTATCAGCTGTTCTGCATCTGCCTGAAGTGTCCTGTCCTTCACACTCCTTCACACTAAGCACCACATCACAACAGTCAAAACGTTCTCTTACTCCCAGTCGTTAGAGGCTGCGAAAACAAAGTTATATTATAATAATAAGTACATCCAGCCCTTCATTCCCAGCTCAGATTGACCCCAGAGTGCTAAAACAAAATTGAATTCTCAGGCTTGGTTAAGACAGGTGCAAAACAGCACAACACCGTTCTCATGAGAAAGAAGACAAAGCTAAAACAAGGTTGAATAACACGTACATTCTCAGGGTGAAGTGCAAAACAGCACAACACCGTTCTCATGAGAAAGAAGACAAATGTACAAATGTTTAACAGTGATAACATATATACAAAATCTTTAACATTCCCCTCCTGTTTATCGCCTGTTAAACATACAGTAGGCATCACTCAGCTTAGCACTTCTTTTTGAGATTTTCACTAAGAGGTTCATCATGGTATGTTTTCTCTATAGGCTTACACCCCAGAGGTGATGTCATCATTGTCACCATCATCGGTGTCTGGGTCATCATACTTCCATTGGTCTGGGTACAGGTCAGGAGAGCCATCGTCCTCCTCATCGTCGTCTGTCCCCAGAAGTGGATATGATGCCGGACCCCCTCCTGGTCCTGGACTTATTGCTGTGGTTATCATTCTATTTACAAGGCCTCGGAGACATGGAATACAACAACATCCACACAATGTTAGAATTGCAGTAAATACTGCTATAGACACTAATAGTGAAGAAATCAAAGACCTCCATTTTCCCATCCCTTCCAGCCACCAATCCCAGCCTTCGGTGTTTACTCCACTGTGCTCTTTCATCTTCCTGTTCAACGTCCTCAGCCCTTCAATGGCTTGAGTGAGACTGCCGTCTGCAGCCGTGTTGTTGGGAATGAATGTGCAGCATTGTTCTCCGAACATGGCACAAACACCTCCTTTCTCTGCCAACAACATATCCAGAGCAATACGATTCTGGAAGGCCATAAGGGACGTGGCTTCTAACTGTGAATGGACAGCCTTAAATCCTTCCTCAGTCCAATTTCCTAATTTCTGTACATTGTAGTGGATGTAGTTTATTCTGTCCACGTTTTTATTAATTGAACACCACCAACAGATGGAAGATTCGAATCCAGCTGCTATTTGATCAACCAGTTTATACTCGTCAGGCACTCCCCTGGGGACTCCTATTGCGTCAATATATGTTGGATTTCCCACTCCTTTCCAATCTCTTTTCACTCTATGTCTGGCTATGCCTTTCTGCCAATCTTCAGGAATAAGAGAGGCTGCATATGTCGTAACGTCTTCAGGGGTCATGGGTATGGCTTCAACTGGTAACAATAATGATATTAATGCACAATAACCTGACACATTCCGTGGCAGTCTGTCAAAGATTCTGTTATCCCCACACCACCACCATACGTCACTCCTCCCGACAGGTTTGAATGTGGGAGTACTATGGACCACATTCTTACACCAGGCGGTGTGGTTTAAGCTACCCAAAGTCTTACTTGTCCCTGTCAAGTGTACACATGTATGGTTAGCATGCCCAACTTTGCTTGAGAATAAAGGTTTAATCTTAGTCAATTTGGTCACTGGATAGATCTTGTCCCACTTAGAACAATTGTTGTTTGCCGCAATGTATGTCTGTGTCATAGCAGTCAGTAGACAGTCTTTGGGTAATGCTGCCGGTATTACCTGTAATATAGGTCTGGGTCCCATACACACAACACAGTCCTTCTTTGCTGCTAGTCCTGCTTGTTCTGCCATTAAAAGCCAATTGTTATTTTGTCCACTAATTCCTGTAGTTACTAGGAACCAGTCATCTGCCTTCATGTCTTTTGTGCCTTGTACAGACACCCCCTTTGCTTGTATGGGCACCCCCTTTGCTTGTATGGACACCCCCTTTGACGTACTTAATTCGGTCAATATTGGTTGCTGTACTCTATCTGTTTCACAGAGGAAGAAATGGAAATACGGATCTTTTCCTTGTTTGTATACCCAAAGGAGGAACAACCAACAGTCTCCCTCTATATCAGGTGGGAATATGGTTCCTTTTTCTGTGGTATTCACCACTATAGACAGCTTATCATCTGTTTGATACATTTTGAGAATTTGACTCTGGTACTTAGCCCACTCGGTTTGTGCCCATCTTGGTGTCCATCTACTCCATTCATCGGCTACCAACGTTTCCCATCTCCTATCTTGTTGATCGTTGGTCATATACCAGGAGAAACTATTTCCGTAATTAGTCCCTCTGTCACCATCCGGCATTCCATGGGTAAGACCACTATATGGTACAGAGATGATCACAGAAGTATTTCTAGGAATGCAGGCTTGTACACCAAATCGGTACGCATTATTCCCATTACAGCTATGTACTGTGGCATTTATTATCGGACTGGGGTCTTCGTTACTTCTTTTTGGTCTCTGCAATCTGCGGATGTGATCCTTATTATCATGTCCCGTGCTCATGGCTTTTAATAATAATCCCAATTCAAAAAAGAAAAGTAGCATAACAAGGACTGTCCGTGGGGTCCAGAAACCCTCGCTCTTTTTATTTTTTTCTTTCGCCATTTCTGCACACTACAGCACACCTATGTTCAGAACAGTGGCTTCTTAATGTCTTCTGCTAGCTTTCGTGTCTAACCTGGATCTTAACACCAAGCTCACACACTATTACTAGTCTTGTCCTACTGTTCTTACTGTTTGTCTGTGTCTGCAGAAATGACTTTCTTACAGTGAGTTAAATGAATCCATGTACTTCTTTCCCCAATTTTCAAAGCTGTGGGTGTTGTGAGTAGTACTTGATAGGGCCCTTCCCATTTAGGTGAATGCCAGTGTTTTCTCTTGATGCTTCTTATCAACACCCAGTCTCCAGGTACCACTTTAGGGTCCTCCTGTGGAGAAATGGGATCATCAGTGTTTGGAACTCTCCCTCGTTGTCCTTCTAACATTTTTCTCATGTAATCCGCCAAAATTGCTTCCTCAGGTACATCCCAAATTTGTCCATAATATGGCAATCGATATTTTCTGCCAAACAATGTTTCATACGGTGTCAACCCCATGGTACTAGTTATGTTTATATACATTTTTACCAAATCTACACAATGCGTCCATGGTCTGCCTGTTTCCTCCATTGTCTTTCTAAGTCTGTTTTTTACTGTTCCATTCATCCTTTCCACTAATCCGGCGCTTTGTGGATGATAAGCACAATGATTTTTGAGATTAACCTGTAGTGCTTCTCCTACGTATTGCACTATTGCATTAACAAAATGCGCTCCATTATCTGAATAGACTGTTTCTGGTATTCCAAATCGTGAGATGATGTCTTTGCATAATGCTTTAGCCACTGTAAGTGAATCTGCATGTTTTGTAGGGAACAATTCTACCCATTTTGAGAAGGCATCAATTATGACTAAACAAAATTCCTTCCCTTCATGTTTACTCAGATGTATATAATCCATATGAATCACTTGAAAGGGATATTGTGGTGTTGGAAATTTACCTCTTTGGGGTCTCAAATTGCCTTGTGAGTTGTGTTTTGCACATATCATGCATGCTCTACAATGCTGTTTTGCATATGCATTGAACCCATAAAGACAAAAAATAGATTGCAATTGCGATATCATACCCCCTGATGAGACATGCGTCACGCCATGGCTCATAATAGCTGCCCATTTAAACATATTTTTTGGCAATATGGGTTTCTTTTGTGGTCATACGTACAAGTCATTTGCATACGTAGCTCCTTTAGCTATCCACATTTGTTTTTCTCTGTCTGTTGCCTGCTGTTGCATGTCAGCAAGCAGTGTATGACCTAAATGCAAATCTGGAGTAGTTTCCTGTACAACAAAAATAGAAGAAGCTGCTGCTGCCTCTTTTGCTGCTCTGTCAGCAAAATCATTTCCTTTTGAAACACTGTCAGAGCCATTGGTGTGAGCCGCACATTTGCATATAGCAATTTGTTGAGGCAACTTCACAGCTTGCAGTAGGGCAGTTAGGAGAGTGGCATGAGTCACTGGCTTTCCAGATGATGTCACCATTCCACGCTCCTCCCACAGTTTTGCAAACACATGCACTGTGCTGAAAGCGTACTGGCTGTCTGTATAAATTGATACGGCCGTACCTTGAAACAGATAGCAAGCTGCAGTTAAAGCAACTAATTCAGCTGCTTGTGCTGAAAATGACGATGGCAATGAAGCAGAATCTAATACTTCTGAATTTGTGACGACAGCATATCCAGATTGCGTTTGTCCATAAGCATTTTTAGTGGAAGAACCATCCACATACACGATTGTACTGTTTGGGATGGGTGTGTCCCGGAGGTCTGGGCGTGCTTTCGTACAGACTGTTGCTACATCAAGACAATTGTGCGGCTCACCATCCTCAGGTAAAGGTATCAATGTGGAGGGATTCAATGTTGTACATCGCTCTATCGTAAGGTGTGGCTGTGATAATAGCAAGGACATGCACGAAAGATGTCTTGCTGGGGACAAAAGGCTCATGTTTGTCTGCAACAGAAGTGCAGAGACTGCATGTGGAACTTTCAATGTCAGCTGATGGAATAGAACAACATTACTGCTACTTTGAACAGCCATAGAGGCTGCAACAACAGCCTGTACGCATGGTGGTAAAGCACTTGCTACTGCATCCAATTTAGATGAGTAGTAGGCAACTGGCCTCAATTTTGAGCCATACACTTGAACCAAAACACTAGTCATGAACTTATTCTTACAATCAACTGTTTGAATGAATGGTTTACTATAATCTGGTAGTGCCAAAACTGTGGATGACACTAATGTTTGTTTTACTTTTACAAAGGCTTCCTCAGCATCTTTGTTCCATTCCAACACGGTTGACATTGAAATATCATCTTTGTACATCAAATCAGAAAGTGGACTAGTCAACTCTGCATAGCAAGGAATCCATGCCCTGCAATAATTTGTCAATCCAAGAAATTACATCATCTGCTTTTTGGTTTGTGGTTTTGGAGCGTGCAAAATTGCTTCCTTCCTGTCAGACAGGATCGTGCGCCCTGTGGCTGATAACTCATGTCCTAAATATTTTACTTTATCCCTACACAACTGAACTTTGTTTCTACTCACTCTGTGGCCATTGTCAAATAAGAAACATAATAATGCTACTGTGTCAGTTATGCAGTTTTCTCGTGTGTCAGAGACAATCAAAATGTCATTAACATACACTAATAGTTGGCTATCTGCCGGTGGAACGAAATTGGCTAAACATGCTGACATGACTTGAGAATAAATAGTTGGGCTCTCTGCGTAACCCTGCGGTAATCTGGTGAATGTATATCGTTGTCCTTTAAAGGTAAAAGCAAACCAGAATTGACTATCTGGATGTACTGGCACAGAGAAAAATGCATTACTTATGTCAATTACTGAGAAACTATTAGAATTTGGTCTCAGCAAATTTAACAAGGTGTGTGGATCTGGGACGCATGGTGCTCTTTTAATCACAGCAGCATTTACTGCCTGCAGATCTTGAATCATTCTCCACCCCACTGAGGGCGGAGCCTTTTTTACAGGAAATATGGGTGTGTTACATGGTGAATCTGGACATGGCACTATTACTCCTGCTGTTAATAAATCCTCTATTACTGGCCTGATTCCGTCAATTGCATCAGGTTTCAATGGATACTGTCTTACACATGGTCTGTATTCTGTTTTTGGTCTTATAACTACAGGTTGTGCATTTTTAATCAGTCCTACGTCTGAAGGACCTGTTGTCCACAATCCTGACGGTACTGAAGAGAGAAGTGCATCTTCTTCAGGACTCAACTGAAACACTCAGGATTGTGAAGTGGACACATCAATGTGTGTTCCAGCTGTCAGCACCAATGAGACATTAACTGGCACTTTATACAACTTGGTTGATGGACTGAACTCCGTTCGTGGTCCAACTCTGCTCAAATCAGAGGCTGACAAAGCTGTTATGACTGTCAGTCCCAATTCTTGCCATTCTGTCAAATATGGCTTACAAAGTGACATATGTAATGGCATACCTGTGAATCTCAATTTTGATACATCTTCAGTGGCGCCTGTTACTGTTATGACAGCTGTTGAGTTGCCATCATGAATCAAATCGGTCATTGTCAGTTTCACAGGTGAAACATTTTTCAATTTAGTTTCATAGTCACCATCCGGACTTGGAGGATCTTTATGCCACATTGTGACATGCAGGTCAGGTGGTGACATCTGTTGTTCAGGATTTTTTAGTAGGGCTGTCGCTTGCAAGACGACATTTTTACCCCATCCTGCAGCATCTTCTTCTGAAATGTCAAATGTATAGTAATAGTGGAATGTGGGGTCATCGCTTTCTTCTCTTACCATGTTAACGCCTCCTGTGCGTTCAACAACTAATTTCCCTTGTTCCACAATTATGGACAAGCCCAATGCAGTCAATCCGTCTCGTCCTAGGAGGTTAACTGGACATTGTGGCATGCTCAACACTGACATAGTACACGTCAGGCCAAATGGATCTGTCAACGTTATGGGTTTGGTGATAGGGACGTCTGATGTTTGTCCATTTGCAGAGCGAACCCTAAAGATTTCGTTGCTTAATTGATGGACAGGTATGTTGTCATTACATGTGGTTCTACATGCTCCTGTATCACAAAGGAATGTCACTGGTCGTCCATTTACCAACAAAGTCACTTCTGGTTTTGGTACCGGATTTCCCAGCAAGGCACACAGATCCATATCACAATCAGACTGCCTATCTGATGTGGAATCATGGATTATGGATTCTAGTCATTGTGGATACTGTGGCTGCGGAGGATTATTCCGTTGTGGAATTCTCCCTGCTGCTCCCTCAGTAGGTGGATTCGGACAATTTCTATACATATGTCCCTCTCTTCCACAGTTCCAACAAATCAGGGGACCACGTGGTGGCCCTCCCTGTCTGTGCTGCTGTTGTGGTTGCCAGGGTCCTTGATGTTGTGGCTGTCCACCTTGTCTATTTTGCCATGGCTTTTTGGGGCGTTTGCACTGCTTCTGCTGTCTTAAGTTACCCTGCTGGTAATATATTTCATCATCTCCATGTGCTACATACACTCCTTTGTCGCTGTTTCTTGTCTTTTTCTGCTTTAAGACTTCTTCTGCATGACAGCAGTGTGTATGTGTTTCTTCCAATGTGCCTGTAGGCAATCCAATCCAATGTTTCTGTATCCAAGCTTGTAGGGTGCGGACTCCTCCCTCCTTACAGAGTTTAACTGCTTTGCATTAACAGACGATTCTGTATCATCGCTTGCGGAATTTAACTGTTTATGTGATCTGATCACCACTCACTCAGTACTGTTTACAAAGAAATTTTACTCACTGACTCGACTTCCTGTCTGTCTTCTTCGGGAAAATCTCGTCAACCAGACGATGCCAACGGTGGTCGACAATTGCAGACACGATCAATCGATCGATCGGACCTTGGCCAAGGATTTACGTCTGGACTTGACGACCTCCGCTGGACACCTCCGGTGTTGTTGAGATCCCGGACGAGCCCCCAGTCAATGTTGGGTATTTTCTCCTCCAAACATTTTTAAAACCTTTAACAAGACAAACAGAGTCAAGAAACACCAGTGAGACAGAAAGTCAAATTTTACGCGCGGAGTGCGGCCAGGCTGTACACCAAGGCTACACTAAAGTCTGGCCTGCTTTTCCGCTCTTTTTATTAAGAGACGCCCTCATCACATAAACAAAAAATTTGTCCTAAGGGTGGGGGTGATGACGCAAGACAAGTTTCTTCCCGTAACATAAACGCATACGTCAATAAGTGCAGCTGTAAGGAAGAACACTTTCTTTTACACAGGTCAGCACATCTCGTTCGTCTGTTGCAGTTATCAGCTGTTCTGCATCTGCCTGAAGTGTCCTGTCCTTCACACTCCTTCACACTAAGCACCACATCACAACAGTCAAAACGTTCTCTTACTCCCAGTCGTTAGAGGCTGCGAAAACAAAGTTATATTATAATAATAAGTACATCCAGCCCTTCATTCCCAGCTCAGATTGACCCCAGAGTGCTAAAACAAAATTGAATTCTCAGGCTTGGTTAAGACAGGTGCAAAACAGCACAACACCGTTCTCATGAGAAAGAAGACAAATGTACAAATGTTTAACAGTGATAACATATATACAAAATCTTTAACAGAAGGTCAACAACAATCTGAGTGAGGAGTTGTGACGGCTCCAGAAGGAGATCACACGGATTAAATGGATTTTAAGTAGTATTAGATGGAAAATAATTCTATTTATTTCTTTTGTGTAATGTTTAATTTAATTTATTTTTGTTAAAAAAGAACAGATAAAGACAATGTTGAAATCTGAAGAGCAAATGAGTGAGTGGATTTCTGAGTCTTTTAAAAACAAACAAACAAAAAAACAGTGGTAAGGAAAAACTCCCTCAGGCATTTTTACCCGAGGTCATCAAATATGGCCATCAGGTATTGCGAAGGCTTTGCATCCATCCGTCTGTCCATCTGTCTTTGCTCAGCATACGTCCAGTCCTATTAGTGCCAGAGTCTTCAAACTTACAGGGAACATTTTTTTTTTCTTTAATATTGATTTCATTCATTTAAAAGAAAAACAGAAAAGCAAAAAACAAAAGCACCACAATACCAGAATGAAAAGGAGCAGAAAGAAGAACAAGTCTTATGATTTCTGCCCCTTTTAACAATACAATCTTTCAATATACAGCATCATAGTCAACATTATTTAACAGATTGCATTTCTTTAACTTGTCACATACCACTGACCCATTTCATAATTATGACCATTAATTAATAGATTACATCACTGACAGGTTACATTTAAACTTAAGACACTCCAAACATTATTAACAGTTTACTTTTTTTTTTTTTTTACTTTCTTGCAGCCCACTGACTTACTTCATAGTTTCATACTTACTTAATACATCTAATTTAATATGTTTTTTAAATAATTTAAGCGACCTTAATTCTTTAATTTCTTTATTAAGATTGTTCCATAATTTGACACCATTTACTGCAATACTCCTTTCCTTTACTTTGGTTCTAAATCTTGGTTTTTTAAAGACTTCTATTCCTTTCAATTTATAACTACTTACTCTTTTTTCAAACATATTTTGAATGTTTGTTGGTAAAGTATTTTTATTAACTTGGTACATCGTTTGTAATATTTTCAAATCGACTAAATCATGAAATTTAAGTACCCTATACTTAATAAACAATGGATTAGATGGATCTCTAAAACCACTGTTACTAATCACTTTTAAAGCTCTTTTCTGCAAAATAAATAAAGGTTGTATATAGGTTGTATATGTTGATCCCCAGATTTCTACACAGTAAGTTAAATATGGGACAATCAATGAATTGTACAATGTTAATAAACCATAACTATTTAATGAATATTTTACTTTATGCAAAACAGCAATGGCTTTCGCTATTTTTCCTTTTATGTAATTTATGTGTGACTTCCATGTAAGATCTTCATCAATCATGACTCCTAAAAATTTCATTTCTTTTACCCTTTGTATATCCATTCCATCTATTTGTAATGACACATTATTTTCTTTCGCTCTATCATTAAACAATATGAAATTTGTCTTATTAATATTTAGTGACAATCTGTTTATATCAAACCAATGTTTAACTTTTTCCAACTCTGTATTTATCACTTGTGCTACTTCCTGTATATCTGATCCAGAGTAAAACAGCGTTGTATCATCAGCAAATAAAATGCTGCCAAGCACATTGGATACATTCACAAAATCATTGATATACAAAATAAACAGTTTGGGTCCAAGTACCGATCCTTGTGGTACTCCATAAATAATGTTACACAATTCTGATTTGGTATTATTTATCTGAACAAACTGTTTTCTATTTTCTAAGTAGCTTTTTACCCACTGATGTGCAACACCTCTTATTCCATATTGTTGTAACTTGTGGAGCAATCTTGAGTGGTCTATAACATCAAAAGCCTTTTTCAGGTCAATAAAAATACTTACAAAATAATCCTTATTATCTATTGTTGTTGATATTTTCTCTATTAGTTCCATAATTGCCATAGCTGTCGAATGTTTTGTTCTGAATCCATACTGAGCATTATTTAAAATATGATGTTTCTAAATAAATTTATCCAATCTTGTTACAAAAACTTTTTCCATAATTTTAGAAAACTGTGGAAGCAATGATACTGGCCTGTAATTAGAAAAATTATGTTTGTCTCCATTTTTATATAATGGGACTACCTTAGCAATTTTCATTTCATCTGGAAAAACCCCAGTTGACAGAGACAGATTACAAATATAAGTAAATGGTTCAATAACAATTTCTATTATACTTTTTACAGTCATCATGTCTAAATCTTCATGGTCAGTTGATCTTTTGCTTACACAGTTTTTTACAATATTTCTTATTTCATCTTTTTCCACATTGTCCAGGAAAATACTATTGACCGTATTTACCAATGTACATAATTTATCTTCTATTATTGGTTTATTTCCCACCAGACTTGACCCTACATTTGAAAAATAATCATTAAACCCATTTGCAACTTCTTTTATATCATATATCTCTTTATTTTCCTTAACAAAGTAATTTGGAATAGTTTCTTTCGTTCCATCACTATCAATCACACTTTTTATAATTCCCCATGTTACCCTCATATTATCTTTACTCTTATTTAGTTTTTCACTGTAATAATCTTTTTTTGTTTCCTAATTATTGTTAATAGTTTATTTTTATATTTTTTGTATTTATGTTCTGATTCCTTTGTTTGCAATTTTAAAAAGCACCTGTATAAATAGTTTTTCTTTGCACAAGCATTTTTTATTCCCTTTGTCAGCCATGGTTTATTTACTCTTTTCTTACTAATTTCAATTAATTTACAATTTTTATTGTATGATTTCATCAATATTTTCATAAATGAGTTATATGCTACATTAACATCACTGACATAAACTTCTTCCCAGTTTTGATTTTTAAGGTCATATTTTAATGCCTCTAAGGCTTTTACTGACTTATCTCTTTTAAAGTTTATATCAGTTTTTTTGTTGTACCTATTTTTATATTTAAATATTGAAAAAATTGGTAAATGGTCGCTAATATCTGTCATGAAGATCCCATTCTTGATAATTTAATCTGTTCTGTTTGTAAATATATTATCAATTACCGTTGCACTTTGCGATGTAATTCTGGTTGGTTTTGTTATCAAGGGGAATAACCCCAAACTATACATTGTATTCACAAAATCACTTGATCTTTGGCAGCTGGAGCTTTCTATGTTAATATTAAAGTCCCCACACATAAAAAGCGTTTTGTTTTTAATTTGATGGAATAATTCAATTATTTTATCTGTAAATTTCACAACACAAGAATCTGGTGCTCTGTATACACAACTAACTAAAATATTCTTAGATGTTTCATGTACAAGTTCCACTGTTACAATTTCTATGACATCATTCATAATTGTCATTTCTTCAACAATTGTACACCTCAGATCTGTTTTTGTATACAGAGCAATACCACCGCCTTTTTTATATCTTCTGTTTACAAAATACAGCTCATATCCCTCCATTTGAACTTCATCCATGAGATCATCTTTAAGCCAAGATTCAGTGATTGCAACAATACTAAATCTATTTTTAAACTGATTTAAATAATCTTTTATTTGTGACATTTTACAATACAAGCTTCGACTGTTTATATGTATGAGTGACAGGGTATCTTCTGCAATTTTTTCACTATTCAGCTGTTCTACTGTATAATACTCACAACCAATCGTTTTTAAGTCAAATATACTTTCATCATTATTAGTGTCTATGTCATATATTTTATCCTGTTTCCATGTTTGATCTGATTTTTTGTTGGTCCAATTACCAACAGATGTTATATTTGATTGTCTATTCAGGTCTGTATTTCGTAAGGTCCTCCATGTTTTTGATTTGTATACCGTTTGTTCCTTCTTTCACTCTAATCCACACTCTACAATTCCAGACCCATGTAGCAACAATATGTTTCTGTTTTCTTAGTAGTCTTGCTTCCCTAGCAATATCTGCATTTTTTTTTGTTAGATGCTCATTTATATAGACACTCGTTCCTTTCAAATTCTTTGCCTGTCTTAATAACTCATATTTATATTTTCTGCTTGTAAATCGTATAACGTTAGATAGTTTATTTTTTCTATCTTTAGTTGGAACAGTATAACAGTCTGATATTGTATCTTGATGGATGACAACACCTTTTTGATATAAAAAGTTTGTAACTTGTTGTTCCAATGATTGTCTTTCTTCAGGGACACAGACTTTGGACAAGTTCAAAGATGGCTAACCTTGACCTATTTTTAGAGGGATTTTAAGAGGTTAAAATGTCACATTCTGTTTCAATCTGTTCAGTTTTGTTTTTGAGTGGCAGGCGTGACAGCCAATCAGAGTAGAGCTGCACCGTGATGTCACTGGCTGCTCTCTTCAAAATTGCTTAATTTTCTGTGTTTATATACATGTTTCTCATTTATTATGTAAAAGCTAGCAAGAAATAAACACTTCTAAAACTGAAAACGCTGTTTTTGGAACCTAATAACACATCTGAACTTATTTACAAGACATATCGTGCACGTTAGTATGATGATATCACAGTCTGGTAGCTAGCTGCAAAAGTCAGTTTTGCTTGTGTGTAAATATATTCTCTTTGTCATATATTATGTAAAAGCTAGCAAGAAATAAACACTTCTAAAACTGAAAATGCTATTTTTGGAACCTAATAATAAGTCAAAGTCAAAGTCAGCTTTATTGTCAAATATGCTATAGAGGGTTTTCATGTGACATATCAGTCACGTCATTTTGTGTCCTGCGCCCATTCTGGATTACGATGCGGTGGCTGCTGTGATACGCTGCGTGCATTTGGCGAACAATTGCAGAAGCTTCAACGTTGGTGTGAAGAAGCCTCATGGCTCCGTGGCGCTTTCAGAGATCCGCCACTAACAGAAATCCACTGCTACCAGAATTTTATTTTATTTTATTCGGCAATAAAATTATATAAGAATACATAAAAATACTGCAGAGGATAACACAAGAATGCTTCCAATACAGATGCTTATTTACATTGTGGTCCTTGAGCACCGAGCTGCTGATCCGCAAGCTGCCCTTCTAGCGCCTGGTGAGAGAAATCGCTCAGGACTTCAAGACTGACCTCCGCTTTCAGAGCTCCGCTGTGATGCTCTGCAGGAGGCCGGCGAGGCTGACCTGGTCGGCAGCTTCCTAGTTCACAATATCGCAGTGTGACACTGTCAGCCAGTTCGTTACATCACCACTAAATTCACTATCTGGTACAAGATACAGATCCACTGAACCAACTGCTACACATCTATCCCAATAAATAGCTTTATCACAAGGATTTAAAGCATCGTAATAACCGTACATTCTCTCCATTTTTCTGTCACGCACCAGCCTCCTTGTAATCCAGAATGGAGATGGCACCTGTCCTGCAGCAAATCGGTCACGTGATTGAAAACCCTCTATACATGCTCGACATACAGCACAGATGAAATTTCAGTCCACTCAGACCCAAAGTGCAGAGTATAAAATAAAAACTACTACTAAGCTAAGTAAAAAAATTACCTTAGATATTACTGAGTTACAAAATAAAAATAAAAATAATATAAAACAGTATAAACAGTGTAGGTCGTGTAAGTATAACAGTATGATGCTGTTGTGCAAATGGCAAATGGCAAAAGTGTACTATTGTAAACAGTATGACATTAAATACTAATTTAATTAATTTGTTATATTGTAATACAGTATAACAGTATAATACAGTGGTGCAAGTGGCAGTATTCTGAAGATAGTGCAATGACTGTATACTAATGTACCAGTATCAGTACAGGCCTAATGCAATGGGGGAGAATAAAGTGAGGTGTGCGTGGGCATGCAGGGTCAGTGGTGGTGGTGGGGGGAGCGAGTGGGGGCAGAGAAGGGACGGAGTTGAGCATCCTGACTGCCTGGTGGAAGAAACTGTCTTTGAGCCTGCTGGTTTTGGCCCGGAGACTCTGCAGTCTCCTCCCCGATGGCAGAAGGGTAAAAAGACTGTGAGTTGGGTGGGTGGGGTCACCTGCGATCCTGGTGGCTTTGCAGGTGAGGCGGGTGTGGTAGATGTCCAGCAGAGAGGGAAAAGGAACACCAATGATCTTCCCAGCTGCTTTCACAGTGTGCTGCAGGGTCTTGCGGCAGGATACGGTGCAGGCACTGTACCACACAGTGATGCTGCTGGTCAGGATGCTCTCGATGGTACTCCTGTAGAAGGAGTACATGATGGGGGTCGGGGCTGTTGCTTTCCTCAGTTTCCGCAGAAAGTAGAGTCGCTGTTGGGCTTTTTTGGCCAGAGATGTGGTGTTGATATTCCAGGACAGGTCTTGGGAGATGTGTACACCCAGGATCTTTGTGCTGCTCACCCGCTCCACTTCAGTGCCATTGATGGTTAGTGGAGCATGCTGAGCGGGCTCTCTCCTGAAGTCCATGACAATCTCCTTCATCTTCTCCACGTTCAGGTGGAGATTGTTGTCCGTGTACCACGTGGCCAGGCGGCTCACCTCACTCCTGTAGCTTGTCTCATCGTTGTTGTTGATGAGACCCACCACAGTCATGTCGTCTTGAACTGGAACTGGATGTAGGTGTGCAGTTGTGGGTCAGCAGAGTGAAGAGGAGGGGGCTCAGCACACATCCTTGTGGGGCTCCTGTGTTCAGCGTGATGGTGCTGGAGGTGTTGCTGACGACCCGAACTGCCTGTGGCCTCCCCGTCAGAAAGTCCAGCAGCCAGTTGCACAGAGAGGTGTTGAGTCCCAGCTGGACTAGTTTGTGGATGAACTGCTGCGGGATGATTGTATTGAATGCTGAGCTGAAGTCGATGAACAGCATTCTGACGTATGAGTCCTTGGTCTCCAGGTGAGTGAGGGCTGAGTGGAGGGCAGTGGAGATAGCATCATCGGTCGAGCGGTTGGACGATATGCAAACTGGTAGGGCTCCAGTGCGGGGGGAGGGCAGATGTGATGTGGTCCACGACTAGCCGCTCAAAGCACTTCATAATGATGGGAGTGAGTGTGACCGGGCGGTAGTCATTGTAGCAGGAGGGAGACGACTTCTTCGGGACCGGGATGATGGTGGTGGCTTTGAGGCACGTCAGGACAACAGCTTGTCTCAGCGAGATGTTGAAGATGTCCATGAAGACATCCGTGAGCTCCTCAGTACAGTCTCTCAGGACCCGACCAGGAATATCGTTGGGACCAGGGGCTTTACTCGCATTGATCCTTCTGAGCGTTCGCCTCACGCTGTCCGAAGGTAGTGACAGCACCTGGACGTCAGAAGGCGGAGGGATCTTCTGTGCTGGAATGTTGTTGTCTGCCTCAAAGTGAGCAAAGAAGTCGTTCAGCTGATTCAGCAGAGAGGGGGAGTTGTCGCAGGTCTGCGGGATGGGCTTATAGTCTGTGATGGTCTGAATACCCCGCCATAGATTCCTAGAGTCTCTTGTGTCCTTGAAGTAGTCAGCGATTCTCCTGGAGTACTGTCTCTTAGCCTCTCTGATTCCTCGTGACAGGTTGGCCCTGGCTGTCCTTAGGTCCACCTCGTCCCCAGCTCTGAAGGCAGCGTTTCAAGCCTACAGGAGCCTGTGGACTTCCCCTGTCAGCTAAGGTTTCTGATTGGCCCGAATAATGATGGTTCTGGAGACCGTGACATCATCCATGCACTTCCTCATGTTGGCAGTGACGGTCTCCGTGTACTCCTGGAGGTCTGTGGTGTTGTTGTAGATATCTGCCTGTCTGAACATGCTCCAGTCAGTAGTGGAAAAAAAGTCTTGGAGCGCTACTGATGCCCCCTCTGGTCACACCTGGATCACCTTTATGGCTGGTTTTGTGACTTTAACCAGTGGTCTGTATGCAGGCATTAGCATGACAGTGGAGTGGTCGGAGGTCCCAAAGTGGGGGAGGGAGGAAGCTTTGTAGGCTTCCTTGTGTGTGGTGTAAACATTGTCCAAGATATTGGTGCTTCTAGTGGGACAGTTGGAGTTGTGGAAACACACTCTTGGGGTTGGCATGGTTGAAATCCCCAGTCAGGATGAGGAAGGCATCAGGGTGGGCTGTCAGCTGTTCAATGATGTGCTGGTGGAGTTCGTTCAGTGCCTCACTGTGCCAGGGGACAAGTTGGGACATGCCCAGCTCTCCACAATTTCTCTTATACTCACTGGGCTGGTAAGCATTGAAAGCCGAGATAGGCATGTCCCAACTTCTCCCCTGGCACTCCGAAACGGAGGTGTTCGTCTCGCTCGATCAGCGAATCGATCGTGACGCGTGAAGCCTCCGCGCGGCTTTCCATGACAAAATCTCTTGTTAAAAGTGAAATCTGCCAGAAAATGGCTGATGACCAGCTCTTGTGATAACCAGAGAAATTGCTCACGACGGTCCCGGCTCCACACAGCCATCTGTTTAGAAATTATGTGGTGTTTTCTGCCTCTCAATGGCGGCTCGGAGCATGGCGCGCCATGCGCCATTGTGGGGCGTCCTTAAAGCTGTAGTAACACTCCTTATTCTCTGTGGAGCCCGTAAAATTTTCACCGAAAGCCAGATAAATTTTTCGAATGGTTTCCAGCTGCTTGTCTCTTAACAGTTTCTGAAAAAATTCTGATGGAAAAAAAGCCCAAATCATTCCGCCATTTCCTGACAATGAAAATCCGACGAGGGGGCTGGACCACTCCTCCCACAAGGCGTGCTAACAGGCGAATGACGCAACCGACAGGCGTGGAAAAACTCACGCATGCGCGCGAAGGTTCAAACATGGCTGACGTAAAAACATATGAATCAAATCCATATGGTTTTTGAAAAAAATAATAAGGTCGGATACTTTTCTAATAGACCTCGTATATTGATCAGAAAAATATTCTGTGATTGATTGGTATGAGGGCAGTACGGTGGCTTAGTGGTTAACACTGTTGCATCACAGCAAGAAGGACATGGGATTGATTCCCACCTGTGGCCTTTCTGTGTGGAATTTGCATATTCTCCCTGTGTTTACGTGGGTTCCCTCCGGATGGTCAGACTTCATCCGACATCCAAAGACATGCAGGTTTGGTGGATTGGAACCTGTAAATTGTTTGTAGGTGTGAATGTGTTTATTTGTCTATATGTGGCCCTGTGACAAACTGGCGTCCAGCCAGGGTATACCCCGCCTCACGCCCTATGACTGCTGGGATAAGTTACAGCCGCCTGTGAACTTTAATTGGAGTAAGCAGTTGAACATAAGTAAGGAACTGAGTCAGTGATTGGTATGAATGACTTCATAAAAATGTCGTATGACAAAGTCATACATAGTGAAAAACCAGCCTCGTCTCATACTTCTTTTGTGCTCCCATCTCAAAATTAGTCACGTTTTCGTGATGCAATTTTTTTATATTTTTTTATTTGTAACCCTACCACTTCGCCTAAACCCAACCATAACCTAACCCTTTCTCTTCTCCTGACCCTAACCATAGCCCCCAAAGACCCCCCCTCCACCGCTTCACCCCACATTTTAATGATGGTATCATGAACTAATATGAGTGAAGCCGAGAAGCGCCGTGAAGTGCCGCGCTGCAAAGCACTGAGTGGCACCGCACGGCACCGTGAAGCTTGCTCATGGTACGGGCCGTCCTAAACAGGAAGTGCCAATTTTCAAATCCACAGTAAAACAGGAAATGTTCAAATGTCAAACACTTCCTGGATTGACAGACGAGATCCCATGGAATCTCGCGGGAACTCAGTGGCAAGCTCACACTCAAACAGGAAGTGCCGAATTCTCACTCACAGTGAAACAGGAAATGTTCAAATGTCAAACACTTCCTGGATTGACAGACGAGATCCCATGGAATCTCACGGGAACTCAGTGGCAAGCTCACACTCAAACAGGAAGTGCCGAATTCTCACTCACAGTGAAACAGGAAATGTTCAAATGTCAAACACTTCCTGGCATGGGTGGAGCTAGAACGGAGGCTGGGGTTTCACTGGACTCTCCTGAAATCTGATTGGACACAGATGATTGACATGTCACAGCACCACACGTCTGGTTGAAAGAGCTGCATTTTGAAATCAGTGAGTCACACTGACTGCTAGGTTCCTCCTGTCCAGTAGTTTGTGTTGTGTACCACAAAAAGTTCTAATCCACCTTAGAAGAAAAATATTTGCTCCAAATTTGAACTGAACGCGTCATTTGAACTATGGACTTCTAATCACACCAAACTTATACTGGCGAGTAAACAACTGTATTTTATGACAGAAATGAGGTCCAGGCTGTTAAAAGCAGCATTTCTGCTTTAATTCGGGTGGCCTTATGTACACATGTTTAAACTAAGACAGCAACTTGTTCATGTTGGCTTATATGTGCAGCAGATAACTGAAACAATCCTTCAAATGGTGATACAAGCATCAAATTTAGCACAAATACAGCTGGAGCAAAATTAATGGAGCAACTTTAACTTTTGACCCCTGTACAAACTGAAACTGACCTTTGTCACCATTCTTGCTGCTTTCACCTCATAACTTCATAACATTCAGTCACAGATTGTCTAAGCCGTACCTTTTTTGGAATCTTTATGATCAGGCAAGTAATGTGGTGTAGTTTTCTATATGATTGGAGCATCTTTTAATTTAGGCCAGGGGTGGGCAACTTGTTCCAGAAAGAGCCAAGAGGGTGCAGGTTTTCTTTGCAGCCACTGACTCCACCTGGTAATTTCAATGATTAATATCACTTTCAGCAGATGGAATCAGTTAATCATTGAAATCACCTGGTGGAGTCAGTGGCTGCAAAGAAAACCTGCACCATCTTGACCCTTTTTGGAACAAGTTGCCCACCCCTGATTTTGACCCCTATGTAATTCTTCAATTGACCCCTACCTGGCTGCCTATTGAAAATTCAAGTGGCCAATCAGTTTTATTTAGTTATTTTTTTAAGAGTTCATGTCTGTGGATTATTTGGATTAGGTTAGTTTGAAAAGCTTTTTTATCCCATGGGAACTCTCCCTACCCACCTCAGTGGCTCAAGAATATGGACAGCATGTATATAAGTGACATTTACATGACAATTTATATGCCAATATTGAGATACGATAATTTGGCCATATTGTACAGCCCTACTGTCAACTTGCTGAAAATTTTGAATGTTAATTTATATCTACAATTAAAAAAATGCTTAAAGTGGCAGGAGGTTAAGAGGGCTGTAATTTGGGGGTCAGCTGAAAAGCAAAAAAGAAAAATGCTTAAAAAGGTGGGGCGTATAGGGGGCAGAAGCTGAAAGGTTTTTGTCATGCTAATGCTCCCTAGAACAATTTTACTGAAAAAGTCTGAAGGACCTAAAGGACATGGTTAGGTGGCAAGGAGCTTTTCCAGGCATGTGAGAGGCAAAGAAAGAGAAATGCTTAAAAAGGTGGGTGCAGCCCCCCAGCAGCTGAAAGGTTTTTGCCTTGCTAATGCTCCCTTAAAGCATTTACTTACTACTTACTACTTTTATATCATGGAGCATCATAGGCAAGATATGCATCAGCCCGCCGTCATTTGTTTTCATAATTTGGGGCTTTTCTATGAGTTCTTACACATTTGGGATATACTGTATATTGTATTGTTTTGTAAACATTTTGGTGAAGTAAGTATTGAATAAAAAACACAAGGAACTTTTCAAGTCAAGACAACATGCCCTGTTGATGTGTGTTACCTTTATTTCCTGCTTTTCACTCTGATGTCTCATTGGTTCACCAGTCATGTGCTAGATTTTTGTTTCTTGCGCTTTCATTCCAGTTGCTTTTCTTGTTTTATTTATTTATTTATTTATGTATTACCTACGGCTCTGCCTCTGCTTGCTATTTGGATCATCATTTATCCTTAGCAGATCTGCCTGCTGTGTTCTCACCTGTTCTGTCTGTGACTGTGACTCTGTTTCAGGATTTGTCTGCCTGCCCTTTGATAAGTCAGGGACTCTGTCCTCAGACCTGCTGTTCATCCCTTCTCAGGATTTTGTAACTTTTGATTGTCCAAACAAAGTAAAACAATGTGGGTCCAATTAGTCCCTCACCATCATCATCACCATCATCGTAATCGTCATCATCATCATCATCATCATCATCATCATCATCATCATCACCATCACCATCATCGTAATCGTCATCATCATCATCATCATCATCATCATCGCCATCAAAATCATCATCACCACCATCACCATGATCATCATTGTCATCACCATCACCATGATCATCATCATCACCATCACCATCATCATCATCATCATAATTGTCATCATCATCGCCATCAAAATCATCATCACCACCACCATCATCATCATCATCATCATCACCATCATCATCATCATCATAATTGTCATCATCGTCATCATCATCATCATCACCATCACCATCCAGCTGTGTGCATGTGGAAAAAGCATTGGCGCTCTGTGGTACGGACGATGGTGGTGTGTAATGAATGCACATCAATTACTAGAATACAAATGGGGTATTTTAACATCAGAAATCAAGTAAATCTGAAGTGTAAATGATTACTGTGAGCGCAAGAATTAGTAATCAAGATACCTAAATTTATATATATACACACACACACACACACACACACACACACACACACACACACACACACACACACACACACACACACACACACACACACACACACACACACACACACACACACACACACACACACACAGGTGCTGGTCAAATAATTAGAATATCATGAATAAGTTGATTTATTTCAGTAATTCCATTCAAAAAGTGAAACTTGTATCTTATATTCATTATTACACACAGACTGATATATTTCAAGTGTTTATTTCTTTTAATTTTGATGACTATAACTGACAATCAATGAAAATCCCAAATTCATATCTCAGAAAATTAGAATATTACTTAAGACCAGGATTTTTAGAAGATTTTTTGAAGGATTTTTAGAAATGTTGGCCAACTAAAAAGTATGAACATGAAAAGTATGAACATGTACAGCACTCAATATGTAGTTGGGACTCCTTTTGCCTGAATTACTGCAGCAATGCGGCGTGGCATGGAGTCAATCAGTCTGTGGCACTGCTCAGGTGGTATGAGAGCCCAGGTTGCTCTGATAGTGGCCTTCGGCTCTTCTGCATTGTTGGGTCTGGCGTGTCATATCTTCCACTTCACAATACCCCATAGATTTTCTATGGGGTTAAGGTCAGGTGAGTTTACTGGCCAATTAAGAACAGGGATAACATGTTACTTAAACCAGGTTCTGGTAGCTTTGGCACTGTGTGCAGGTGCCAAGTCCTGTTGGAAAATGAAATCTGCTTCTCCATGAAGTTGGTCAGCAGCAGGAAGCATGAAGTGCTCCACAACTTCCTGGTAGATGGCTGCGTTGATCTTGGACCTCAGAAAACACAGTGGACCAACAGCAGCAGATGACATGGCACCCCAAACCATCACTGACTGTGGAAACTTTACACTGGACCTCAAGCAACATGGATTCTGTGCCTCTCCTCTCTTCCTCCAGACTCTGGGACCTTGATTTCCAAAGGAAATGCAAAATTTACTTTCATCAGAGAACATAACTTTGGACCTCTCAGCAGCAGTCCAGTCCTTTTTGTCTTTAGCCCAGACAAAACATCAAGTCAGCAGTCTTCCCCATGATTGTGTAGCCTACAGAACTAGACTGAGAGACCAGTTAAAGGCCTCTGCAAGTGTTCTGAGTTAATTAGCTGATTAGAGTGTGACACCAGGTGTCTTCAGTATTGAACTTTTTCACAATATTTTAATTTTCTGAGATACTGAATTTGGGGTTTTCATTAATTGTCAGATATAATCATCAAAATAAAAAAAAAATAAAAAAAAAACTTGAAATATATCAGTCTGTGTGCAATGAATGAATATAATATAGAAGTTTAACTTTTTCATTGGAATTACAGAAATAAAACAACTTTTTCATGATATTCTAATTATATGACCAGCACCTGTATATTCCCCCTGATACATACAGAGACATAGGTATCACCTGCAGATAGCCATAATGTCACAGAGGCAGATTTGTGACCACAGGGTCCTTGGTTTTGAATTTGCAACATAAAGGAAAATCATGAAGGCCCCTAGCCATAGTCCTCAATCCCCAAATGGCTGGTGTGCTTCCGGTTGTCACTAGGAACTGAGTGACAGGTGCATGAGGGAATGGTTTACTTTGTATCCACACTCTTGTGGCCATATGTGAGTCATGAAATATCTTACTGGGATACATGAATAGGCAGATCAGTGGGACAGGAGCTAGACTACCAATATGTAGACCTTGGTTCGATTTCTGGTCACCCTGCCTGTCTATGTCCTTGGACAAGACACTTAATTTACATTGTCCCAGTCCAGCCAACTGTAAATGGGTCATTACTTAGCTAGGGTTGTTACCTACGATGGACTGGCGCACCATCCAGAGGGAGCCAAAGATTCTCATCCATTTCATGCTATGGAGTCTTGTGATAAGCAGATGCATCAAAGGGCCTCATGGCCTATATAAGACTCACCTCTACTCCTGTAGCAGTATGTGTGTCAAGAAATATCTTGCTGGGATGCAACACTGCATTATGCCACTGTTAGAAAAGTTGTTTTTTTTTGTGTTTTATTAATTTTTGTTATTGTCATGATGGGTCCACTGTCCACTGCTGCAGTATTAATAAAGACTTCAATTGAAGCAAGCCATCTGTCTCTCTCTTCCTCTGACCATAGTCAGAGATGGTGATCAAATTTTTCTGACTGCTACTGCTCATACATCACTCCAATAGGTGTTTTTCAGCTTTGTAATACATTCTAAAACATATTTTGCATTATTCTGAGAAAAACAGAATGTTGATTTGATTTCATTTGTGATCACTTGGAAGTAAAGTTGCAACAAAACTACTCCCATCTTTGTCCCACATCTCAGAAATACTGTCTTGCAGTTTTTGAGATGAAGCCATGGTACATTTCTGCAGGTGACTGTCACTCCTCTCAGAAGTATAAGTATCTGCACACTAACCTTATCAATAATACAAACTATCTGTGCTTCTATTTCACCTCTCAAACTAAACAATACATTTTCATGGGGTGTTTGTGAGAAAACATGACACGATTCCTGAAAAGCCCTGACTTCTGTGGACTTGGCTTTTGATTTCTTCAACAACAACAACAACAACAAAAGTGCACACAGACAATGAATTCCTCTGAGGGAGATTAAAAAAAAAACACATAGCCTTCAGTTCAGCATTTGTGATCCCTTGTACAAGCACATGCATGCAAAGAAAAAACTAAAATTTGTTTGACCTTGACTTAAGAAAATCTCGTTAAGTCCAGTTTCATTGCTACCTGAACATGGTGAATCCATCCTGTTATTTTCAGGTTTGAAAAATCCACTCTTATCTTCTGTTAACCTCATCTTCCTTAAAGTGTGAAATCAAGTACAACCCCTGGCAAAAATTATGGAATCACCGGCCTCGGAGGATGTTCATTCAGTTGTTTAATTTTGTAGAAAAAAAGCAGATCACAGACATGACACAAAACTAAAGTCATTTCAAATGGCAACTTTCTGGCTTTAAGAAACACTATAAGAAATCAGGAAAAAAATTGTGGCAGTCAAAAACGGTTACTTTTTTAGACCAAGCAGAGGGAAAAAATATGGAATCACTCAATTCTGAGGAAAAAAAAATATGGAATCATGAAAAACAAAAGATCCCTCCAACACATCACTAGTATTTTGTTGCACCACCTCTGGCTTTAATAACAGCTTGCAGTCTCTGAGGCATGGACTTAATGAGTGACAAACAGTACTCTTCATCAATCTGGCTCCAACTTTCTCTGATTGCTGTTGCCAGATCAGCTTTGCAGGTTGGAGCCTTGTCATGGACCATTTTCTTCAACTTCCACCAAAGATTTTCAATTGGATTAAGATCTGAACTATTTGCAGGCCATGACATTGACCCTATGTGTCTTTTTGCAAGGAACGTTTTCACAATTTTTGCTCTATGGCAAGATGCATTATCATCTTGAAAAATGATTTCATCATCCCCAAACATCCTTTCAATTGATGGGATAAGAAAAGTGTCCAAAATATCAACATAAACTTGTACATTTATTGATGATGCAATGACAGCCATCTCCCCAGTGCCTTTACCTGACATGCAGCCCCATATCATCAATGACTGTGGAAATTTACATGTTCTCTTCAGGCAGTCATCTTTATAAATCTCATTGGAACGGCACCAAACAAAAGTTCCAGCATCATCACCTTGCCCGATGCAGATTCGAGATTCATCACTGAATATGACTTTCATCCAGTCATCCACAGTCCACGATTGCTTTTCCTTAGCCCATTGTAACCTTTTTTTCTGTTTAGGTGTTAATGATGGCTTTCGTTTAGCTTTTCTGTATGTAAATCCCATTTCCTTTAGGCGGTTTCTTACAGTTCGGTCACAGACGTTGACTCCAGTTTCCTCCCATTCGTTCCTCATTTGTTTTGTTGCGCATTTTCGATTTTTGAGACATATTGCTTTAAGTTTTCTGTCTTGACGCTTTGATGTCTTCCTTGGTCTACCAGTATGTTTGCCTTTAACAACCTTCCCATGTTGTTTGTATTTGGTCCAGAGTTTAGACACAGCTGACTGTGAACAACCAACATCTTTTGCAACATTGCGTGATGATTGACCCTCTTTAAGAGTTTGATAATCCTCTCCTTTGTTTCAATTGACATCTCTCGTGTTGGAGCCATGATTCATGTCAGTCCACTTGGTGCAACAGCTCTCCAAGGTGTGATCACTCCTTTTTAGATGCAGACTAACGAGCAGATCTAATTTGATGCAGGTGTTAGTTTTGGGGATGAAAATTTACAGGGTGATTCCATAATTTATTCCTCAGAATTGAGTGAGTCCATATTTTTTTCCCTCTGCTTGGTCTAAAAAAGTAACCGTTACTGACTGCCACAATTTTTTTTCCTGATTTCTTATAGTGTTTCTTAAAGCCAGAAAGTTGCCATTTGAAATGACTTTAGTTTTGTGTCATGTCTGTGATCTGCTTTTTTTCTACAAAATTAAACAACTGAATGAACATCCTCCGAGGCCGGTGATTCCATAATTTTTGCCAGGGGTTGTACTACACAAGAGACTTATCCTCAACATTAGCGTGCTTAAAAGTATAGCTTTTCAAGGAAAAAAAATACTTGCAGACCCAAGAATGGGGGGATGATTTTAGAGTTTACAAAAGTTTTTCTGTTAAATATATATATAACATTTAACTATATATATATATATATACATATATATATATATATATATATATATATATATATATATATATATATATATATATATATATATATATATATATATTGCTGATTTAAAGTTAGTGGAACTAAACTTAGTGGAAGTTAATTAGTCTGACCTGAAATGAATCATAGTACATTGAACTGACTTTATTGACGAGTCTGACCCCTTTGAAAAGTGACCAAATTACATGTATTTGTATTGATTTCAATGATGTCTTCACCAACAAAACCCGCCCTTAGAGGTTAAATGCCCAGATGACTGGCTTTGAGAATACTTTCTGTTCTTTTGAGGTTTTGTCTCTTTTTGGGTGTACTGATGCATTTCCTGACATGGACCAGCATTTAAAAATCAACAACAACAAAAAAAGGTTCTCAGGGACTATACTGTTTTCAACAAAGGTTGCATCAGCCTGCTCACTGATTTTTTTTGACTTCTTTTATATCTCCCTTATTCCTTTACATTAATTCTTAATTCATTTAACCTTCGCCCCAAAGAAATTAGTCCAAACAACCTACTGGATGACATCATAACAAAATTACCCCAGTTAAATTTACTTTGTCTTTGGTCTTTGTTTCAGGTTCTTGAACAATATAAATACAAAAGCTGTCATGTCACACAAGTGCACACAAAAGTGTTTGCGCATGATGAAATCAGACAGACATAAAGCCCAAGTGTTACACACACATACAGGTCCTCTGAGTATCAGCATGTGGTTTGGAGGGCAGGATAAAGACCTTCACACACGGTGGAGACACTGCTTTTCTTCCACTTTGATTTTTCACAAATTCTTGCCAAATTCATGAAGATTATAGTCATATAGTTGTACACAAAGTTCTATGTTTTCATGTGTGTAATGTTGTGGTGTCAAATCATATGCACTGGACATCCATAAACTTTTATTTGCATTAATAAACTACAAGCATACATTTCTGAGATACAAAATTGTAATTCTGTCTTTCTGTGTTCATCTCTCAGGAGGATTATTGGGTGGAACAAAGGTTTGTCAAGACCTTATTTTACTTGCATCCAGCTTGGTCCTCACTACATTTGGTTAAGTTTGGTTAAGTTTGGTTAAGTCCCCCTCACCAACAGGGTGGTCCTCGACAGTATGCCAAAATTAAAAATGTAACTTTCAACAGGTGCTTCCTCACAAAATTGTTCATCTTGATGAGAAAATGTTTTGTGAAAAATTTTATTTCGATATGACTATTCTAACCACTGCCGCACGTGGGATGGAAATTGCAATGGTTGAGCATATTAGCACAAACCAGCAATAGTAATAATGTACCTGTTAACAAATGAAATACATATTGAAACATCAATCCTTTCTACTTTAACTGACCATACACAAGAGATAAAAAAGGATTACATGTCACTGTCCACCTATTTGCTGAAAACCAACAGTCATGGGGAGTGGTGTTTGGTTCCGATTTTTGTCAATGCCACTCAGCAACTTGCAGCAGGTATTGGCGCTGCTTGTAATCTGATTGTAATCCTGGATAAGTGCAACTCCTCGCTCAGCAAAACCATTGACAGCAGCAATGTTATCCAGGACCTGCTATGAGGATGGGAATGACGGGTCCTCCTCCCACTCTGAGGGGTCAGTGATGAGGAACCTCATGTTGATGTTGAATGCCTCAAAAATCCAACCTAAGGCAGATATAACAGAATCTGATACTAATGAACTAATGTATCCAGTCCATAACTCAAAATGTCACTCAAACATCACAAAAATAAGGTCCGGGTGACAGTGGTTAATAGTTTTCAAATCTCGTGAAATTCCGCCCAATTTATTTTTACCCCTAAAGGAACCAAAAAAATGAAGAAGCACTTTGAAAAAGTTGAAGTTTGGTTTTCATGAGTACCCTACTTCTCACCCCCCGCCCCCCAACCCCCCAACCCCCAAAGTCATTTGCTCTTTGAGTGAACAAATAGAAACACAAAGCATGGAAAAGTAAAGACTGATCAGTCTTCAGACTTGAGTAGGGCTGGATACAGAGTTTTAGTATTTTACTTGAAAAGGACTGAAATCATGTCAAAGCATCAGTAAATGGAGTAGAGGAAGAAAGACATTTCACTCAGACACTTATCTCTCTTTTACTGTTTGAGATATTGCATGCTAGGTAGATCAGCTTGGTTCATATACAGCTTTGGGTTTCAAAATCAAAAATGCAACAGCAGATTCTTGCCCCATAGTTTACATTAGAAGCCTCAGAATTCTGGTGCGAGTACCCTAAATTTTAGAAAAATTCCAGAAAAAACCCAACATTCTAAATTGCAAGCTTTTGCAAGCATACGTATCTCATATTCATAGGCTTTGGAAAACCTGAAGGAATGTACATTGTACAAAGAGTGAACAGATAGACAGATACAGTCAGATACGAGGGCTGTCAATAAAGTATAGGTCCTTTTTATTTTTTTCAAAAACTATATGGATTTCATTCATATTTTTTTACGTCAGACATGCTTGAACCCTCGTGCGCATGCGTGAGTTTTTCCACGCCTGTCGGTGACGTCATTCGCCTGTGAGCACTCCTTGTGGGAGGAGTCGTCCAGCCCCTCGTCGGAATTCCTTTGTCTGAGAAGTTGCTGAGAGACTGGCGCTTTGTTTGATCAAAATGTTTTCTAAACCTGTGAGGCACATCGAAGTGGACACGGTTCGAAAAATTAAGCTGGTTTTCGGTGAAAATTTTAACGGCTGATGAGAGATTTTGAGGTGATACTGTCGCTTTAAGGACTTCCCACGGAGCGAGACGTCGCGCAGCAGTCCCAGGCGCCGTCGTCAGCCTGTTTCAAGCTGAAAACATCCACATTTCTGTTGTGAAAGTGTAGGAACACGGACCCACAACAGGGGGCGCAAATGAACGGACAATGGAGAAGGTGACTAACAAGGTTTTACTGTTGTGAAACGTGCACAACTAATACAACAATTGACAATGTGGGGGTAAGCCGAATTCCACTGGTGTCGTGTGGGCAGGCTCGAAGGTAGGAGACGTCCGTCCAAGTCGAACCGGAACCACCCGGGTTTCCTCTGCCACCGAACCCTGGAAGTACTGGAACCGCCAAGTCCCGAATTCCCAGGTGGCCACTGCCTCCGCTCGTCGGATCCGGTACTGCTGGCAAGAAAACAGTAGACACACAGGTGTGGGTGCGGCTGCACCCAGTAACACAGAGGAGGGGAGAAGTCGCCTCCACCTCACGTCACAATGCTGCAGGAAGGTGAGTACTTATCTGAAGCTACGGCTTCTTGTAAACAGCTGTCCTGCAATGCTCAACAAGAAAGACAATATAATAATGTACGAAGTACAGCAGAGAATGTTACCTTTATCTTAAGGCGATATCTCGGCACTGAGGTGGAGACGCCGTCCTACTGATATACCTCCGTGCTGAGTGGAACAGCTGTGTCCAGTGATGGGTGACAGCTGTCACCCAGGCTGCTCCCATAAGGTGGCAGCGCCCTCTGGTGCCTGGAGCCCGCACTCCAGGCAGGGCGCCCTCTGGTGGTGGTGGGCCAGCAGTACCTCCTCTTCAAAGGGCCACACAACACATTTCAGGCTCTATTGATCCAGGACGTCGTGAGAGAACAGAGAAGTTTCAGAAGAAGTCGGTTTCAGCATTTTATCCGGATATTCCACTGTTAAAGGAGATTTTTTTAATGAAAGATGTGCGGACGTGTCTGCGCGTCAGGACGCAGCCGGCGCGGTGCGGCGGAACAGGAAAAACACCTCCGTGTTTGATGGCTTTCAGTGGAGTGAGTATATGAGAAATTGTTTAACAGCTGGACATGTTCCAACTTGTCCTTAAGGCTTCCAACAGAGGTGTTTTTCCTGTGGCGGAGCGTCGCGGCAGCTGAGAGCCGACGCTGCAATCCGCCCGCACGTCTTTCATTAAAAAAATCTCCTTTAACAGTGGAATATCCGGATAAAATGCTGAAACCGACTTCTTCTGAAACTTCTCTGTTCTCTCATGATGTCCTGGATCAATAGAGCCTGAAATGTGGAGGTTTTCAGCTTGAAACAGGCTGACGACGGTGCCTGGGAGTGCTGCGTGACGTCCCGCACCGTGGGAAGTCCTTAAAGCGACAGTATCACCTCAAAATCTCTCATCAGCCGTTAAAATTTTCACCGAAAACCAGCTTAATTTTTCGAACCGTGTCCACTTCGATGTGTCTCACAGGTTTAGAAAAAAGTTTGATCAAACAAAGCGCCAGTCTCTCAGCAACTTCTCAGACAAAGGAATTCCGACGAGGGGCTGGACAACTCTTCCCACAAGGAGTGTTCACAGGCGAATGACGTTACCGACAGGCGTGGAAAAACTCACGCATGCGCACGAGGGTTCAAGCATGTCTGACGTAAAAATATATGAATGAAATCCATATAGTTTTTGAAAAAATAAAAAGGACCTATACTTTATTGACAGACCTCGTATGTAAGTATTTGGACAGTATTTGCGACTTTCCCATTGTACACCACCATAATGGCGTTCAAAAGATGCAGTCATGATGTGATTGAAGTGTTGACTTTTGGCTTTAATTCAAAGGGTTTCAAACATTACATTATTCAACCATAAGTACAGCCATTTCTATACATAGTCTCTCTGTTTAAATAATACATAAGCATTATTGTTCCCCTGCATAGCAGTGAAGCAGTAAAGCAGGGCATTGTAATCGGTCCTGTGTGTATCTGTCTGTGAACAAGATAACAGCTGGAGGGATTTACACCAAATTTAGTGGGACTATTACTTGCGCCGTGGGCAGATATCTAGAGATGATTAACTTTTGGAGAGACTCAGACAAAGGTTAAGATCAAAGTCAACAAATAAATGGTGCAAAAATCATATTTTATGCTATATCTCTGCAACCAACATTGCTGGAGAGATGACCTAAACGTTATATTGATCCGAAAAATACTTGGGGTTGATTGATATAAGTGGTGTCATGATGAAGTCATACATTAAAGGAAGTCCTGTTTGTTCATAGGACACAGGGTTTGCATCAGCCCGTCTGATACCTTTCATTAATAATTAATTGAACTCAAATCATTTGCATTCAGTGACTGGCTGCATTCTGGAACCCATCCAGTGGCTTTGCATTTCCATAAATCCACGGTAATTTGCCCACAATGCACTGCAATTTTTTGCACACAAAACAGCACGTGACAATTTCCAGTAAAGACAAGAGCAATGGTCAGCATAGAAGGAGTCTGTTTTTTGAGTGACTCCCCGAAATGAACTGATCTGAGAAGAAGGAAAACGGTTCATACAGGTACCTTTTGTACTGGTACATTTTTGGTGCTTGGGATCAAGAGGTCATACTACATATTCCCACAAAGATTACAGCAATTTTGCCAGCAAACCATAAACTGTCCTTCATGGTTCTCAGACAAAACTGTGCACCTTGAGAGTGTGCGATATTTCAAAATGTGAAGCCACTGGATGACATCAGCAAATGTTGACTTTCTTCCCTTGAGATGCTTTGCAAGGCCTTTACTGCAGCATGCTTTAAAGGGTCCCTTCACACATAGTATGAATGTGATTGTACATGAAGTGCGCATGAAACAGGGATCGTATACAATTCATGTAAAATTGTAGCTCCCTCCAACGCCTCGTACACCTGTTGCTACAACTATCTGCGCACACCAGTGGTTGAAAGACAGAGTGTGCCCTGTGAGAGCCCATCGAACCCTCTCGGGGCAAGTGTCGGCCAAATTCCAGGTGACACACACGAACATCCAACACCGCTCACATGGCACTTAGAAAATGTGTGGCCATTCATGCTTTAGCACAATAACAGTCAGCAGCCAATCACTTTCAAGCTGGATGTGAAATTTGCCTAAGTGCCCCCATGAGTGCGGCTTTGCAAACAGACACAGTGACACATTGGTGCGTGCGATGAACTGACAGGGGGTGTGTCCGCCGACAGGAGTGGCTGTGGTGATCTGTGGATCTGGATGTCATGGCTGAGGAACACGTATCGTGTTTGGACGGACATGAACTAACAACTGTCCACTGTGGTGCACGTGTGTCTGTTTGCTGTCCTCACATGGACATACATAAAAACATATATCGCTGTTGCAAAGGGCTGCAGCAAGCACGCGCATAGTGTGGACGTCAGATCATAATACGCAGCGGGGGATCTGAATGTCATGTCACCCACCTGAGCTCTGTTCCATATGAGGCGATGTCTGTCCTGCGATGTGCGGTCCACAAGACATGTGTGTCAGGCAGAACACGCGCAGGTCTAGCTGGACACGCCGCCAGCAGATGTGGACATGATAAGAGTGCCCTGCTTCTCATTCATGTCATTTCATGACTGTACGTCTATGACCATGGGTCATCTACAGAGGAACAGATGGATCATACTTGTATTGCCCGCTTGATAAGAGGGAATCAATAAAATGTGGTGTTTTATATGGTGTGTGGTTTTATTTTTCCTTAATTACGTCCATGTCCTTCTTGATATCAGGCTTTTCCCACACCTTTTACAGGACAGTGATGGTAGCTCAGTGGTAAAGTTTCTGGCTGGCAATCAGAGCTTTCGGAAAGTGCAGGTTCGAATCCCGTGAGTGGCATGTATTTTATATATATATATTTTTATTTTCACAGCAACAGTTGCTCACATTGTGTTCCCACGTGCATGAAACCGCCACAGCGGCATCGTTCATGCCGGCTTGATATTTTCGTGGTTCGCTCATACGAGCTGTTCCACCGTGAGTTGCCCTGAGTTGTGCTTATTTGTATTATGTGTGACGGGGCCCTAAGGCATGTACTCTGAGTGCACATTGTTACTCATGTTTCAAGTGTTTGCTTTCCCACCAGTTTTTCTCATTCCCACTGTATTCACTTTATGCCCCTTAGTTTGGGAGCCACTACAGTATAGTTTTGTTTGTGTTACAGAGGGACACTCAGAAGCACACGTTTTATATTTCATCATAAAATCATTGTGTTCTTTGCAATATCTCTTCCCTTGATTATTTTGTCTTTTATTCCGACATTAAATTTAAAGTGCCTCTTGCTGTTGGGTGATGTGATGTTTTTTCCCCAATCATACCAATAAATCTCATTTAGAACACAATTGAACTGATATGGCAGCTGACTGTACTGCATTGCAGAATATATATGCAGAGTGAAAATTTGGATCTATAAATGCATTCATGTAGCAACAGCCTGCAGACAGCATTCTGACCTCTGAATATTAAAAGAGGACAATCAGTGGATAGGCCTATCATGATGGAAGTAGTCATTAACTCGAGGATGAAGGAGGCACTTAAGGACTCAGACAATCAAATCATACTTACGTGTCTTACCTGGAGTGGTGTTGTTGCTTTTGTTTGCCCTTTATTGTGGTCTAAGAACTGAGTATCCGGTTTAATGAAAACCCTCACATCAGACCCAACCAATGTCACACAAGTTTTGAACCAGTGGTTATTACCCGAGGCCATCAAAATATGGCTATCAGGTATTGCAAAGGCTTTGCGTCCATCCATCCATCCATCCGTCCGTCCGTCCATCCATCCATCCATCTGTCTGTGCTCAGCATAAGTTCAGTCTTATTATTGCCAGAGTCTTCAAATTCACAGTGAACATTCTTGGGACAGACCTTGGACATCTTCAAAGATGGTTAACCTTGACCTATCTTAAGAGGTATTTTAAGAGGTTAAAATGTCACATTCTGTTTCATATTTTTATGCTCTGAATTGTGCAACTCCATTATTTGTAATTTTTTTTTTTTTTTTTTTTTTGAGGGGTGGAGGTGACAAGTCGAAAACTGTGAGAGAAATCTGAGTCTCAAATTATCAACATTATTTGTGACACTGAAATGACACATACTCAAAAGTGGGACCTACATAATATTAGGCAGGTATTGTGGATCAGCGGTGATTATGACTGAATGCTGACCAGTGTACAGTCTGTATGGACAAAGTCCATCAGTTTCATTGATCAACGCACAGTGCCATCATTCTGCACACACTCATCACTCACTGCGTGTAGGGCACCAAAGTGCCTGTGGGTGTTCCCCCCCCCCAAAAAAAATCACGCTCCTGGATCGGTATAATCAGAGAAGTGGATAAAAACACGTACCTGTCTCATTTATCTCCTGTGAATGAAACAGAGAAGCAGCAAAGGGTTTTGTTTTTTTTTTTTGTTTTTTTTAAATCTGGACTCGATCTGTCAGTATGATTTGGAGTAAACATGTTTTCCAGTGTGTCTGTTTAACTTTATTCTTCACAGAGTGGTGATCTCTGCGCCTCTTTGACCTCGGACTTCTTTCTCTCTCTCTCTCTCGTTTTGTTTTTTTTTTTTTTGCACAAATCGAAGAGAGCTCACCTCCAAAAGTGCCTGACCCTGCCCAGCGAGGAGTAAATCTGACTCCTGCTCCTTTCTGCGTGAGGACAGAGCCACAACCCTGTTCTTTTCCTCATCAGAATTAATTTTGGAGACTTTACACACTGGATTACGCATAAGATTACATATCTGCAGGGTTGGGTAGGATTACTTTGAAATGTAATCCAAAAGTAATCAGATTACAAGTATTTTCAGTATAATCAGATTTACAGATTTTAAGGATTTTCAAATCACATTACACAACGTCCCAACTTCATTGGAATTGGGGTTGTACTTTGTTCTGTGTTTACAAAGTTCAGTGCAATGTTGAGTTTACTGTGGTTGCACAAATCATTTTTTGAATATAATGGTGGTGGTATTTATTTATTTAAAATTTTATATTTATTTCTTGTCATGTTTGGTGCCATTGTTAATGCAAAATGATTTATTTGCAGCTGTTTTCAAAATATTAATACATTATTATTATTCAAATAATAACTCAATATTAATTGAATATTGAACCGCACTGACAAATTCTGAATTATTTTTCATTCCAGTGGGGAGGACACCACAAAGCATTTGTGCCAAATAGGTAGCACTGGCCCTGTCAATGCAGATGTTATAAAAGATGCAGAAATAGAAGTTTGAGCTGGTGTAACAGTGTCCAGAAACATGCAACCTGTATAATAAGGAGACGTACAAGTGTGACCCCATCATAGAGAACAGACCAAATGTCCAACCTTCTGTATCCACAGGTAGACAGTCCACGGGCAGAGGTCAGCGAGGGATAAAGCAGGTCTGCAACACAGGACATGCAGAGGTTCACAGCACAGAAAACAGTCCAATCAAGTGATCAAAAGTAGGGACCGCAAGCAGGCTCAGGGGTCGGCATCTCAGGGGCAGCACTGAGACTCATATAATACTACAATCACGAGGAAACACTCACCGACAATCCACTGATGAGTGAATGCAACAGGGGATATGAAGTCCAGTAAACAATTAAGCACAGAAGCACAGATACCCATGAACCCAAAAGAAACAGGAAATTAAGTTATACAAAGAGAGCACTGAAGAGGTGTCCGAATAAGAGCACAGGAGAAAGCCCAAAACAGAGAGAAAACCGCAAGAGACCGTGAAGAGAAAAACACGTAGGACATGCACAAAAATCTAACTAATCAGAGACCAGAATAAACCACCAGAAATGTGACCCATGGTGACCTGCTACACCTGGTGCTCCATGCCACCAGTGTCAGAGGCAGACAGATCGTCTAGAGCATTTAAAACTTTATAAGACACATCTCCTCTCTTTCAATTATGCTTCATCCTGGGCCGCAGGAAGCAGATAAAAAGGTTAGCAGCAGTCATAGACAGTGAGAATATATTCTGCTTTAATTCTAACATTAATAGCATGTTCTCTTGCCCTTGACAGACTAACAGAGGCCCAGCTGGAATAGTAATGATGCACAGTTGCTGCTCCGCCAAATCAAAGGAAGGGGAAGGAAAAAAAAAGAAAGAAAAAAGAAAAGGAACACACCAGGGCTTTCGTGATGCGTGCATTTTATCATGCTTGAAAAATACTTGGAGGGAAAAGTAATTTACACTCAACACCTCGATGGCCGTGTCAACACAAAACCCGGCTATAGGATGCAATGCATTACGCTCCCCTTTCCTACCCTACTTTCAATAATTACATTTCATTTGAATCCAGGCTAAAATCATCATCATATAGCAAGCTGAGATGACTTGCAGCGGGGGAGCTTAGAGTGGAAGTGAATTCACCCCCTGCAGGCACAGACTTTAATAATGTCTCGTTTGAACACCCATCTTATCTTGACATAAGTCTTGTCTGGGAGATGGAGAACACAGCGAGGTGTCGGGAAAAGATCACAACTCTTCCATCCTTGCTATTCTTTTTCCCCTCTCTCTTTCTCTCTAAGGCTCGGGGCCTTTGCTCGATGCATACAGCGTTACGTAAGGTTCAATCTCCTGCTCAGATAGCAAAGTCACAGTATTGTCACACTGTCATGAGGCCAAGCATGTGTGTTTTTCTCATGTTTTTTTCATTCATGAGCCTACCAAACGCACACGTACTGCCATGGAAAATAAACTACATAATAAGGTTCATAAGTATTTGATCATTGATACGATTTTTGTAATTAATTCAAGGGGTTTACCAAAAATATTGCATTAACCATGTAGACATGACTAGAGAAAGACATTTGTGGACATCCCACATGGTAGTACTGAGTGCACGGATCTCTGACGTTCAGCAGCTACAACAGAACCCAACCATAGTCTCAATATATTGCACTATTAATACTATTACTAGTGGTGCCATGTGGTGATTGTCTACATCAGTTTCTGCTACTATGACACACAAGAGTTCCTCTGAAATTGAAAATGGTTCGACAAAAAGATCAACAATTTTACATCGTCTGAAGGTTTATTTTAAGAAACATATCATAAAATCATAGTGCATCATTAAACTGTTAATCATAGGACAGCATGACTGAGTTGAGTGTTGGAGTGCAACACATTAAGTAATAATACCATGAAGGTTCTTATCTTTAGCCACTCCCTTATAGGCCTGTCACACCTTGACGATTTAGCCAGCATATGCCAACAGCCCCATTTCCACAGATCGGTCCAGGTCAGAACGGTTATGTCTGCCTTGGTTTGTGCTTCCACCACCACCAGTATCTTTTGTTTGGTAGGCGGAGCATGTAGATGTTGACATGCAGGTTATTGAGTTCCCTTACACTTCTGTGTGGCCTCTCCCCTCCACACGGAGGCCAAACAGGGTAATTGAACATATTTTTAAATTTTACTTAATTTTTTTTCTTGGTGCATCATGGGATTTATTTTCATCACGTGCAGAATGCTGAAGAGTTGAATGATGTCTGTGGTAAATGCTGATGTGAATGAATGCTGTGACTCTTTCACCTTTTAAAATAAGAAAATTTTCTTCTTGTAGCACAAAACTGTTGGGAAAGTGTAGTGACACGGACCCACAACAGTTGGCGCAAATGAACGGTCAATAGATGAGCCAAAATATAACAATTTAATGCTGTGAATGTGCACAACGAACATACAGACAATCTCAGAATATCACAACAGTCAATACACAAAGGTGACATGTGGGCAGGCTCGAGGATAGAAGACGTCTGTCCTAAGGAGAGCCGGAACCACACGATTTCCGCCGCCTCAGAACCTGGTGAATACTGGAGCCGCCAAGTCCCGAATTCCCAGGTGATCACCGTCCCCGACTGTCGGATCTGGTACTGCTGGCGAAGAACAAAGACAGTCAAGTGTGGGTGTGTGTACACCCAGTAACAATAACGGTGGGAATGCCACCTCCACCTCACACTCAGCGCGTTGCAGCGGTCTCAGCTGAAAAGGAGCGCCGTCTTGCACAGCCTCCTCAAAAACGACCGGTTCTCCTGCAAACACTCACAATAAACAGATTTACAAAAGGCTGAGGATATTACCTCCAATGAAGTATGATATCTCGGCAACGAGGTGGAGATGACGTCTGGTCTTTATGGCGTGAGATGATGTTGAGTAGATGGGTGACAGCTGTCAAGAGGTAATGAGCGACAGCTGTCACCCCCGGCTGTGTCCATGGCGGCAGCGCCCTCTCGTGCCTGAAGCCCGCACTTCAGGCAGAGCGCCCACTGGTGGTGGGCCAGCAGTACCTCCTCTTCTGGCGGCCCACACACAACAGGACCCCCCCCTCAACGGGCGCCTCCTGGCGCCCGACCCGGCTTGTTGGGGTGTCGACGGTAGAAGTCGGCCAGGAGGGCCAGATCCAGGATGAAGCTCCTCTTCACCCAGGAGCGTTCTTCGGGTCCATACCCCTCCCAGTCCACCAAGTACTGGAACCCCCGACCCATCCGACGGACGTCCAGGAGCCGGCGCACCGTCCAAGCCGGCCCCCCGTCGATAATCCGAGCAGGAGGGGGCGCCGGTCCGGGAGCACAGAGGGGTGAGGTGTGATGAGGTTTGATACGTGACACGTGGAAAACCGGATGGATCCGCAGTGAAGCCGGGAGTTGGAGCTTCACTGCGGCAGGACTGAGGACTTTGAGGATCTTGAAGGGGCCAATGTACCTGTCCTGAAGTTTCGGGGAGTCCACCTGGAGGGGGATGTCCTTCGTGGAAAGCCACACCTCCTGCCCGGGCTGGTAAGCAGGGGCCGGGGATCGCCAGCGGTCTGCATGGGTCTTCGCCCTCGTCCGGGCCTTCAACAAGGCCTAGCGGGCGGAGCGCCACACCCGACGGCACTTCCGCAGGTGGGCCTGGACCGAGGGCAGACCGACCTCTCCCTCCACCACGGGAAACAACGGGGGCTGATACCCCAAACACACCTCAAATGGGGAGAGGCCGGTGGCCGAAGACACCTGGCTGTTATGCGCATACTCGATCCAGGCCAGATGGTTACTCCAGGCCGTCGGGTGCGCGGATGTGACGCAGCGGAGGGTCTGTTCCAGTTCCTGGTTGACCCGCTCTGCCTGTCCGTTTGTCTGTGGATGGTACCCGGACGAGAGGCTCACGGTGGCCCCCAGTTCCCTGCAGAAGCTCCTCCAGACGTGTGAGGAGAACTGGGGACCACGATCTGAGACGATGTCGGAGGGTATCCCATGCAGACGGACAACGTGGTGGACCAGAAGGTCTGCTGTCTCCTGGGCTGTTGGGAGCTTCGGGAGGGCCACGAAGTGGGCCGCCTTGGAGAAACGGTCCACTATCGTGAAGATGGTGGTGTTGCCCTGGGACGGCGGGAGGCCCGTGACGAAATCCAGGCCGATGTGGGACCAGGGGCGATGAGGCACCGGCAGCGGCTGGAGGAGTCCTTGGGCCATCGTGTGTACTGCCTTGCCCCTGGCACAGGTGGTGCAGGCCTGGATATATTCCCGGACGTCTGCCTCCATAGACGCCCACCAGAAGCGCTGCCGGACAACTGCCACGGTCCTTCACACCCCTGGATGACAGGAGAGCTTGGAACCGTGACAGAAGTCCAAGACTGCAGCTCTGGCCTCTGGTGGGATGTACAGACGGTTCTTCGGACCTGTTCCTGGGTCCGGGCTCCGTGCCAGGGCCTCCCGGACGGTCTTCTCCACGTCCCAGGTGAGGGTGGCCATGATAGTGGACTCAGGCAGGATGGGCTCCGGTGGATCCGACAGTGCAGTTTTGAAGGCAGGATGGGCTCCGGTGGATCCGACAGTGCAGTTTTGACCTCCTCTTTGTGTACCCGGGACAAGGCATCCGACCTCTGGTTCTTGGTCCCGGGGCGATAGGTGATCCGGAAGTCAAAACGCCCGAAGAACAGTGACCAGCGGGCTTGCCTGGGGTTCAGCCGCTTGGCGGTCCTGATATACTCCAGGTTCCGATGGTCAGTGAAAACCGTGAACGGCACAGACGCTCCCTCCAACAGATGTCTCCACTCCTCAAGAGCCTCTTTCACCGCAAGGAGTTCTCGATTACCGACGTCATAGTTCCGTTCAGCCGGGGTCAACCTGCGTGAAAAGTAGGCACACGGGTGAAGAACCTTATCGGTCTCTCCGCTCTGGGACAGCACGGCTCCTATCCCTGAGTCAGAGGCATCCACTTCAACCATGAACTGGCGGCTAGGGTCGGGCTGCACCAAAACTGGCGCAGTAGAGAACCGTCGTTTCAACTCCTTGAACGCGGCTTTGCACCGATCCGACCAGGTGAAGGGGACTTTTGGAGAGGTCAGGGCTGTCAGGGGGCTAACTACCTGACTGTAGCCCTTAATGAACCTCCTATAGAAATTAGCGAAACCGAGGAACTGTTGCAGCTTCCTACGGCTTGTTGGTTGGGGCCAATCTCTCACCGCCGCAACCTTGGCCGGATCAGGGGCGACGGAGTTGGAGGAGATTATAAACCCCAGGAAGGACAAAGACGTGCGGTGAAACTCACACTTCTCGCCCTTCACAAACAGTCGGTTCTCTAACAACCGCTGCAGGACCTGACGTACATGCTGGACATGGGTCTCAGGATCCGGAGAAAAGATGAGAATATCGTCCAGATATACGAAGACGAATCGGTGCAGGAAGTCCCGCAAGACGTCGTTAACCAAGGCTTGGAACGTCACGGGGGCGTTGGTGAGGCCGAACGGCATGACCAGGTACTCAAAGTGACCTAACGGGGTGTTAAATGCCGTCTTCCATTCATCTCCCTTCCGGATCCGAACCAGGTGATACGCATTTCTAAGATCCATCTTAGTAAAGATTTTGGCTCCATGCAGGGGGGTGAACACGGAATCTAACAATGGCAACGGGTATCGGTTGCGAACCGTAATCTCATTCAGCCCCCTGTAATCAATGCATGGACGGAGTCCGCCATCTTTCTTGCCCACAAAAAAGAAACCTGCCCCCATCGGGGAGGTGGAGTTCCGGATCAGCCCGGCAGCTAATGAGTCCCGGATGTAGGTCTCCATTGATTCGCGCTCAGGTCGTGAGAGGTTGTACAGCCTGCTGGACGGGAACTCAGCGTCTGGAACCAAATCAATGGCACAATCATACGGACGGTGCGGGGGAAGGGTGAGTGCCAGATCCTTGCTGAAGACGTCAGCAAGATCGTGGTACTCAACCGGCACTGCCGTCAGATTGGGAGGGACTTTGACCTCCTCCTTAGCCTGTGAACCGGGAGGAACCGAGGATCCTAAACACCCCCAATGGCAGGTTTCGCTCCACTGAACCACCACCCCAGACGGCCAATCAATCCGGGGATTGTGCTTCAACATCCATGGGATGCCCAAAATCACGCGGGAGGTAGAAGGAGTTACAAAAAACTCAATCTCCTCCCGATGGTTTCCAGACACCACCAGAGTTACTGGTTGTGTCTTGTGTGTGAGTAAAGGGAGGAGGGTGCCATCTAGTGCCCGCACCTGCAATGGCGAAGGAAGCGCCACCAGAGGGAGCCCTACCTCCCTTGCCCATCTGCTGTCTAGCAGATTCCCTTCTGACCCCGTGTCCACCAGTGCTCGGGCTTGAAGGGTTAAATCCCCGCTCAGGATTGTGACTGGGAGTCGTGTGGCAATTTGTGTGTGTCTTACTTGAATGTTTTGACCCCCCCTTAGCCCAGTCTCTAAGGGCGAGTGTTGTCGTTTTGGCCGTTTGGGGGCAGTTTCTCTGTGTGTGCTCAGTTGAGCTGCAGAGAAAACACTCTCCACGGATCAGCCTCCCCATTTTGGCCCTGTGCATTTCCCTAACAACATCAGCAGGGGGAGCTGTTGCCCCACAAAGCGCTGCGGCTGTGGAGCGTGGGGAGGGCGGCCCCTTTTCGAACCCGGAAGGGAGAGGGGCGGCGCGTATCCGGTCACGTCCTTCGCCTCGCTCCCAACGGCGTTCCTCCAACTGATTGTCTAACCGTATAGCGAGATCGATAAGCCCATCTAAATCCCGCGGTTCCTCCTTAGCTACCAGCTGCTCCTTCAGAACCAACGACAGTCCGTTTATGAAGGCGGCGCAGAGCGCAACGTTATTCCAGCCGGACCTCGCAGCCGCGATGCGGAAGTTGACTGCTTAAGTGGCTGCGCTCTCGCGTCCCTGTCTCATTGACAGCAGCACTGTTGAAGCAGTCTCTCCTCTGTTAGGGTGATCAAACACTGTTCTGAACTCCCCCACAAACCCAGTGTATGCTGATAACAACCGTGAGTTCTGTTCCCAGAGCGCGGTAGCCCAGGCGCGTGCTTTACCCCGAAGCAGAGCAATCACATAAGCTATTTTACTAGCATCTGACGCGTACATGACAGGACGTTGTGCGAAGACGAGCGAACACTGCATAAGAAAGTCCGCGCACGTCTCCACACAACCTCCGTACGGCTCAGGAGGGCTTATGTATGCTTCAGGGGATGGTGGGAGGGGTTGTTGAACCACCACTGGAACATTTATATCCTGCACAGGGTCGGCAAGAGGACGAGCTGCAGCAGCGCCCTGAGCGCTCGCCGCCATCTGTGCGGAGAGAGCCTCCACCCTGCGGTTCAGGAGGATGTTTTGCTCAGTCATTTGATCCAACCGAGCCGTAAAGGCGGTGAGAATGTGCTGCAGCTCACCAATCACGTCTCCTGCAGACGCCTGCGCTGCCTGCTCTCCCATTGGTCGTTCAACAGCCGGGTGACGCCCCTCGGAGTCCATGACGCTGGCCGAGATATCCTGTTGGGAAAGTGTAGTGACACGGACCCACAACAGGGGGAGCAAATGAACGGTCAATAGATGAGCCAAAATATAACAATTTAATGTTGTGAATGTGCACAACGAACATACAGACAATCTCAGAATATCACAACAGTCAATACACAAAGGTGACGTGTGGGCAGGCTCGAGGATAGAAGACGTCTGTCCTGAGGAGAGCCGGAACCACACGATTTCCGCCGCCCCAGAACCTGGTGAATACTGGAGCCGCCAAGTCCCGAATTCCCAGGTGATCACCGTCCCCGACTGTCGGATCTGGTACTGCTGGCGAAGAACAAAGACAGTCAAGTGTGGGTGTGTGTACACCCAGTAACAATAACAGTGGGAATGCCACCTCCACCTCACACTCAGCGCGTTGCAGCGGTCTCAGCTGAAAAGGAGCGCCGTCTTGCACAGCCTCCTCAAAAACGACCGGTTCTCCTGCAAACACTCACAATAAACAGATTTACAAAAGGCTGAGGATATTACCTCCAATGAAGTATGATATCTCGGCAACGAGGTGGAGATGACGTCTGGTCTTTATGGAGTGAGATGATGTTGAGTAGATGGGTGACAGCTGTCAAGAGGTAATGAGCGACAGCTGTCACCCCCGGCTGTGTCCATGGCGGCAGCGCCCTCTCGTGCCTGAAGCCCGCACTTCAGGCAGAGCGCCCACTGGTGGTGGGCCAGCAGTACCTCCTCTTCTGGCGGCCCACACACAACACAAAATGCCAGCATCCTGTGGTTCAGGTTGACAAATGCACTGGGAGCAGACAAACACAGAGGGACTGCTTTTAAAATGCGATGTTGCTTTAGATACAACAAGTAACTAAAGTATTTTCAGGTGTTGATCTCCAAAATAAGGATGCTTTATGTGTTTCTGTGAAGGCTCTCAGTTGTCCAGGTGGTTTCCATAGTAGAGAAGCTTGAATCTTCGACTGGACTGGGTTGCTTGATAAGTTGCTTGATAATGACTCATTACCTCATGGTAATGAGTCATTGGCGTCATCAGGAGAGCTGTCAGGATAGCTGTCAGGAGAGCTGTCAGGAGAGGCATCAGTCCCATCGTTAGGAGGGACAGCTACTCTGTCATTAGGAGGGTGCTAACTAAAGCACAATAGGTGCTAATTAAAGCAATTGTTTAGTCACTAGCCAATAGCAGTCTGCCTCTCGGTAGGAGGGGTCTGGTTAGGTTTAAAACTCCAGCTTTTGTGGCTTCTGTTTGTTCTTCTCTGCAAGAGTCCAGACAGAAGTCAGACTACCAGAGCAAGAATTTTAGCTGAGGAAGCTTCTGCGATTTGAAGCGAAACGTCATCACGTCAAGCAACCCAGTCCAGTCGAAGATTCAAGCTTCTCTACTATGATGCTTTATGTGGATAGGTTTTCATCAGGCTGTGATGATGAATCCAACTGAAACAACGTAACAGGTAAGATTAAGACTTCATATTTACTTGGTGTGTGAATGGTTTTAGTATTTGTAACAATTACTTTTGTAGCGCCTCCCTTTTGTAACCGGTCCATAATTTTGGGACCCCTGCCGAAAGGTGCCGACAATATGGTATGGGTCAGTTATTTTGGTACCCCTTGTGGAAATGCAGAATACACCAACATGACACATTCAGTAAGTTCTGTGGTCATCCGGAACATGTCAAATGCATCTATATATGTCAAAATGCATGTGATAGGTTCAAAGCATGGTACTCATAAGTTTTAGGTGTGCTAGATATTGTGTCAACCTATTTCGACTCATGAATAACTTACAAGTGTGTCAACAATTGCATAACTTGCATACATGAACCATATGAACCAAATACTGGCATGCGTTGAAGATATTATGCCTGCCCAAAATCTATCAGTGAACTCGCTGTACTACGACATATACCAGCATGTGTCAAAGTGCTCTTAACTTATACAGAACTTACCCATAACGTATTACACATACGCCACCGTATTTCCTGCATTTATAATACGTCGGCATACGCTGGCTAAACCGTCAAGGTGTGACAGGGTCTTTACCATTTAGATATTTCAGCCATTTTTATACACAGTCCCTTCACTTTCAGAGGCCATAGGTAATTGGACAAACTACATAAAGTTTATTTATCAGAGAGGAATTTTAAAGCAAGAAAAAAGATCACATATAGACTCAAGTCTCCCATGTTCATTCTGCCAAACTGTAGCTGAGAGTTCATGTGTTCATTTTAGAAAAAGGTCTTTGTTTCCCTTTACCCAACCAACTGGTGCTGTCCTGGACATCTGTGTGAACTTAATAACTTTCAAAAATTTGATGTTCCTCTGTATTGTTAAAAAAAAATTTTCTTAGTATGGCCTATGCAGTGGGTCACCCCTTTGAGTCCAGACTGCTTGAGGTTTTTTCTTCAGTATCATTAGAGGGAGTTTTTCCTTACTACTGTCACCTGTGTGCTTGCTCTAGGGGTTGGTAAGGTCAGACCTTACTTGTGTGAAGCACCTAGGAGCAGCTTTGCTGTGATTTGACGCTATATAAATGAAATGAAATTTACCACGAAGAGGTGTAAGCAGCGGCCTTCTTGCATGGTGACTCAGTTACGCCATCATTTGGGTAAATAACAGACGCTACACTGACTACAGTCGTTCATTCACTTGTGATTTATGTTTCGACACTAAATGGAGCAAATCCAGTGAAATGCTTTGAAACAATTGGTGATGTAATGAAGTTCCATTTAGCACCGAATGTTATGTTTTCCATTCACTTCATACTCCGGAATAACTTTTTTTTTTTAAATCTAACTAAATCCCCCAACTCAACAGAAAGAGGTATGCCATGGTATTTTGAGAAACATTGTTGTCCCAAAAGGTTTCAAGGTACAATGAGCAACTCTATAATATACTGTATGAAAATTTAAGAAGATTGAGGCCACACAAATTTTTACATCTTTAAGATTTGCATGCATTTTAATACAAAACACAAGCTGGCAAAATTCAAACTGCAAACATATTGTCACAATAGAATCAGAATGAAGCAATATTTACAATGACATTGTAATTTATACATTCGGTACATGGCAGAATACAATTACTCTGCACTAAGATGCAGTAAAATAGAAATAATTTCTTTACAAAGATACAATAATTTTTTCAAAGAAGATATAGAAAATGTACAGTATGTTCATGAGGAGTGTAGATCAAGACATGTGACCTGTAATAAGTTGTGGGATGTCCATCCATCCTTGAATCCATCCATGACTTATACCAAATAAAACTGCATTTCCTGGACATTAGCTTAACAAACATTCTGGCATCCCCTCTGTCAAAATCCTGTTATTAAATAACTTTTTCATATTAACTCTGCCTCATTTCAAGATTTGTGATGCGGCTGATAGTACAGATGGAAGCAACCTAAACCTGATTTTATTTTATTTTTTATAGTATCACATTTGGACTGTTTAATACACGTGGTCTGATTTTTTAGCTGAAATCTGGTGATGTGACTGCTATTCAAATAATCAGATAAGGGTACTCACAAATAGAGAGTTAAAAAAAAAATCAGAGATTGCGAAAGTCAGATTCAGTCTGTACTGCAAACATTTGCATGGCTGAAAGAAAACATGAATTAAATTGATCAAATATACAGAAAACAGACAAAATTTTTGTGACATGATGTGACGGGTCAATATAGTGCGGCTGATTAAAAGCACTTCTCAGTGAACTCAATTCATAAAATTTAGGGTTGGGACGACTAATGAAATCAGTCAACGAGTTGGGTACCATTAGTCATCGACTCGTCGGTGACTAAATTTGACATTGAATGAATTAAGCCAGTTTTTAATCTTCTTGCTGAAACTCAAATGTGACATTTATTTTAACAAATATAAGCACAAAATTACAAATAAGCAAACAGCATTAGCACGAAGACAATACCTGCATTCAGTTACTAGGCATAGACTACCTGTTTGAGCTAATTCCCCTACACACTTTCTTCATTGATTGAAGGGAGTGGTGACAGCTTCAACAGGTCTATTTTTAAAGATTAAATAAACTTTATAAATGGCTTTCAACTAGTTGACTAATAAAAAAATAGTCAACTAGTCGGATGTTAGCTAGTCATACTCAATGATTACGACTAGTTGTCCCAACCCCAGTAAAAATGCAATGCGATGCTCAAAACAGCTTCTAAAAAAGAAGGCTAAACAACAATACAGCAGTTACGCAGTTGCAGAGAATAAAAACTAAAAATTTAATACTGATGTTTATTTACATTTTATAAAATCTCCTCCTCACTTTCAGTATAAATGAGAGTTCCAAAGAACCTTTCAGTGTACAACATATGAAAACAGGCAAAACATTTTATTCTTCAAAGCAAAATTATGTATCAGTGTTAGCGTCAAAGTCATTTTGCACATACTTTGACTTGTAATAGGGATATTGCTGCCCCAGTCACCTGTTCTTACACTATGAAATTGGGTATGATCTCCTGCAGAAAGTGTATAACACTCTTCAGTGCCAGTCTGTATTGTAGGAGTGGATCAACGGCTTCCCTGTGGCTTCACATGTCTTCATCCAGACCTACAATACAGATCAGCGGCTTTCAGCCTGCTATGAGATGAAGCTAGCTGAGTTTGTTCAGTATGGATGTCATGGTAGAAACAAAGAGATCAAAGCTGAGAAGAGAAGAGGAAAGTTATCAGCATGAGGACAGATGAGTAAATTTTGTACTGGATTTTTCATGATGGTAAGAGCAGCACAAAATAAAGATGACTAACTCATTGCTTCCCCTCAGGGAGCTTTGGTGGCTGCTCTCTGGTCTTGTGCTTTCATGCACAAAATCTCTCACTTGAGTCCACTGTAGAAATAACAGTGCACCAGGTTCCAGCACACAATGACTCTTAAAGAAAATGACAGATAACAGTCTGCTTTATTTCATATTCTAACTAAAGCATGCCCATCCATGCTCATGAGTAATTAAGTGTATAAATCCAACCCTTTTTCACCCTGCACCATATCTTGCACTCAGATTATGCACCCTTGAATGAGCAAACTGGAGCTGGGCATGCCCCAAATACACTTCAGTTTTGTAACAGATTGTGCATCATCGATTACCACGATAAGGGCCATTGTCTCTCGTTCAGGTTCCATTATTTTAGCATGCTACTCTTCTTAGTGGTGCACTGCTTATGCAAAGTTTGCCACTTGTCAATGACATGGTTTAGAAGTTCAGAAAAGCTGTTCAGTCTGTGTGACTTCTCATGTCCGTGCACACAAATTGCTAACAAGCCTCAGTCACAAATCTCACAAACCGCAATGCTGATGCATTTTTAAAATATTAATTTGGATTCAATGCAAAAATGAACCAGCACTCAAATTCTATAAGGAAGTTTAAGGTGAGTGTACAATCATTCTGGTCTCTTGACAGTGTCAGAACACTTCAAAAATAACAAACATTAACCGAACACCAACAAGCGGGAGTGACGACAGTAAAGCTCTTACCAGCAGTGGGATCAGGCACATGCTTTGTTTGCACAGCTCGCCTGGGTATCATCTTATCTGAGTTATTGTGCACAAAGGGACAGAGTTTGTACGTGCACAGATGAGAGACACAATGCTCTAAATATCTGCTGCCTACGGTGGCCACATGCAGTGAATCAAAGTGTGAAATGTTTTCAAAAAGCTTGCTTGTGAGATCATGTTAGGTTCAGATGAATCGTGTCACTGAGATAAATTGCTATTCCTGATTTGTGATTCATGCAAAGGCGAGAAGTGATGCAGTCACAGATTTGGCTGCCGCGTCTCTTTGTTGTGCTTCTAAAAAGAGTATTTCTGGAAAAAGCCTTACAATTAATTTATTATGACACAAATATCTGTATTCACTGCTGGAAAGTGATATTCAATTAAAATGTGAATTCTGTAAAACCAGTTTTTTTCTTTTTCTTTCTTTTCTCCAAATAAATATCAACTTGTAGCATTTTAAGTGATTGATCTTGACATTTATAGGCAAGTTTTCAAGCTGCTCAGACTGCTAAAGCTAATGACCTATTTAAGCAGTCTACAATCGTAACGAGGCAATATTAGCTAGGAAGCTAACACTAGCAGTCATTCACAGTCCCTGACTCATTTTATGTTATGTCGCTGGCGAATGGTCTGTTAGGGCCACCTTTAAGCAATGAAAAACAGTGTTATTCAACTTTCAAACACATGGCTTATGAATTGTATGGAAACATTTCACCATCATTGATCTTTACATTTATAGGCAAATTTTCAAGCTCCTCAGACTGCTAAAGCTAATTCACCCTATTGACGTATCCCATAATCCCTTACGTGCCAGAGAGTCGCTGCAGTCAACAGCATATAGAGAATCAACACGATGACAGTTGTAAATTAATATTATACTACAAAAATGTATTTTTTTATGCTTTTCATCACGTTAATAAGAGACTATATGCATGATACCCTGAAAACTTGCTAAAACAATTATAACAAATAATCCGTACGTTTAATCTGCCTGGAATTTAATAAACGCAAACCAAATTTCAGACATATTATATTAGTCTTGAACAAAGAGGACAAACAGTGTTGTAAAGAACAATAATCAAGACGTTAAAGAGCAAACTTCACTTTCCCCCAGAACGACATGATCAGGAAGTGATTGTAGCTCACAGCAGCTCCCGTTGAAAATAACGGAGCGACAGCCTGTGATTCTCGCATGTTTACATAAAATAAACACAATAACAACGTCTGTAAACCCAGAGAATATATTCACAAGAGTTTTAGGCACAATATAAAAATAGTTTTATGTTGCGATGTTAATGGTGTTGTCTGTGTGCAGCAGTTAAAGTGCAGTATGATCAGAGTGTCTCAATGCAGTTCTCAATGTTACTGAGATCTCGCAGCGCGGCGAACTCTTCGAAGTTTTGCGGGATTTGAAACGTCAATAGGGCGAATGACCTAATTATGCAGCCTACAATCATAACGAAGCAATATTAGCTAGGAAGCTAATACCAGCGGTCATTCACAGTCCCTGACTCATTTTATGTTATATCGCTGGCTAACAGTCTGTTAGTGCCATCTTTAACAAATGAAAAACAGTGTTATTCAACTTTCAAACACATCGCTTATGAATTGTATGCAAAAATTTCATCATCATTGATCTTTACATTAATAGGCAAATTTTCAATCTGCTCAGACTGCTAAAGCTAATGACCTACTTATGCAGCCTACAAGCATAAAGAGGTGGTATTAGCTAGGAAGCTAACACTAGCGGCCATATACAGTCCCTGACTCATTTTATGTTATGTCGCTGGCTGACGGTCTGTTAGCGCCCTCTTTAACCGATAAGAAACAGTGTTATTCAACTTACAAACACATTGCTTATGAATTGTATGCAAAAATTTCACCATTAGTGGAAACAGAGCAACAACACAGTGAATGATGCATGTTGCCAAATTCACACTCGGGCAATGATTCCTAACCAGGAGTATGTGTACCTTAGATTCTCGTAGCCATAAGCCCTATGATTATTCAAATTTCTTGGATCACTGGTGATAAATTGGCTAAATAATTAAGATTACTGAAGAAGTAATTTCAAACAAATCTATGCACAGTACTGTCCAAATGTTTTAGGCACTTGTGTGGAAACCCATGGTCATTGTGTAGTTGAATTAGTTTTGTTAATTCATGAAATGTTCAAGCTAGTTTTCTGAACTTGGAATTGTGTGTGATTTGGTTAGATGCCCCGTATTGCTCACTCAGGATTACCACAGTAGAGTCAATATGAATTCATATGTTGATTTGGCACAAGTTTTAGGCTGGATGCTCTTCCAGGATGAATTCTAGGTAAAAGAAGGACATTTTGGAACATTGCAATCAAAAGTCCAGATGCTAACAGCAGATAATTTAAAAAATCAGCTGTTATTCATGTGAAGATTTTTAATAATGCCTACTTTAACAATTTTATTCAATTTAAATCACAAACAGAATTTTGTTTCTATTAATAGAGGATGGATTATACCTTAGGTATAGTTTTTACCTAATTATACCTTAGGTGTAGTTTTTCTGGTTGACTGATTCAGCTTTTTTTTTTCTCTGTCCGAAGTGCAGATTTGACGGACTCTACCGCGACTCTACCCATTGAATGGCATGAGAACTGCTGGATGACCCTTGCCTGTGGACCGGACGCCTGCATGGACTTCTCATCAAATGCATATTCTTTTGTTGTGTTAGGTTCTTGTTTTGTAAAACTTTGCAAAACCTTGTAACTGTTAGAATGGCCTAAGCAGAGGGTCAGCCCTTTGAGTCTGGTCTGCTTGAGGTTTCTTCCTCAATATCATCAGAGGGAGTTTTTCCTAACCACTGTCACCTGTGTGCTTGCTCTAGAGGTTGGAAAAGTTAGACCTTACTTGTGTGAAGTGCCTTGAGGCAGCTTTGTTCTGATTTGGTGCTATATAAACTAAATAAATGTAATTGAAATTAATATTCATAGTTCAAGTTGAGGTCAGGTTGAATTAAAGCATTGGGTGAGTTTGGGTCACCTGTGAATGAACCCATACATCACTGGGTCACCATTCCTATGATTATTATTATTATTATTATTATGTTAAAAGATGTCAACATGGCCAAAAATAATATATTTGCTCTCTCTCACCTATGTATATCTATAAGAACCCAAAATGTTTGTGCTAAATGTGCAGGAGTTTTTACAAGATTACTGATAGGAATTTTTTTACACCTGCTAATTGACTCGCTGACTTACTCCATGATGCCCATGCCTACCTTGTGAGTTGCAGGGAATATATAGTTCAACAGCAATTGAAGGACCGAATGGTCCCCCCTAAAAATTGGTCCGCCCTGCCTTCACTGTGCATGTGTCACCTGGGACAATGGCAGCAAGTCTGAGTCTGAGTCTCTAAACCCAAAGCGATCAAAGGGAATAATGTGATTATTAACCATCAGATGACAAAGTAAAACCACTTAAATCATTCTAACATCAGCTTTAAGCAGAAACGAGGGGATATTTGCCTCATTTCGCCACTGTCACACCGAAATGATGAGCTGCTGAGCTCTGATTGGTCTGCCATCTTTTATTATGAAATAAGTCTGAATTTATGTGGAAATGATTGTTGTACAAAAGCTTCAGATATCTGTCGCTGAGATAGTGCAGTTTGAAGCAGAAATGAGGTGATAATTGGTGGATTGCAGCTGACACTTAGAAATGACAATGCTGATGCTCCGAAATGACGCGTACACAGTGAAGGCAGGGCAGATCGATTTTTAGGGGGGACCGTTCGGTCGACGACACCGGTACATAAAACAAAGTCAGTCTGGTTTTGTGGGTATACTTTCAAACTTCAATCTGGGGTGCAGTAGTAGTACTCTGCCTTCCAACAAGAAGGTGCCTAATTCAAAACCACCAATGCCCCAATCTTCATGTCCACCTGGATTGTGTCCATAAGGGCATTTGATGCAACACTTGTGTAAAATCAACATGCGGATCCACGTGGCGTCTGCTGTGGAAGAAGCCAAAAGTACCAAATCAAACAAAAACAGACTTTTAGTATTCAGTCTTTTCCATAAACATACATAGAAGGGATTCTGAGGAGAGATATTTGAGATACTATTCCATGAAGCACACAGAGGGCACCTACAGGTGTATGCAGAATGAAGGTCAGGTAGAGTATGTTTGGAAGAGCAGTTGTGTTGTAGTTCCAACATTTGTGAACATTTTCTAACACCTGTGAGGATATTATAGTATACCTGTCTAGACACAGTAAGCTGTTGCCAATGAGCTTTGTTTTCTCCTTGAGTGCACCGAGAAGAAAGATTGGGTTGTAAATTCAAAAATGAGAGCAAAGTCAGAGCAATTTACACAAGATAATTTGGAAATCTGCAGCGTGTGAGAATGGGCATGCTCAGACAGTATATCTGAGGTAATGTAATAACATTATGCAGACGCTCTATGGAGCGAAACAACTTGCTGGAGACTGCAGCAACACTGAAGTGTCTGTCCTTAGAACCTGAAAATCTGAAGCAGCTGAAGCGGTACAGCAAAGTTAAGCTCCAGTGCAGCGTAGCAGCAACACAAGACGCCTCGCCGAGGCCTGGTTTACAACCAGCACAGTCACTTGTCCCTCTAGTTATCCAAGTTAAAATAGGATTTGAGTTTTCGGGTACCCGGCTCGACCACTCATAAGCTGCACGTGCCATTCTGCTGTTACAGTACTGAATGTGAATTCATCCAACACAGGGTGTGCATGTCAGCGATTAGTTCTCCAAGGCTTCATTGGATAATAAGGCTGATATGGCTTCTCCACTGTAGAATTCAGGCATGTCGAGGATCCATTTATTTTCCAGAAAAGTCACATCACCTCAGGGAAAAGTTCATTTTGCACAAAAAAAAAAAAAAAAAAAAAAAAAAAATCCACCAGCAGTTGTAAAACAGCATGCCATGTTTGCTGGGCTACAGCTACAAAATATACAGTGCATCTGGAAAGTATTCACAGCGCTTCACTTTTTACCCATTTTCTTATGTTACAGCCTAATTCCAAAATGGAGTAAATTCATTTTTTCCACTCAAAGTTCTACACACAATACCCCATAATGACAACATGAAAAATGTTTTAAGATGTTTGCAAATGTATTTAAAACTAAAAAACTAAAAAATCACATGTACATAAGTATTCACAGCCTTTACCATGAAGTGCAAAATTGAGCTCAGGTGCATCCTGTTTCCACTGATCATCCTTGAGATGATTTTACAGCTTAATTGGAGTCCATCTGGGGTAAATTCAGTTGATTAGACATGATTTGAAAATGCACACACCAGCCTACATAAAAGGTTCCACAATTAACAGTGCATGTCAGAGCACCAACCAAGCATGAAGTCAAAGGAATTATCTGTAGACCTCAGAGACACGATTGTCTCAAGGTACAGTTAGTTAGTTTATTATTTTTAATAAATTTTGAACAAAAAAAAAACAACAACTTTTTTTCCAGGTTGTCATTATGGGTTTTTGTGAGTAGAATTTTAATGGGGAAAAAAACAATTTCATCCATTTTGTAATAAGACTGTAACATAACAAAATGGTGAAAAATTGAAGCAGTGTAAATACTTCCCGAAAGCATAGTTTGCAATGGTTGAATTACAGCTAAAATACTGTAATTAGTGCAGCATTTTGTCATTGAAATCATTCAGTTAGTGATATAAGCACTGCATTTGGTACAATTACATGTCTTTTTGAACACACGCACGCACGCACACACACACACACACACACACACACACACACACACACACACACACACACACACACACACACACACACACACACACACACACACACACACACACAGCAATTAGTCATTTGAACTTTGCAGATGGCTGCCATATTTTTGAAGATGGCCACAAAATTTGTAATTTTTGTCATATTTGTGCACAAAACTTCAATAATAACTTTTTGCATTAATATAGTACAAGCATACATTTCTGATGTACAACTGTAATTCTACATCCTGTTTGCTACTTCAATTAAAAATTCATCTCAAATTCAAAAACTGAATTGAAATTCAAGAGTCAGTCTCAATTAAATTCAGAATTTTGTATAGCCCTTACACACACACACACACACACACACACACACACACACACACACACATATATATATATATATATATATATATATATATATATATATATATATATACGTACACACACACACACACACACACGTATGCATATATGCAACATTTGTGGTAGCCATACTGGAAAATGTCAGCCATTTGGAAATTTTGAAATGCTAATTTATTTAATGGACTCTGAAGGTGACTTAAATTTGGTGCCTGTATAACCACGTGAATGATTCTTACACTTGTCTGCTGCACTAAATGCACTTATATATATATATATATATATATATATATATATATATACACGTCTTTGAAAGAATGTTCATAGTATAACATAACGGCTGATAAAGAAAAACTACAGCTGTCTGCCATTTTTATCAGTTGTCCTGAAAGACATCACCCCAGGTACTGACTTCATTTTCATTGGAGTCTGACAGCGCCGCCGTACACAGGTCACTGAAGATATCTGGAAAACACAAAACATCTGAATTAACTTTAACCTTAATACCTGCTGGCATCATAATATCATATTATAAACTATGTCCAACAGCCATGTGGACAATCGCTGGCATTCCAACACAAAGTATAAGAAAGGTAGTGGGAGTGCACGGCCCAGCTCCAGCGCCAATAAAACAATCCGCCAAACAAAGCAGCTTTAATAGGAGTGTAAAACAAGGAGACATAATAATGCGGCATTCAATATCTGCAACAATATCGGACAGTGGAGTGCATAAAGAATTATAGGGAAAGCAGACAAGGGCAATCAAAACAGACAGGTAAAGAGGCCTTTTTGTAAATGGGCTCCACTTAAACTACTGAAGGTCAATGGCTACTGCATGGAGCTCTGTCCTCCTCTTGAAGTATGAAAAGTCGTCAGGGAGGGAGTCAGAAAGAGATTATAGGCAAAATCAAGGAAGGGTTGGTCGGGAAGAGAGGGGCAAAGGAAGGGATACGTGTTTTGAAGAGGGGAACAGAGCTCTATAACAAAAGAAGCAAGGCCACGAGAAGCACTTCAAGGACCAGCCTTCGAGTTGGCGTGAAAGGGAGGAGATGGTCGAGAGATGGATCGAGGACAGTGGGGGCATTGAAGCGAGAGAACAGTGCAAAGGAGAGAGACAGAGAGAAAGAAAGAGAAGGACATTAAGAACAGTCTGGGAGTGGACATCCTTTAAAAAATAATACAGCCACAGACGCTGTATGGTACTTCATTATAAACTAGTGGTCAAACTGAGTATCTGTTGTAGATTTATAGGACATGTGTATGTACATACATAGCACTGACAGTTATTTACCACAAAGAGATATGACCATTGGTTTCATTTTACAAACAAGGAACTGGTATAAACATGGTCTTATTTCAAAGTAGAGGGCACTCTGAGATTGGATACCTCCACTAAGGTCTAATATCAGTCTCTATCTATCCTTATGCCTCGTTTCCACATACTGCAAGTGTAATGTCCATAAGATAATGCAGTATGCAGTATGGGGAGGTGATGGTCTAGTGGTTAAGTGTTGGGTTTCAGATGAGAGGATCCTCACTTCAAAGCCCAGGCAGACTGCAAAATCACTAAGGGTCCTTGGGCAAGGTCCTCAACCTCCTAGTTGCTCCCGGTGTGTATTGAGTACCTTGCATGGCAGCACCCTGACATCGGTGTGTGAGTGTGAATGGGTGAATGCAAGGCATAATTGTAAAATGCTTTGGTGTTCAAGCCAAAGAATTGCATGTCATTACGAAGACTCAAATATGAGTTTTTCATCATCTAGTTGTATGAGCACGAATTACTGCAAAGACAAAAACAAGAGGCGACAAATTTGTCTCAGAGCTGCAAGACATAACTATTATTCAAAACATGTTAAAGTCACTGATCTACTTTCGTTTTACTTCCTAAACTACACTATTTAAATGGCAACAGTCCAGCAACTGAGAAAAAGGAGCTAGCTGCTTAGCTTTCGAAAAGTTGTTGGTAATGTGACCGTAGGACCTTTGTGGCCGGGACAGCGGTGTGATCAAACCCCAGACTGCTTGCACTAAAGACCAGAACTCTAACAGGTCAGCCAAAGGGGAATTCCCCTTTAGCCAAGCTAGCGGGAACGTCTTTTCAATCCGGACTTCATCTTGCTACATATATCCCCACCATTTTTGATTTTGTCCCAAAGTCACAGGTGCATTTAAGCATGTTCTGTGATTACCCACATCCTGCCAACAATGTCAGTTGTGACAGTAGGACCTTTGTGGCCGGGGCGGTGGTGGGATCAAACCCCGGACTGCTCGCACTAAAGACCAGAACTCTACTAGGTCAGACAAAGGGGAATTCCCCGTTAGCCAAGATAGAGGGAATGTCTTTTCAATCCGGACTTCATCTTGCTACAGTAAGGTTAGACCTTACCCATGTGTAGTACCTTGAAGTGACTTTTTTTGTGATTTGGCACTATTTTATATAAATAAATTGAATTGAATTGTTGGGTTTCCAAAGGGGACCCTGGAAGGAGGAGCTTTGCACATATGATGGACGCATACAGAGATGAATCTGTGAACATCCAACAAGGCTGTGTACATAGAGGTCTGTGGAAATGAGTTGAAGTGCAGGTAATGGTGCTGTTTAGCCAAAGTAACGGTAGGGGTGTTGTGTCACCAGAGTACAAATGCCATCAAAATCCATGCATGGCATTATTAAAACAATTAAAAGTGATTGTAGCTGGCTCGAAATCTAATCTTCCTTGAGCCAGGGCCCACGTCTCCAATAATTTGACTGAAATCTGTTCCTACAATAACCTATAATGCAGGTTATAAACATTCATAGTTAAGAATCACATTAGGTATACTACAAGCAGTACAAGTACTATGAATTTGGGCACAAGCACAGTATAACTCTGTTTTAACCCCTTTCACTTTCTGTATAAAGGAAAGTTCCACAGGCTTGTTTCTATGGTTACCACAAAATCTTGCATAATTACTGGGGCGCTGCCAAGGTGGGAATGTTTTTTCCACCATTCTGACAGATAGTTTGTTGGTTTGTTTGTTAAATGCATTACTCAAAATCCAACTGACCAGTTTTTGTCAAAAGCAAGTGAATATTTTCAGTTTGACCGGGAATAGAAGCCATATATGATGGGGTAAGCCTACATAAAAAGAATAGATGAAGAAAAGTTTTAAATTTGTCCAGTGGCTTCATAGCGAGCAGTACATCTCTCAAGAGTACTCTGTGTTAGGGCTTTTAGACTAATCTGTAGCATTAAATTTCATGTAGATGATATAGTTTATGTACAATATGTGTTTGAAATGTGCTGGACTGGCAACCTTTGTGATAGGACAGGAATAAGAATTATTCTGACAATATTATGAACACATTCTTTTATACACTGCAAGTGTTGGCTGTGTTTTGCTCCTTGGTGCAGTTTGCCATGTTCATGAGTGCGCTACTGCTTCTTTGACAGCTGCTTAAAACTTTAGCGTTTGAATTCATTCAATCTGCTGGTTGATCTATTTTGGAAGTTTGCTTAGAAGCTGACCTACACTCTGTTTTTCCTATAGTCCTGACATTGTGACATTAATTATTATTATTTCTCCAGCCACAGACTGCTAATTCCCAAGTACAGGACCAACAGACTGAAAAATTCCTTTCTCCCTCAGGCTATCAGACTGTACAGGAGTAACAGGAAGACAGGGAATGGGAAGGAGAGGAACAGTAGTAGTCAGTAAACCAGTAGTGAGCAGTATTTCTGGTACTTACATTAGTATTTACATTTTGCAAATTGTTTTTTACTTCTATTTTTGATACTCTGTGTGCTTCTTACCCAGTGTGATGCTATACAATGCTGCTGGAACCACATTTTCCCAAAGGGAGTCTTCCCAAGGGATTAATAATAGTCTATCTAATCTATTCTAATCTAATTAATGGCAGTCAAAACACTTTAAACCAAAGCTACAAGTGTGTCTTTTGAGGATACAAATAAGGAAACCTGTCAAGTGCATGAAACAATGTTGTACTTTTTGAAATAATGAACCACTCCCAGCTTTGTTAACAGAGAGAACCACAGAAAAGGAGGAATCGTCGATAAAGTGAAGTGCTGTGAAGAAAATGATGAGATCATGCGCTGATGATTAAATTCCTCAAACCAAAGCTCATCCATCCCTGTCCACTCCATCCAACCTCAACCCCACCCAGCAATCCCTCCCTCTCCCAAAGCAGCCGTATTGCCAGATTCACATCCACACCCTCAGATTATGGCCAGACTGCTGTGAGAGACAGAAAGTGAGCTCCTGAGTGGAGTTGGAGTTACAAAGGGGGAGCGAGGAGTGAGTGGGTGAGTGTGCTGCATCAAGGCCACCAGCGGTTAGTCAGACGTACAGCAGTGATGTTACTTAGTGACCTCCTTCAGATGACGTTTGCAGTATACCAGGTGGAATCAGCCCTGTTTCCTCTGTTAAAAGCTTCTTGACTAGCCTAGAACATGAAACATAATGCATGGGAGGGTCTTCACTGAATCATAGGATCAAAAAACAAAGCAGAGCAGACAACAGAAGGGTGTCCTCCTAAAATTCAGAGTGAAAAAAAGTATATTCACAAAGGAAGAATAGCAATTAAACACTTGCCGCTCACATAACACAAGCCTGTTTCAAATAATTTTCTCAGCAGCTCAAGTTATTTGTAATCACTGGTCAAACTATGTTCTGGAGCTGTTGTGCCTAAAACAGAGCAAAAATCATTTATATATGGCACATTTTCTCTTACTAGACTACAACACAGTAGGTGGCAGTAGTGAGAAAGTATCCTTTCATACAGGTAAGTAAAGTAAGAAAGGATTAAACCTCAGCAAGATGACAGCAAAGTGACCACATTCCTTATGTTTAGTTGCATCCATATGTCTCTCACTTGCAGTCCTCCCTCTTATGACAGAAGGAAACATACAACAAAAACACGAGGAGAGGGTGAAGTGAAGGGGACGTCTGTTCCAGCTGTTATCTCACACAGCCTGATCGCGTTTCCCACAGCATCCAGTTCTGCCACTTTGTCAGGGCCCTTTGCATCACTGTAGGAATGCTGAAGGTCCCCTTATTAGGAGACATATGAGTGTCTAGGTTTTCCATATTTGTACAAATAGATGGCATGCTTTATGAAGGTCCAGTGCTTATCTCCTGATTCCCTAGCATGAATGGAAGACGGGATGCCAGTCTGATGCAGGTTACTTTTCCAGTGGACTGGAACAATGCATATTAAGTGTCTTGTCCAATAGTGCAGCAGATAACAAACAATCGTGCAAATGGTGATACAAGCACCAAAGTTGGCACAAATACTCTTAGACATTACTCTTCTGGACAAACCAACTGGCCACTTGAATTTTCAGTAGGCGGCCAGGTAGGAGTCAATTGAAGAATTGCACAGGGGTCAAAATTAAAAATGCTCAAATCATTTTGAAAACTACACCACATTATTTGTCTGATCGTAAAGATTCCAAAAAGGTATAGTTTGGACTATCTATGACTGAATGATCAGGAGTTATGGGGTAAAAACAGCAAAAATGGTGACAAAGGTCAGTTTCAGTTTATACAGGGGTCAAAACTTCCTTCAATTTTGGTAAAAAGTTATGCAAATTATTGGTTGAGCTAATAGGATTAATAAATGGAATAGTTTTGATTGTGTTGAATGTTTGGTCTCCAAAGTAAAGGTCAAACAAGGTCACCGTCCATTGGATTCTATGCCATGTGACATATGTTACCCCGTAACATAATAACTAAGCATGACACATGGTCCAAACTCTTCCCTTTTAAAACCCTCATAACTCAACTAATAATTTGCATCACTTTTTACCAAAATTGAAGGAACTTTAACTTTGCTCACAAAACCTTAAAAATTAGCACATTACTTTAAAACTAAAACATATATCTGATATTTTCACTTTATAAAACTTCAGACATGACAGTAATTTTAAATAACTTGTCCAAAATTAGTTTGGTTAAAATTTGAACCATAAGTTAAAAATGTATGCCTCTGGATGACTTGGGTGATATTGCCAGCCTATCGGTATGGTGTTAAAGGAAATGATTTTTTTTTTTTTTTTTGGCCATTTCTCCTTTGTCTACAGAGGATAGAGATGCTTTTCATAGAAGCAGCTCTCTTCTGTTAGCAGAGGGTATAACTGTCCATCTGTTACAAAACTTTTAATAGGTAGGTGCTGAACTGATTTTAAATTTTAAAAATGCTTGTCGCTGTTCAGCTTTGTTTACTTTATTTATCGACCTAAAAGTTATTGGACAAAAATTAATCGGAAGATAATTGGTCCGATAATGGTTTTTAAAGTTATCTAAAAAGATAATCCGAAAATGAATACATTATCTTCGATAATTATCTGTTATCGGATTATCGGAAGTGTGCCCACCACTGTGTCTAAGGAGTATTTGTGCCAACTTTGGTGCTTGTATCACCATTTGCATGATTTTGCTCTGAATATTCTCTTAGCTGCTGCACTAACTACAGACACAGAGAGCATGAGCGGGATTTGAACCCAGGTCTATAGATTGGCAGCCTAGTTCCTTACCTGGTCTTGTTAGGAGAGAAGGCATCCATCCCACTTTGGATGGAGCACGTCTAATCTCTAGAAATCTGGCCAATTTTACTAAACCCTCCAAATCGTGACTATCCAGGGTTGGGACCAGGAAGCAGAGTTGTAGTCTTACACACCTCTCTGCAGCTTCTCTTCCCCTGCCATCTCCCCAATACCCCATCCCCGTAGAGACGGTGCCTGCTCCCAGACCACCAATAACCAGTAAACATCTATTTAAGCATAAAAATTCAAAAAGAAAAAATAATATAGCACCTTCAACTGCACCACAGACTAAAACAGTTAAATGTGGTTTATTAAATATTAGGTCTCTCTCTTCTAAGTCCCTGTTAGTAAATGATATAATAATTGATCAACATATTGATTAATTCTGCCTTACAGAAACCTGGTTACAGCAGGATGAATATGTTAGTTTAAATGAGTCAACACCCCCGAGTCACACTAACTGTCAGAATGCTTGAAGCACGGGTCGAGGAGGAGGATTAGCAGCAATCTTCCACTCCAGCTTATTAATTAATCAAAGACCCAGACAGAGCTTTAATTCATTTGAAAGCTTGACTCTTAGTCTTGTCCATCCAAATTGGAAGTCCCAAAAACCAGTTTTATTTGTTGTTATCTATCGTCCACCTGGTCGTTACTGTGAGTTTGTTTGTGATTTTTTAGACCTTTTGTCTGACTTAGTGCTTAGCTCAGATAAGATAATTATAGTGGGTGATTTTAACATCCACATAGATGCTGAGAATGACAGCCTCAACACTGCATTTAATCTATTATTAGACTCAATTGGCTTTGCTCAAAATGTAAATGAGCCCACCCACCAATTTAACCACACTTTACATCTTGTTCTGACATATGGCATAGAAACTGAAGACTTAACAGTATTCCCTGAAAACCCCTTTTTGTCTGATCATTTCTTAATAACATTTACATTTACTTTAATGGACTACCCAGCAGTGGGGAATAAGTTTCATTACAGTAGAAGTCTTTCTGAAAGCGCTGTAACTAGGTTTAAGGATATGATTCCTTCTTTGTTATGTTCTTCAATGCCATATACCAACACAGTGTAGAGTAGCTACCTAAACTCTGTGAGTGAGATAGATTATCTCGTCAATAGCTTTACATCCTCATTGAGCACAACTTTGGATGCTGTAGCTCCTCTGAAAAAGAGAGCCTTAAATCAGAAGTGCCTGACTCCATGGTATAACCCACAAACTCGCAGCTTAAAGCAGATAACCCATAAGCTGGAGAGGAAATGTTGTCTCACTAATTTAGAAGATCTTCATTTATCCTGGAAAAAGAGTCTGTTGCTCTATAAAAAAGCCCTCCGTAAAGCTAGGACATCTTACTATTTATCACTAACTGAAGAAAATAAGAACAACCCCAGGTTTCTTTTCAGCACTGTAGCCAGGCTGCCAGAGCTCTATTGAGCATAGTATTCCTTTAACTTTAACTAGTAATGACTTCATGACTTTCTTTGCAAATAAAATTTTAACTATTAGAGAAAAAATTATTCATAACCATCCCAAAGACATATCTTTATGTTCGGCTGCTTTCAGTAATGCTGGTATTTGGTTAGACTCTTTCTCTCTGATTGTTCTGTCTGAGTTACTTTCATTAGTCACTTCCTCCAAACCATCAACATGTCTATTAGACCCCATTCCTACCAGGCTGCTCATGGAAGCCCTACCATTAATTAATGCTTTGATCTTAAATATGATCAATCTATCTTTATTAGTTGGCTATGTACCACAGGCTTTTAAGGTGGCAGTAATTAAACCATTACTTAAAAAGCCATCACTTGACCCAGCTATCTTAGCTAATTATAGGCCAATCTCCAACCTTCCTTTTCTCTCAAAAATTCTTGAAAGGGTAGTTGTAAAACAGCTAACTGATCATCTGCAGAGGAATGGTCTATGTGAAGAGTTTCAGTCAGGTTTCAGAAATCATCATAGTACAGAAACAGCATTAGTGAAGGTTACAAATGATCTTCTTATGGCCTCAGACAGTGGACTCATCTCTGTGCTCATCCTGTTAGACCTCAGTGCAGCTTTTGATACTGCTGACCATAAAATTTTATTACAGAGATTAGAGCATGCCATAGATATTAAAGGCACTGCACTGCAGTGGTTTGAATCATATTTATCTAATAGATTACAATTTGTTCATGTAAATGGGGAGTCTTCTTCACGGACTAAGGTTAATTATGGAGTTCCACAAGGTTCTGTGCTAGGACCGATTTTATTAATTTTATACATGCTTCCCTTAGGCAGTATTATTAGAAAGCATTGCTTAAATTTTCATTGTTATGCAGATGATACCCAGCTTTATCTATCCATGAAGCCAGAGGACACACATCAATTAGTTAAACTGCAGGGATGTCTTTCAGACATAAAGACATGGATGACCTCTAATTTCCTGCTTTTAAATTCAGATAAAACAGAAGTTATTGTACTTGGCCCCACAAATCTTAGAAACATGGTGTCTAACCAGATCCTTACTCTGGATGGCATTACCCTGACCTCCAGTAATACTGTGAGAAATCTTGGAGTCATTTTTGATCAGGATATGTCCTTCAATGCGCATATTATGCAAATATGTAGGACTGCTTTTTTGCATTTGCACAATATCTCTAAAATTAGAAAGGTCTTGTCTCAGAGTGATGCTGAAAAGCAAATTCATGCATTTATTTCTTCTAGGCTGGACTACTGTAATTCATTATTATCAGGTTGTCCTAAACGTTCCCTGAAAAACCTTCAGTTAATTCAAAATGCTGCAGCTAGAGTACTGACGGGGACTAGAAGGAGAGAGCATATTTCACCCATATTGGCTTCTCTTCATTGGCTCCCTGTTAATTCCAGAATAGAATTTAAAATTCTTCTTCTTACTTATAAGGTTTTGAATAATCAGGTCCCAGCTTATCTTAGGGACCTCATAGTACCACATCACCCCAATAGAGCGCTTCGCTCTCAGACTGCAGGCTTACTTGTAGTTCCTAGGGTTTGTAAGAGTAGAATGGGAGGCAGAGCCTTCAGCTTTCAGGCTCCTCTCCTGTGGAACCAGCTCCCAATTCAGATCAGGGAGACAGACACCCTCTCTACTTTTAAGATTAATCTTAAAACTTTCCTTTTTGCTAAAGCTTATAGTTAGGGTTGGATCAGGTGACCCTGAACCATCTCTTAGTTATGCTGCTATAGACTTAGACTGCTGGGGGGTTTCCCATGATGCACTGAGTGTTTCTTTTTATTCACCTCTTTTTGCTCTGTATGCACCACTCTGCTTTTAATCATTGGTGATTGGTCTCTGCTCTCTTCCACAGCATGTCTTTTTCCTGATTCTCTCCCCTCAGCCCCAACCAGTCCCAGCAGAAGACTGCTCCTCCCTGAGCCTGGTTCTGCTGCAGGTTTCTTCCTGTTAAAAGGGAGTTTTTCCTTCCCACTGTCGCCATGTGCTTGCACATAGGGGGTCGTTTTGACCGTTGGGGTTTTTCTGTAATTATTGTATGGCTTTTGCCTTACAATATAAAGCGCTTGGGGCAACTGTTGTTATGATTTGGCGCTATATAAATAAAATTGATTTGATTTGATTTATCCTATAAGTTACCTCCTCTTTATGAATCTAACTGAAAATAACTCTAACCTGATCTCTAAGCAGAATTAAATACATGTAAGTGGAGTGTACTAATGCACTGAACAGACGCACTGACCATGTTTGTCATCAAAGACTTTGGTCCAGTGACATCAAATAGCTTTGACAATGTGTAATTGTTTGTTGCCACCAAATATTCTCCAGTGTTGTATGACACAGTATGCATTTCTGATGGTGGCAGCACACCGCGACCCTTAATTGGACTAAGCGGTAGAAGATGGATGGATGGATGGATGGATGAATCATATTTAATCATATTTGGAGTCAATCTGGGTTCATCTGCACCATTTCGTTACATTTTACCCCAGTTTCATTATTACACTATGTAACACAATTTTTGTTCCTGGCTTCTAAGTGTTATATTTCAACTGCTTATGTCTATGGAAAAATGACTACATTCAGCACAAACTTTGATTTCATTTTTTTTTTTTTTTTTTTACGTTCTACAAAGTTCTAAAAGTTTCTTGAAATTTCTAGATAATTCTGGAAACTTCTAGAAAATTCTGGACAGTTCTAGCAGTTAAAGAACATTCTAGAAGACTACTCAGTACTATTGAAGGCGAATCGAGAATATTCTTGAAAACATCCATCCATCCATCCATTTTCTTCCGCTTTATCTGGAGTCGGATCACAGGGGCAGCAGCTCAAGCAAAGCCGCCCAGACCTCCTGATCCACACACACCTCCCCCAGCTCCTCCGGGTGAACCCCAAGGCGTTCCCAAGCCAGCAGAGATGTAGTCCCTCCAGCGTGTCCTGGGTCTTTCCCGGGGCCTCTTCCCAATGGGACATGCCCGGAACACCTCTCCAGCGAGGCGTCCAGGGGGCATCCGGAAAAGATGCCAGCTCAACTGACTCCTTTTGACGTGGAGGAGCAGCGGCTTGACTCCGAGCTCACAGAAGCAAAGTTTCTGTGGAATAACAGCTATTTTCTATTTATTTAAGGCATAACAGGTTAGGAAAACACACTGTGTACCCTGGAACAAAACAAAATAAAAATTTGTTACATGGTGTTATCAGTCCCCATTTCACTTTAAAATAATGAAATAAAACAAATAAACTGAATCATATTTGGAGTTAATCTGGGTCAGTCTGCTCCATTTAATTACTTTTTACCCCCATTTTGTGATTATTAGGCTCATTTTGCTCCATTTTGTCCATTTCATATTTAGTATCTCTTTGGTGGGTTCAAATGCAGATTCAACAACAAACAAACTGGAAAGTACTATTATAGGTGAGGCACGACATCTATTTGGGGCCACGTACGTTCTGGCTCTACTTCTGCCCTGCTCAGTCCCATTGTCATGGCACTGTGAATGGTCATGATAGCTGATTCTCCACAAATCCAACACAGATCTCAAAAACGTACTTCTGTGACTGTACTCACACATTGGTGGTACATACCTGATTGTAAAAGTGCATGTTTCATTGTTTTCATTGAGAAAAGTTGCTGGTAGTGAGAGTGGCAACTCCACCAGACACCACAACAGTATTGACAAACAAATGTTAAAAATATCACCTTTTTCCACTTGATGCAGCGACAAGGACAAACCAGATTATAAACTATGCAAGTATATTATTGAGATAAGATAAGATAAGATAAGATAATTGCTATGTGCCAGATTCAAGAACATCAGTTGGAAAATACATTATATGTATCAGGTTGAGGGAAAGTGCCCCATCGTCTACAAGGAAGCCAGTCGTTTTCTACATCTTTTATTAGAGAAATTGGGACCTCAGAAGAGGTGACTTGATCGAGATTGCTCCCTAGCCCTTTATAGCACATAATTTAGCAGATATTTTTGACCATTCGATCATTGTTGCCATGATCTTCCTGATTTTTGGATTGGCATTTCTAAATGTGACATTCTACTTCTTTATCTGTGGAAAGGAATTTGTGATTGCATTAAAAAAACAATCATTAGTATTGCATATTTTAAAGAAATATATTAATATTAAAATGCGGGGAATATGCCAAAGGATAGTTTGTCCATTTTGACAAAGTGAGAAACTGGGCTGACACACTGTCACAATCCTAAACACAGCAAATTTCTGTTTCTACTAATGCACTGTGACTAGCGTCATTCAAAGTTCATAAAGTGAACTTCAAGCAAAGAATGTAAATGTATTTGTAGACTTGTGTGAAGAGTATTAAATCACGTTTTGTGTGAGGGCTTTGTCTGTGAGTAGCTGAGCGATGGTTTATTGAGTGGCAAAATTGATTTTTACAGAGCTGGTTTTCAGGCCAGGAAGACAGAGTGAGACAGAGGGCATTTTTAATGACCTGGAAAAGAGTCAAGACATTGAAGATTCCTTTAAAATATTAAAATCACAAGGTTGTTTCGAGAGCATTTGAGTTCCTTGCCTTGTGGCCAAACCTTTTGTGGTTTCTTTTTTTGGACAGTGAGGGACTTAGATTGAAACATAGGTATGAAATATCAAATGACTGCATGAATAGATTTGAGCATTTCATTCTATTGTATATGAAGACTAATAAAACCTGAAAATATTACATGTATGGCAACTCAGACAGTTGATGACAGTTTGGGTCTTATAAGGATTTTAGGCATTTTCTACAAACTGATCTCACATTCTCAGATGACCTCACCGAAACAGAAACCTATACAAACATGTGAATGTCCAGCTCAACAGCTTCAACTACAGAGACAAACATAAAAAAACAAGACAAAAATAAAGTTTGTCTTGGTAGCCTGTGCTGTGTGTCAGCACTGAAATAACAAGAAAAGAGGTGAAAGTGTCAAAGCAAGATGGTAGATATGAGAAGAAGGCAAGTCCAAATGTGCATCTGTTTGTGGTGAACGTGCCCAACGTCTTGAGATATTGACTTTTTTCAGCAGTGACTTTTACGTGTCAGATCTGAGTGAGGAATCATGAGGTTGCTGGACAGAGGTTTTTTAGTGATGCCAACCTTTGCATGAGGAGGAAGGTCCAAGTCTTTAGGGTCCTGGTGCCTTCATTCTTTTCATATGGCAATGAAACTTGGACAACAACCACTGACTTAAGGCAAACCACTGGATACTGTTGGTGGTGGTGGAAAGGCTGTGTCAAATGAACAATTACTTAGGGCAGTTCAGTGAGAGGGGCAGGACGGTGGTTTGGTGCTAAGCACTGTTGCCTCACAGCAAAAAGGTCATGGGTTCGAGTCCCACCTGTGGTCTTTCTATGTGGAGTTTGCGTGTTCTCCCGTTTTGCGTGGGATCTCTCCACATGCTCCAGCTTCCTCCCACATCCAAAGATGCACAGGTTAAGTGGATTGGACACTTTAAATTGTCCATAGGTGTGCGTGCGGGTGAGATTGTGTTTGTTTGTCTATATGCGGCCCCGCGACAGACTGGCATCCTGTCCAGGGTGTACCTCACCTCACGCTCTGTGACTGCTGGGATAAGCTCCAGCCCCCCGCGACCCTTGAATGGACTAAGCGGTTGAAGATGAGTGACATAATTGAGTGAGGGGTACTACTTGAATTCTGAGGGAACATTATGTGTGATACAGCATGCAGGTGCCTCTGTGCTGCAAACCACAACAACTGGAAAAGGGGATGTAAATGTACTGTATGCATCACCTGGATGTGGCAGATTGATGGCTACAGTCAAGAGATGGGGATGAACCAGGGGTGGCTGGTCCCTACAGAGTAGACAGTTTTAAGAATGTCTTCAAAAGTGGATAAGGGTGTTGTGAGGGCCGTTCTGTTATCTTTCCATCTGGATAAGTCCCTAGCACAGTCATTGAGCAGAAAGAATGCATAACTCGCATTTATGAGGTCTATTAGAAAAGAAACCAACCTTTTTATTTTTTTAAAAAACTATATGGATTTAAATCACGTGCAATTACGTCAGATAAGCTTGAACCCTCGTGCGCATGCATGAGTTTTTTCACGCCTGTCGGTTGCGTCATTCGCCTGTGGGCAGGCTTTGAGTGAGCACTGGTCCACACCCTCGTCGGAATTCCTTTGTCTGACTTCTTCCTGAGAGACTGGCGCTTTGCTTGACCAAAATTTTTTCGGAAACTTTAAGGCACTTCCAAAACACATCCAAGGCACATCCAAAACACCTCCGTTGGAAGCATTACAGGACAAGTTTAAACATGCCCAGCTGTTAAACAATTTCTTGGATACTCACTCGACTGAAAGCCATTGAAAACCGCCTGAATCTTACGAATGGTTATCAACACGGAGGTGTTTTTCTGTGGCGCCGTGCCATGGGCGGCTGGGTGCCGACGCGCGAATCCGTCCGCACCTCTTTCATTACAAAATCTCCTTTAACAGTGGAATGTCCGGATAAACTGCTGATCCCGACCTCTTCTGAAACTTCTCTGTTCTCTCACGATGTCCTGGGTCAACAGAGGCTTAAATTTGGAAGTTTTCAGCTTGAAACAGGCTGACGACGGCGGCTCGGGGCGCGGCGCGCCATCCGGCTCCGTGGGCTGTCCTTAAAGCGACAATAACACTCCATAATCTCTCATCAGCCGTTAAAATTTTCACCGAAAACCGTCTGAATTTCTCGAATGGTGTCCACTTGGATGTGCCTTACAGTTTCAGAAAAATTTTGATCAAGCAAAGTGCCAGTCTCTCAGGAAGAAGTCAGACAAAGGAATTCCGACAAGGGGGGTGGACCAGTGCTCACTCAAAGCCTGCCCACAGGCGAATGATGCAACCGACAGGCGTGAAAAAACTTACGCTTGCGCACGAGGGTTCAAGCTTGTCTGATGCAATCACACGTGATTCAAATCCATATAGTTTTTGAAAAAATAAAAAGGTCGGTTTCTTTTCTAATAGACCTCGTATGTGGAAATCACAACCTGATTGACAGGTAAGAAGGTGTTATACTTGCTTTTATCTTGTCTGGCCTTCAAAAAGAGACTGCTTTCTGGCCAGTGTTTTATCAACTTCTCCTATTTTATCATGGATTTGGAGGTTCTATAGAACCTCGTGTTTTCCAGCCTGTCACGCATATAGTGTATGTGTGTATGTATGTGTAAGTAAGTGAGAGTAAGAGTAAGTGGGCTGTAAAGGGGTGATCGTGCAATGAGTGACGTTGAATTGTGAGTGTTTTGAACATGTCCACAACAGTTGGCTACTACAAGTCAAGCAAATTATCCATTGTGCTTATAATTTCAAAATTTTCAACATGAATTAACCCAATTCGGGTTGCTTAAAATGCCATAAAGGCACAACTGGGTGGCATGATGGATTAGTGGTTAGCACTGATGGCTCACAGTAAGAAGGTTGTGGGATCGCTTCCCACCCTTTCTGTGTGGAGCTTGCATGTTCTCCCCGTGTTTGCGTGGGTTTCCTCCAGGTGCTCCGGTTTCCTCCCACATCGAAAGACATGCAGGTGTGGTGGATTGGAATCTTTAAATTGTCCGTAGGTGTGCGTGTGGAGGTGACTGTATTTGTTTGTCTGTTTGTGGCCCTGTGACAGATTGGCATCCATTCCAGGGTGTACACTGCGTCACGCTCTATGACTGCTGGGATAGGCTCCAGCCCCCTGCGAGCCTTAACTGGAGTAAGTGGTTGAAGATGAGTGTGTGTGTGAGTGTGAGTATTAGTAGTAGTAGTAGTAGTAGTAGTACATGAAAGAATGTCTTCAAAAGTGGACATTTACTCTAAGAGTGTTGTCAGGGCAGTTCTGTCATATTTCTGTCTGATTAAGTCCCTGGCCTGCACAGTCATTGAGCAGAAAGAATGCATAACTTGCATTTACGTGGAAATCACGACCTGATTGACAGGTAAGAAGGTTTTATACTTGCTGTAATCTTGTCCCACCTTCAAAAAGAGACTGCTTTCTGGCCAGTGTTTTATCATCTTCTCCCATTTTATCATGGATGTGGAGGTTCTGTAGAACCTTGTGCTTTCCAGCCTGTCATGCAGATAGTGTATGTATGTGTGTGTGTGTGTGTGTGGGTGTGTGTGTGTGTGTGTAAGTAAGTAAGTAAGTGAGAGTAAGTGGGCTGTAAAGGGGTGATCGTGCAATGAGTGACGTTGAATGGTGAGTGTTTTGAACATGTCCAAAACAGTTGGCTACTACAAGTCAAGCAAATTATCCATTGTGCTTATAATTTCAAAATTTTCAAAATGAATTAACCCAATTCGGGTTGTTTAAAATAAAGGCTCTGTTATACAGTAGTGTTCAGAATAATAGTAGTGCTATGTGACTAAAAAGATTAATCCAGGTTTTGAATATATTTCTTATTGTTACATGGGAAACAAGGTACCAGTAGATTCAGTAGATTCTCACAAATCCAACAAGACCAAGCATTCATGATATGCACACTCTTAAGGCTATGAAACTGGGCTATTAGTAACAAAAGTAGAAAAGGGGGTGTTCACAATAATAGTAGTGTGGCATTCAGTCAGTGAGTTCGTCAATTTTGTGGAACAAACAGGTGTATATCAGGTGTCCCCTATTTAAGGATGAAGCCAGCACCTGTTGAACATGCTTTTCTCTTTGAAAGCCTGAGGAAAATGGGACGTTCAAGACATTGTTCAGAAGAACAGTGTAGTTTGATTAAAAAGTTGACTGGAGAGGGAAAAACGTATACGCAGGTGCAAAAAATTACAGGCTGTTCATCACAATGATCTCCAATGCTTTAAAATGGACCAAAAAAAAAAAAAAAAAAAACAGACGCGTGGAAGAAAACGGAAAACAACCATCAAAATGGATAGAAGAATAACCAGAATGGCAAAGGCTCACCCATTGATCAGCTCCAGGATGATCAAAGACAGTTAGAAGACGAATGTGTGAAGCTAATTCATTTGCAAGAATCCCCCGCAAAGTCCCTCTGTTAAATAAAAGACATGTGCAGAAGAGGTTACAATTTGCCAAAGAACACATCAACTGGCCTAAAGAGAAATGGAGGAATATTTTGTGGACTGATGAGAGTAAAATTGTTGTTTTTGGGTCCAAGGGCCACAGACAGTTTGTGAGATGACCCCCAAACTCTGAATTCAAGCCACAGTTCACAAAGAAGACAGTGAAGCATGGTGGTGCAAGCATGATGATATGGGCATGTTTCTCCTACTATGGTGTTGGGCCTATATATCGCATACCAGGCATCATGGATCAGTTTGGATATGTCAAAATACTTGAAGAGGTCATGTTGCCTTATGCTGAAGAGGTCATGCCCTTGAAATGGGTGTTTCAACAAGACAATGACTCCAAGCACACTAGTACACGAGCAAAATCTTGGTTCCAAACCAACAAAATTAATGCCTCGCAGATGTGAAGAAATCATGAAAAACTGTGGTTATACTGATTCACAGGATTGCTAAAAAAGCAGTTTGAACATAACAGTTTTGAGTTTGTAGCGTCAACAGCAGTTGCTATTATGTATTATTGTGAACACCCCCTTTTCTACTTTTTTTTACTAATAGCCCAATTTCATAGCCTTAAGAGTGTGCATATCATGAATGCTTGGTCTTGTTGGATTTGTGAGAATCTACTGAATCTACTGGTACCTTGTTTCCCATCTAACAATAAGAAATATACTCAAAACCTGGATTAATCTTTTTAGTCACATAGCACTACTATTATTCTGAACACTACTGTATTAAAGATGTGTCAGCACAGTTGCACATCCATACAGTCCACGTTGTGGTTTGGATGACGGGCCAAAGCATCATGTAGTTGATCAGTCAGATGCTGCAAAGTTCTATACAGCTGCACTTAACTTTGATCAAAGCCAAGAAAACAGAAAGACGATATAAAGCAAAAGTGGAGAAAGAGTGCTGGTGAGGGACAACTTTTAGCAGCAGAAACCCAGAGATGTGGATGACAGGAGACAATTATAAGGCCTGAAATATGTATGAAGTGATGAAAAATGAGCACATTCAAAGCAAGTGGAGCTTTTATCTAACAGAGTATTAGTAACTTCTAAATGTGGAGAGCCTGCATTAGACCAAAACACTTTTCAGTGCTGGATTCTAGAGGCTGTTTCTGGATAAAGGAGGCAGCTGCTGCTTTTTCCAGTGACCGGAAGGATGGAAAGATGCAGGGGAGGTATAGTGTATAAAAGATTTATTATTCATTTGAAGCTATTGTGTTTTCAGCCATTTCCCTTGATTTTACAATGGACCATTAGTCACACGTTTTGTTTTTTGTATGTCCCAGTGCTTCATCGGGGTAATGTTTCAGTGAATGAAATTTTAATTCTGAATGAGTAAAACTGAGCCTTTAATCCTCCAAGAAAGAACAGGGGGGAAAAAAGAGGAGCACTATCTCCACCAGGCTCATTTGCTCACTCAGGCTTGGCTGATTAATGTGGTCCAAACTCGAGAGACACTTTTAACCACGGGAGCCATGGTATGGGTAATGATTAGAGGAATGATTTTTAAAAACTCTCATGGAAAAGCACAGATAGACATACTCTAGTACCATCCATACATCAACATCCTCTTCAATAGCTCTGAATCACATTCTTTAATTTTTTTGTTGAAACTGCATTGGAGAAGTCAACTCAAAGTTTTTCATTTCACTCAAGACCTTTCAATAAAACTTTAAGCATCAGGTGGAGGAGGTGATAGCTTGTGACTCAACAGCTGTGAAGGCAAATGAACAATGGAGCAAGTACTCAGACTCCGATTGTCTGGGATTTCCCAGCCATTGGACCAAGCCGGGGATCTGTCAAGGACCATGTGTTTGTCAGAGTGTCATGGCATTCCCATGTTAAACAAACACACACTGCATCCAGGGTCTCTACTCGACCCTGGATGCAGATTTTTGTGAATCTGGAAGCTCTTAGCTCTGAGCTGGCACAGAAGCAGCAGATCAAATGAGCAGCCCTATTTAGGATTGGCCCGACTCACCCTGAACTGGGAGAGGGCTAGAAAAGATGTCCTAAACATAGTCTGCTTCACCTTAACCTGTCAGAAATCCACATCCAGAAGGTCACCAGTCAACACCTCTCGACACTCCCTCTGCAACTTGTGAGTGACTGACATGCCACCGTCATCAGTGCTTACATCTCAACACTCGACGTCAGCCATGAAGTGAAGGAACCCTTGTATGCCAAGTTAGACAGTCTATCTGCAATCCCAGCAGCTGACAAGACCATCGTCCTAAGCGACTTCAATGCCTGGGCAAGAAAGGACCACCAGCTTTGAAAGAGAACCATTGGGAGAAATGGTTTGGGCAAGTGCAACATCCTACTTCGCACAACATTTGCAGAACATGATCTTGCCATCACCAACACCATCTTCAGGCAAAAAGAATAATATAGAGTCTCCTGGCAACATTCTCACAAGGCATTGGCAACTGCTGGACTACGTCATCATCTGAAAGCAAGACCCAAAGGATGTCCTGTCCATCAAGGAAACGACTGACACAGAGCACTAGTGGAAGGATCACTGTCTGTTCTGCGCCAGGATCTGGCTGAGCCTGCCAAATTGAAAACCCTCCTCCCCCTGACTATGCCTCTATATCCTGTCCATGAATATCACAAACAGGATTGCTGACAAAGCGCAGCCTTGGCGGAGGCCAACCCCACCAGAAACAAGTCAGACTTACTGCCGAGCACCCGAACATAGCTCTCACTTTGTGAGTACAGAGATTGGATGGCCCTGAGAAGGAACCCCCTCATTCCATAGTCCCGCAGCACATCCCACAGTATCTCCTAGGGTACCCAATCATATGCCTTCTCCAAGTCCTGCTGAAAACCAAAGATGATGTCAGTGCTCAATGGAAAAAACACTTTGAAGACCTCTTGAACACAAACCCAACTGTTCAAGAGGAGGAATTGCTCAGTCATCCACCAAGACAAGATATCTTTGAAGAACTCAGCCAAACCCCAGCTCCCAAAGAAACTCTCCTCACCCTTAAAGGCAGGAAAAACAAGAAAGCACCCAGGGAAGGAGGTCTGTTTCTCCATCTCCAGGTGCACAACTCTTCATCAAAATCTGGACTTAAGAAGAAATTCCCATAGTCCTGAAAGACTTAATGATTGTCACCATCTACAAACAGAAAGGAGACCAGTCTGACTGTGGAAACCATCGCAGAAGCTTAGAGGCAATATGAATTGAACATGGTGGGAGGGTTGTGTGGTAGTCAAGAATGAAATGGTTCAATCTTGGACAGAATTGATCAAATGTCAAAACAAATCATAACAAATTAATGTGCATGAATCTTCTGATAGTCTGAGAGTCCCTTCTTGTTTATTATCAGCAACACCACCACCATTATCATCTTCTTCATTGCTTATGCATAGCAGGTGTGGAAGCAAGTCTTAGTTTGAGTTATGGGTAAGTGATGGTCAGATGGTTAAAACTGTGGTCTTGTGACTAGACATTTCTGAATTCAAATCCCCGTTAAACCGGAAAATCACCAAGGACCATTGGGCAAGGTCTTTAATCCCCAAGTTGCTCCTGGTGCGCAGTTGAGCGCCTTGCATGGTGGCACCCTGACACCATTAGTGTGTGAATAGGTGCATCACCATAAAGAGCATGACAGTGCTATATAAAAGCAGTCCATTTATCCAAAATAGTTAGACTTTAGAAAATGTCCTGTTTAAACTACCTAGACCTTTTCAGAACTCAGAAGAAGTTTACTGCCATTGCCAATGAACAGGATTCACAGACTAGGAATTTGCTTTGGTATAATGGTGCAACATTAAACAGAGAGCAATATAAAATGCTAAGATAAAATATGTGCTAAAATAAGATAAAATACAAGATAAAATATGAAATAGAAATATGAAATATGAAAGGCTATGTACAATGACACAAACAGAACAACAAGGCAGTGGAAGGAGTACAATTAAAAACCAGAGTGTTGTGTGGGCCGCCAGAAGAGGAGGTACTGCTGGCCCACCACCAGAGGGCGCCCTGTCTGGAGTGCGGGCTCCAGGCACCAGAGGGCGCAGCCGCCTCACAGGAGCAGCTAGGGTGACAGCTGTCACGCATCACCTGCAACAGCTGTTACCAATCAGCAGGGGTACATCAGCAGGACGACGTCTCCACCTCTTTGCCGAGATATCGTTCTACCTGGAAGGTAATATTCTCAGCTGACTGCTTGACAGTAACCTTTTGTGATTTTTGTGAGTGATAACAGACCTTTTTTTCCAACGAGAGGTGGAGGTAGCTTTCCTGCCGTGCGGATTACTGGGTGCAAACGCGCCCACCTTTAATTGTGTTTTTGTTCCTCGCCAGCAGTACCAGGTCCGACACGCGGAGGCAGTGGCCACCTGGGAGTTCGGGACTTGGCGGCTCCAGTATTCCCGGGGTCTGGTGGCGGAGGAAATCGTGTGGTTCCGGTTCTGCTTTGGACAGGTGTCTCCTATCTTTGAGCCTGCCCACACGACACCTTTGTGAATTGATTCTGATCTATTGTTGTAATCTGTTGTATTTGTTGTGCACATTCACAACAGTAAAGTGTTGTTATTTGACCTACTCCATTGTCCGTTCCTTTGCACCCCCTGTTGTGGGTCCGTGTACCGACACTTTCCCAACACAGAGTACAAATCAAATTTTCACGAGTAATTTGATTTTTATTTGAACAGTTTGGAGATAATGTTTTTACTTTAAAGAAAGAAAATGCAACAAAATTGCTGAGGAGTCAAAATATCAAGAATTGAAGAAGATAAATCATCCATGTAATGCATTGGCTTAGATCTCTTTGAATAGAAGTGGTCTGCTAGGACAAACAAAATCACTATAGCTGATTTTAAGGGACTCTGCTGTTGATAAATTATATAATTCTTAATTATCCTCTAACATAGAAGGGTTTGACACAGATTTAACCATGTTTGTTTATCTTACAATTTATATCATCAAACAAAGGTGGCTGTTTTTGTTCCTTCATGGACAAAGCAGTGAGTGCTGTTGATTTTGTACCAGACTGGCATCATTTCAGCTAATTTGATGCTGGCAATCATATCTGAGTGCAACGTGCAACATTTGGTAAATCCCATGTTTCTCACTTCTCTAGAAACTAGGCAGATGCGGTTGGTTGTCTTTTGCTTACTGAAAATATTGCAGAGGACGAGCCAATGTCTCTGTGTTGAAATCTGCATTGATACTGCAGCTATAGGTTACAGACTACAGATAAAGTTTGGCTCTGAAGAAATGCATTGGCACCGTCTTCTGCAATCTACTGTAGCATTTTGTTGCCAGTGTTGTCTGAATAAAAGCAATTTGTCAATGCACTGATAGGCGCATGATTAATACCTCCTTAATACAGGAATGACATCGGCACAAGATGCTATTAGGGTCATCTGAGCAGCTCGCCGCGTTGTGTGCACTCAGACGTGGCTGGCCAGTCCCCGTTAGCACATACATATCAGCATTCCATGGAAATGTGCTCCCCGCACCCCCCGGCATGCCATATGTGTTGCGAGGAGGAGGGGCGCGAAAGACACGAACGAACGCCACATCTGTAGTGGGGGCAGGGGGTGCAACACACGCGTGATACACATGGCACATATGTTGAAGGGGGAGCCGATATTCTGGCATGGCACATGTGTGTTGCTTTGCCACGCCACAGTCATGGGAGCACCTAGACAAATTTCACATCCAGCTCGAAAGTGGTCGTCTGCTCACTATTTCCATGCTGACAGCGCAAATGGCCCCACATTTTCCAAGTGTCCAACAAGCAGTGTTGGATGTTTGTGTGTATCACCTGGAATTTGGCCGACACCTGCCGCGAGAGGGACCGAATGGGCTCTCACAGGACACCCTCTGTCTTTCAGCCTCTGGTATGCATGAATAGTTGTAGTGACAGGTGTACGAGGCGTTAGAGGCAGCTCCGATTTTTCACGAATGGCATGCAATTCCTCCTTTGTGCGCTAGTCGCCTTCAATCATGTTATGTGTGAAGGGGCCCTTACAGAGTGGTGGCCTTGGCCTTGGTCTATATTTTTACTGCCCAAGCCCTATGCTGTTAACAGTGTGGAGAGTTTCAAATATATAGAGAAAGTTATCAGAGCTGGTCAAACTTTCTCAAACTCTAGAAAATCTGCATTTAAATGTGACGTTGCCTCAGTGTAAAGTCTAGAGCATGAGTGGGCAGGACCAAGGAAAGGGTACATGCCTGTTGGTGCAACACTACTGCACAACCAGGAAGTCAGGCAGGAATAGTATAATTTTTAGCTGCTTTGCTCAGGCATCTCTACCCCCAACACAAAATGCTAAAAGGTTAGATGCAGAACTAAGCAACAAAATAACTGCTGTGGGGTGAAAGCATGGCAAAATCGTGCCAATGGATTGAAAGTTTGAATGGAATAAACTCTAAACTCCAGCTAATGCCAAACATCTGAAATAATAAATGTGGGCGGTATGGAAGTTGTACTTTTTTGACATGATGTTATTTAGACATTCAACCAATTAATTCTGAACTCACAAACTCCAGAATCTATGTAAAAATGTAAGTAGATAATATGAAACAGACTAAAGTAACAGGAAAACTATCACAAAAATGCAGAGCCAAAAGTACACTTTCATTTCCACAAATAACATTCCAAATAAGGACAGTTTGAGGTCACACAGAGTGAATGAGATGAGACATTGTAAATGAGGCCAAAATGCTTCTTAAAAACATTTATACTTACTTTATTTGCTTGTATCACACTTGAAAAAGCCTGGAAAGTCTATATTGTTGCATTTTTACTTATTGGAGCAAAATGTTACATAGTCATAAACTCAGCCAGAAGACAAAATGTGGTATAGAAACAAGTATAATGACATCACCCAGTCAAACAGTGAGCAATCAGCAACTCACCAGTGTCCATTCTCTGCTTCCTCAAGAAACTGGACCAGGTCACCTGTCTCCAGGGATAGATCTCTGGTTTCCCGAGACTCGTAGGTCAGCTGCACCCGAAACCGACCACTGTCACCCTGTTAAAGAAATTATGTGAAATATTTTTACTAATAGAGATCAGAGCTAAACTGCAAACCATTTGGTTATGGTATACAGCTGTATTGTATGATACGGTACAGTGAGTGTTTCATGAACTAAAGGGAGAGCAGTTCGATCCCTGGCTACTCCTACATATGTGTTGAACTGACGTTGAACAAAACAATGAAGCTCAAACTATTTCTGGCATTCCAGTCAACATCCTCAATGTGCAGGTCTTGGTTTTTGTGTGAATGTGTGAATTTATGAGCAATCATTTCAAGTGTAGCTCACACTGGAGACAAGCATCTAACAAATGCATACATACACATATATTGTACAACCAAGCCAACCTACTGTATGGATGTGAAACTTGAATTATAGCTAGTCGCCTACTATTATATAACTAATTATAACCATAGGCATGCCTGCTGAAAATAGACATCACATCCATCTGAAAGTCTAGACTAAAATTTCACTTATGATGCCAATTATGATTAGCAGGTCTTAGCTCATTTATCTCATAGTAATCATGTTTGACTGAAATGTTGATTTTTGTCTGCGTAATTTATCCGTAGTATAATTGTTCAACGATTTGTTTTCTCATGTATTTGTTTTGTAAAGCACTTTGAATGTCAAATGTGACTCATGAATAAAGTTATTATTGTTGTTATTAATAGAAAACAAAATTGTCCCCAAAAAGATCCTTGAGGAACTCTGAACCTTAATATAAAAGTAGCAGAGTTATAATTGTCTGTGGAGGTACACTGAGTTCAGCAGAGGAATTACTGTCTTTGAACAATGGAAGGACAAATGGTGACATCCAATTGCGGGGGATCAAACCACATTTTAAACTGAGATTAAAAATCAAATCAATGGGTCTGGCAATAAAATCTGTGTCTGTTTTAAAAACACAAGGCTCATTCCGGTTTAGACTAGTCCACTTTTTTACAATCAAGACGTGACAGAATTTTAGAAAGTTGGGTTGGGGAAATGGGGAGAAAATGAATACTACAAGTATTCCAGGTCAACTTGGTGTGGTAACTACACAGTCTTTAACATATGCGTGAGAAAAAAAAGTGTGGTAAAAGTTAAATTGATAAAATACTTATTAAAATCATTTGCTATGTTAAGTTTCCCCTTTATTTTGTACTGCTTTACCATTAAAGATCAGGAAGATTAAAAGGAGACATTTTCTGTGATAATGATTTTACTAACTTCCAAAATTAAATGGGATCATTAAGGTTCTCATTTATTAAGTTCAAGTAGTACTCGCTCCTTGTATTTGCAACCATCTTAGTGCATTTGGTTATTAATGCCCTATAATATACCCAGTTCCATCATTAATAACTCTTCATGATCTCTTCTGGCCCATTTCTTTATGTCTTTCTCTGATAGAGTCATTAAATGATGGGTTATCTTTACTACTAATTCTAAATCTTGTCAGAGGCACATGCTTATTCCTTAGGGCCAAAAACAGCTGTTTTAAAAATAACTACATTCCAAGTCAACACTGTCTATTTCAAGTCACGCTTATATTGATGACTGAAATATTTATAATTTCCTCTGAAAAAAATCGGGAACAATGGTTGGGTAATTTGTAGTTTATAACATAAGCAACTTCACAATGATCACTAATATCATGAATGAATATTGTAAGAATAACAACAAGCAGTGTGGACTTATCTAGTTATTTATATATTTTTTGTCTTTGGCATTGAGTTGCCAATTGTTTTGAGGCATTATTAACTGTGTGAATGTTGACATTTCATTAAAAAGAACAGGATTGACTTTGAATCTACTACTCAGAATGAACACAGCATTGTGAATTAGGTGTTACTGTTTGGTATATTCCACCATGAGGGTAAAATGTACTCAAGATTATTTCACTATTTTCACAATACAGTGTACTGGCAGTGGTCACTCATGAGAGGCATTTCCAGCGTTGACATTTGCGTCAACATAGGTTGTGAAGACTGTGGAGACACTGGACATGTGATAATTGAGAATAACTTTGAGACGATTAACAAAAGAAAACCAGAAATTTTTGATATCAAACATTACTTATGATACTCAGCAGATTTTTGTCTAACTCTACCACCCAATAGGTGATGCATCAAATTGGGAAACTGGTCAAGTAATTGATTATTAATGAAATACCATCTTAAAAACATTATTTATTGTACATTTCTATATCTATGCCTGCCAAAATGCTAGAAGTTCCAGGGTTATCTGTTAAGGGGCCGCAAAATAAAAACTTTCAGAAGCAGAGTGCACTAGTGCAGAATCCTTCAGGATGTACAGTACAGGGATGTGTACCATCGAGGCTCTCTAACGTACATCACACACATTATAATGGAGCCTGTCATACCCAGCAGACCTGCCCTGGTATAATCCTCACCCACTTTTCCCTCATTTCTAAAATGTCAAGTCGCCAGTTCCCACTTCTAACAAGACGGTCGTCTGTGAGGTGTAATTAAGCAGGGGACAGGTCCTCTTTCAAGAGAGATCTGGAGGGGATTTCGCTGAAAACAGAGGAACATGAGCGATGAGTAAAGAAGGAACGAGGGACGAGTGAAGAACTCTGATAGGATTCTGAGTGATCATAGAATATGATGATTTATGATGAAACCTTTAGGGGCCCAGCTGGACTGGCCTGAGTACTGACTGATAGTCTCTATGTTCATTCAAACATGGACTTTAAATACACATCACTATGTTAGAAACCAGAACACGGTCCAAGGAATGTTCCACGTTTCCAGGGATCTTGAATGTTACTTACATTTTTATTGCTGCCTTCCTCTTCTGAGGAGTTGGACGACTCCTCTGCACTGGAGGGTATCGTTTCAAAGTCCTCTGTGTCCATGGATGGGAGGCACCGCTGGGTCCAACCTAAAGGGAATCAATACACATATTAAAGACCAAAATGCAATCATAAATAGCGATGGATATTTCTGGTCCGCTTGAGAGATGATGGTACTTCAGATTGAACAGCTTGTTGTGGTAAGTCTTCAGAAGTGTGAAAGCTGTTATAAAACTCTGGTGCTGTCCAGAGATTTGGCCTCAGATCCAACGCAAAATTGTGGCTTTGAGATTGACAGTCTGCATACTGATACTGAACAATGTGATTGGGATTTTTAATGTGTTTTTATAGGAAAAATGGATGTTTGTGATGTTTTGTACACCTATAGCTGACAATAAATATAGGTATAATACTACAGAGTTACACCTCATCAGAACTCATCACTACCATGGTGTGACCCTTGCACTGAGTGATATAGTCCCCTCTAAAATTATTGGCTTGACAAGGCTAATTAACTTGTTTTTATTGTACACTGAAAACATTTGTGTTTGAAATCAAAATATGAATATGAGAACACAGTTTAGAATATTGTTTTTTTTTTTTCTTGGTAATTACATCTAGATTTGTGTAATAACACAGAACATTGCACCTTTTGTATCAGACCACCGATATTTGGATGTTTCTTCTGACCCAACAAACAGAAAGTGAACATAAATGTCAATATGAGAAATGCACGCTACTTTCCAACTGAGTAAAGAGAGAAAATCAATTTGAGGCATTGCACAAACAACAGTGCATAGCAAATTCAACAATTTGGAATGGCCTGAAAAAGAAAGAACACTGCTGATATACAGAGCAAAAGATATTGAACGGGATGGCCAAGGAAAACAACACAATCATTGTGAAAACTGCAAAGAAAAACCTAAAAAAAAAAACCCAGCCAATTACATTACCAAGATCCTCAGCAAGCCACCATTTGAAGAAGGCTTTCAGAGCAGAAACAGAGGCCATACCATAAGAAACCACTCATTAGACCTTTATTCATGATGTAATTCATAATGGTGAGATGAAAATGATTTTAGAAGTCGACAGGAGGGGGCTTTTCTGTGATTTTGCAAAGACAACTAGCGGTTACTTTGGGTGCCAACACACTTAGGCTTTGGAAATGAAAGAAACTGAAAAACAGCTCATTTCAAGTGAAGTGTGATGTCAAAACTTGTGGAAGAACAATAAATTAATCTGGATGGAGGGCCACAGGCAAAAAGCAAATACTTACACACAATTACATCCCACAATTACATCCCAATTAAATGTATTATATTTTTCTAGAAAATTTATATTCTGAATTTTAAATTAAATGTCAAAATAGTACATAGACACACGTGTTAAATTTTAGAAAAGTATGTCATTGTATTTATCTCAGGATACTCTAGCATGAGGTAGATCTGTGACTCCCCCTGGATAGGACTCCAGCCCGTTGCACATTTCTTCCCCACTTATTTACAGCTGGGTGAACTGGGTCAATGCAAATGAATTGTCTTGTCCAGGGGGACTCACAGGAAGTGTGACCAGGAATCAAATCCAGATCTATGCATTGGTAGCCCAACTCCTAACCCACTTAGAATGCTAGCAGTAATTTATTTTAATTTAGAGAGAATTTGCCCATTGTCATAGTGGGGAAAAAGAAAGAGTGCAGATTAAAAATGGCCCGAGGGCCCAACTTCAGGCAGCCTTGATTGAGAGAGATACAGTTGTACAGTAAATACAGTTGTGGTTAGACATATACCATGGTAGTTTTGGGCTTTTAATGATGTCTCTGAAAGGTTCTTTTGCCAGGGTGAAATGACTGTACAGCATACATCATTATTGAATTTAAAAATCAAGAATTGGGTGCACAAGTTTGAATTTCTTTTGGATCTTCTGTAATTTGCACAGGGTCAAAATTATACATACAGACTCATATATATATATATATATATATATATATATATATATATATATCTTTTAATAAGTGGTACTGAAGGTTCTACGTTGTGTTTTAACGTGACAAGGTCAAGGCCTATTAACTCCTTTTTAGTTATCATGATTGACTACAACTGGTAGTTTTCTTTGCCTGCATAAAAAGTACGTGTTTGACAGCACTCATTTGACTGACCAATGACCAATACTCAGAATAATGTTTTGTGGAGAAGTGTAGGGTTATTGTGGGTGTAGCACTGTACGCATGCATGAACACAAACAAGTGTGTCATGGGACTCATCCATACTTGGGTGTATTTGGCAAAAACCAGCAATACTCAGCAACCACTCATTTATAAGTGCACATATAATACTTGTAGTAGATAATACAAATTTTGCCTGCAAATTTAATGAATTGGGTCAGATTTCCTCAGTGGAATTGGGACACAAATTAGTGCCAAAAATCAGTAATGGGAGATGGTCGTTAAACTAAAATTAATATCACTAAAACAATGAAATGCTGCGCAATCCTTGTCTCTTTTTGTTACCTGGTTGGGAGGTAGATCGTGGGACAACTGATTTGCCACCAGCAGCAGTAATACTGCTCGTGATGCTCTGACGTTTTCCAATGGCGGCCATAGCACCACGTAAAGTATCTGGAGGAAAGCCACACGCTTTATACCACACTGTCACTAAACATTATCAACCAACTAAAATTTAAAGAAGTTGAAAATCCAATAACAACCACAAAGCAAGCAAACAAAACCAAAAATGAGATCCAGTCCATTCAGTTTCACACAAAAAGAGGTCCGTCACAAGACTATTCATGCACAACGAACCAAAAATGAAACACCCCAAAATGAATGACACACTGTCAAACTCAGAGGAAAGAAACGTATCAGATTCTTTTTTCATCCAGTGCTCATACATTTTGAAACATCACATCACATTGCAGACAAAATCACAGCAAAACACAGCAGGCAAACACAGAAACGGATTGAACACACAAATCTTGCATTGGTATGCATAGGTACCCACATCAACACCAACACCAAGATCAATTCACAAAAATAATCTTACTAATTCATCAAAAATTAAAATACCCAGCATGCTCTGAGTCTATGCATGACATATCTCTGCCGGTACCTTCATAGCCAAATGGAGTGGGATCGCTCTTTATTTCGTGTCTCTTGGTCTTTATGCTAGCAGAGAGAGGACCTGGGCAGGGGAAATGAGTTTAACCACACTTAAAAAAAAAAGAGGTCAGCAAACAGCATTACCCCACAACAAATAATTCATTTACAGTGCATTAACAACCAATAAAATAAAAAACACAAGGTTACATTTATTATCATGTGCCCGTTTTGTTTTATGGAACCCTATCTATCTATCTATTCATTAATTTCAAACATGTTTTGTCATTAGCAAAGTTGACTATATTTACAATATTTTCATCTTCACATTGTTGTGTTTCAAAAGGAGTAGGCAGACGTATAAACCTATATTACCCTACCCCATTTCTACAATACATTATAACACATTTTTTCTATAACACAATTCAATCTTCTTCACATCACACCAGCTTAATTAAAAATACCGATCAGTTTAATTCAAATATATGTACTTTCAGTACAGTGGAAACAAGAAACACAACATTAAAGCTATTTAGGCTGTTGTTTTAGGCTCGTGTGTGACTAATGTCTTTCCAGACTGTTACGAAAAGTTTTTTTTTGTTGTTGAATTATTGTGAAATATATGTTTATGCAACTTAAACTCCGGTGTGACATATATGTTCTTTTTAAAACTGTGATATATGTCACTATTTGCCAAATACCAGCCCAGTCTCACGTTTTTTTTTCGTGCTCCCGTCACGAAATGAGTCAAATTTTTGTGACAAGGTTTTTTAACTCACTATTCCTAACCCTACTCCTACCCCCAACCCTAATCTTAACCATAACCTAATCCTACTCCTTCTCCCCACCCTAACCATAACCCCCCCACCCCCCCGCTTCACTTTTAATTAGGTGCAGCCTTCACGGAATGAATTAGAATGAATTTGTGCTGCCGTGACGAAAATGAGGCGCTTTTCGTCACAATATCACAAACCAATAGATTAATGTATATTTCTTGCTACTGAATCACGACTTGCCGTGAGACCAGGTTGCAAATACACTGTTGAAAGTCCATTGCTGCTATTTAATTATCATTATCCTTTCTTTAACGCTCAAGATTAACAGTGTATTCATTCATTGAGCATATTACAACACAAATTTAATCCATTCAAATGGCATTTGTAACACCAGCCTCATCACTATCTTGTCAAGGCGGTGCAGGTTTTTCTGGGAACTGATCTCCTCAGCAGGTGATTTCATAGATGATCAAGACTTAAGGGGTGGCACAGGTGATTGGGTGCAGGGAAAAATTTGCACTTGTCATGGCCCTTCATGGGACGCTGTGCCCACTCCTGTTCTAAATGAAACTACTCAGATCCTTCTCTGCTCGGAACTATGCTTCATAGCTTGTTGAACAAGATCATAGGCTGGACGAGTGTTTTTTGAATGCTGACTCGTCACAGTTGCGTGTCTACATCTATTGCTCTAAAGGAGGCTGATCCAAACACAGCAGTGAGAAATTGTGCATGAAAGAGAATAAACAACAAAATGCCTGTGGTTATTTGGAGTATGTAAACTATAAGAGTAATGGTGCCCTGACACTTGCATGACTTTGATCAGCGCACTTGCATGCACATCGTTGTGATGATCCCACCCACTGTGTTCCCAGCTGGATGCCTTGTGTTGTTCCACTGGCTGCTACACGTTGTGCGCTGGACACTGCATATATAAAATAATTATTTTGTAGGGGATTAATCATTTTCTCTTAGAGTTGGCTGTTGAAAACGCCTCTAATCATTTCCAGAATCACAGAGGAGCGCTCCAGCAGCAGCTTTTCTCTCGCAAGTGCTGAACGAGGTGGGGAAAGCATTTGGAACCGTCTGAAAAAGGTAGTTATATGTCATGTTTATATTGTAATGGCTTGGTAAAACAGTTGCATGTTCATAACTTCTTGTGAGCAGCTGTAAAAGTATGTTTATGATAGATTTAACATCTTATTATAATTGTGCAGATGAGCTGTGCTCTGATGCGGTGTGCTGACACAATCACTCGCACTCACATGCAGTGTTTTTGAATTGTTTGCATAATGTTCGCATAAGGTTCACGTAATTAATGCGTGACGGAGATTTTGAAGATTTAAAAATTTTCTTTGCTCACTTGCACGAAGCTGCACAGAGTTTACAATAGTTTACGACAAGTTTAAGACAAGTTTACTTTTGTGCACAGCAGAGTGTGTGCAAGTGCATGGATCAAGTTGTGCAAATGTCAGGGGGCCTTACGTTGCTTGTTGCAGGTACTTGCCTACATTGAAATGAATTAGCTGCAGGGTCATTGCAGAGTTTTAGAAATATTTAAGGACTATTTGCAAGTTAAATGCAAGGCTGTTGCAACCTGCCACGCACCACCAATGCCTGTCAGTAATGAAGGCAGACTAGAAACAAAAAAAAGAGGGTGGGGAAGGACAAAACTGGGAGCAAAATTATCATATGCATTGTTCACTGCAAATACTTACAAACTGTTTCATCACCTGTGGCAACACTGCAAGGACTTTGTGACCATGTGTTCCTTATAAACAATTATATAACGCATGAACAGATCCTTGTCATTTGGTGGTTTGTATGTCACGTGACACTGAGAAAAACAGATAGCAGTCTGTACAGTACACGATGCACAGCATCAGCTATGGACTACATTGTCAGGATTGTTTTTAAACTATCTGACTGTTTTTAAAGTTGACAGAACAATTTTGAATTGGATTGGACTCCAATTTAAAATTCATGTTGGACTGTTTGAAACCTCTTGACGTCAAAAGAACAGTGACGCACACCAAAATGCAAGTGCCTTTTCTCTTGTTTATAAATTACTAAAATATCAAATGACAAGGACCTATTTTAGCCGTTATAAACAAGTAATGAATGTTGTTTTCATTTTTTCAATGGAAAGAATATTTCGCCTCGTTGAATGGAACTTTTCATCTTTCATTGCATTAAATATTCTTACCATTGCACTCAAACATTCGTTGTTTACTATTACATTTTTTGTTGCATGTGATAGAAGCATAAGAGGAAAAAAATCTAAGTACAGATTGATGAAATATAGTTTGTAACAAGTGTAGAATGTACTTTACTGCTGCTGACAAATATGCAGAAGTAGTGCATACTCACAGAACAATTAAGCAAACACATAAACACACATCCCAGCAAACATGACTTTCAGATAACATCAGGTTTTGGTCAGAATTTGGTCATGACAAGTAATTACATCACCTAAATGTCATAAAAACATCAAAATTGATGTCAGATCATGACATCTGAATGATATTATGAAATGACGTCATTTGGAGGGTCATTTTGTAGATCATGTGACGTCCATACATAATGTCAAGCAGACACTGGAAGCTTGGTTGGTTGTCTTGTATTTATTAATAATTTTTTCAGCACTTGAAAGGATAGGGTATGGGGAATGTAATCTAAACTGCATCATTCCTGTAGAGAAAAAGGGCTACCATATTTTCCAGAGAATAAGTTGCGTTATTTTTTACTAGTGATTTATACTCCAGTAAGACGTATATACCGAAGATTCACAAGCTTGTTGTTAATAATTGTAATTACAAGCTTGTTGTTAATAATAGGAACTTTAATGACTATTTATATGGAACTTTCCCAAGAATGAAAACACTAAACAAAATAAACTCCAATAATAAAAGAACAAATTCATACACTACAACAATGTACAAAAATCCCAAATTAAAGAGCTCATTACACAAAAACAGGTGTGACTTATCGTCTGGTGCGACATATATATGCTTTTTCCTCTTCAACAGGCAGTTTTAACAGGTGTGACTTATAATCTGAAAATACACAAAATCAGTTTGCAGGAATATTGTAATAGCTTGGCCGGGATCTGTTATTTTAGGGGAAGTTTATAATGTAGTTACATAAGAGTAATTTTTTTTCATGAATTATCAAACAGTCACAGAAAGGCCATTTTTTGTTTGGGAAAAGATTGCTTAATGGTCAAGACACAACGTCAATCCATGGTGTAGCTGTAATGTAACTGGAAGTCTACAAAATTACATCAAGACAAAGCTACTATAAGGTGCCAAGGTCTCCAACAAGTGACGTTTTCACCTCATCGTACCAACAGAAATGCTTGCTGGGTTCCTGACAAGTGGAAGTAGAGTACAGAGAAAATATGATCCTTTTGTGGAGGACAATCAGCTGTGTGATACTGAGACCAGTAGTGGCTGAGGGAGAGGTCAGAAGTGGAAAATACAGTCAACAAAGTAGTGTTTGGGGCTGTTCAGAAGTATCACCGACAGAACATGAAACACTGCCCCTGAACACGTGAAAAGTCATTCTGAGTTCTGAAAATTTTTCTTTAAAGTATACTTGAGCCTCATGGGTGGTTTTTTACTTCACAAGGTTGTGGTTCACTTGCTGCCCGAGTGTCCAAACTGCATGCCTTTTTTCAGGACAGCTGATCATATAGACTGTTTCAGTACTGGGATGTAGGTTGGCACCGTGGGATAAAGCTGTTCTGAAAGTCATCCAGAAACAAAAAGAAAGAAGAAACTCTTGTAGTTATTTAGAAAAGCTTCCAGTACTTTTTCACCTCCCGTGCTAGTCACGCATCAAAGTGCCTCACCATGTTTGTTCTTCACACAAGATATTCATCAAGCGTTCATGAAAGAATATTCACACCCATTACTGACCCCCGCCCCGTCTCTTCGTTTGACCAGCCACTGGTGAATGTGTATTTGCTTCACTCCAGCAGCTGTGTTCTTTCAGAAACTGCCTGGAACATAACCAAGCAAAAATACCCCCAAAGAGGTGGCCACACCCTTTTGAATTGGAGCCAGTTGTTCCTGCACCCCATGGCACATCTGAACCCCACTGTGGTTCTAAAGGGCCGCCACACATGTGGAGACACGCCTGACTTTAAATAAAACCATAAAATCACTTTTCATTTAATGCAACAAAACAGATTAAATCTGAGCTTGGGTCTTCTGTATGCCTTCTGACAAACTGTTGATAAGATTTGACATTTTTCAGGAATTCCTTTTCTGTGCCACTCCACCATGAATCTGTAACATTGGTGACATAACAGAAAAAAGTGCACTGTGGACAGTTTCTCCAACCACAATCACAGTGACAGAAGTCTGCAATGCATCCACACTTATGTGGATCTTATTCAAATTGTAAATAAGACAATAGGATATATATATACACTCAACAAAAATATAAATGCAACACTTTTGGTTTTGCTCCCATTTTGTATGAGATGAACTCAAAGATCTAAAACTTTTTCCACATACACAATGTCACCATTTCCCTCAAATATTGTTCACAAACCAGTCTAAATCTGTGATAGTGAGCACTTCTCCTTTGCTGAGATAATCCATCCCACCTCACAGGTGTGCCATATCAAGATGCTGATTAGACACCATGATTAGTGCACAGGTGTGCCTTAGACTGCCCACGATAAAAGTCCACTCTGAAAGGTGCAGTTTTATCACACAGCACAATGCCACAGATGTCACAAGATTTGAGGGAGCGTGCAATTGGCATGCTGACAGCAGGAATGTCAACCAGAGCTGTTGCTCGTGTATTGAATGTTCATTTCTCTACCATAAGCCGTCTCCAAAGGCGTTTCAGAGAATTTGGCAGTACATCCAACCAGCCTCACAACCGCAGACCACGTGTAACCACACCAGCCCAGGACCTCCACATCCAGCATGTTCACCTCCAAGATCGTCTGAGACCAGCCACTCGGACAGCTGCTGAAACAATCGGTTTGCATAACCAAAGAATTTCTGCACAAACTGTCAGAAACCGTCTCAGGGAAGCTCATCTGCATGCTCGTCGTCCTCATCGGGGTCTCGACCTGACTCCAGTTCGTCGTTGTAACCGACTTGAGTGGGCAAATGCTCACATTCGCTGCCGTATCGGAATCCACATCAATATTTTCGTATGGTAGCTTAAATCTACGCATTTCGACATCGCCGTTGCTCCGCCAGTTTCTCTCGCTATCAGCTGACAACGCCATTATTGACATCTGCATAGCAGCGCTGTCAGGGCGCGGAGTAATACATCAAATGTGAAATGGACGAATATTATGCCATCGTCAACGCAATATTTTATGTTCTGAAATTGCACACGATTAACCAATCAGATTTGCGGAACAAATGTAACTGGATTAGAATGACTTTTCAGACACAACAACATAGACGGTGGCAGAAGACATCAAACGCAAGGCACTTTTTACTCATGGTGACAACATAACTCGTCTTCACCAAACAGACTGCACTACTTGAGCTAGAATAACACAGCAAATCTATAACGATAACGACACAGCTCTAAACTAGCATGCATTGCTACTATACATACATATATATATATATATATATAGTTTGCTCTGGGATGCCAATTAAACAACTTCAAATTTTAAATTTAAAGAACACAACGCCCATACGGCCGAGGGTATTTTAGAATTGTGTTATTTTTAATTCCTCTCCTGCCTCTGCCAGTTGAGAATGAACTTCTCATCTGTATTCCTGCAGTAACTCGCACTTGTTCTGCTACTTTGAATGTCACCCCCACATTTCAAATGTCAGCTTATCAAAATTCTGATTTTCTTACGGTTGCTTTAAAATGAAGATGAAAAAAAATATGTAAGGGAGCTCATTTGCAGTTTTTGTTCACACTTAAACATTGTTTAGATTCTCAGCAAAGACACGACTTTCTCTCTGCATCTCATACATTTCTGAGTGTAGTAAATGGGGAGAAGGTAATAAGAAGGTGGCTAAACATAGATGCATACATTTGGCATTACTGATTTAGTTAATGCATGAGTTATGATCATGAAAAAGAGTGACATTGTAAAGCCTTTTTTGTGAAAAACGAAAGACCTCCACATCTAAACACTGTTTAGACATATTTTAATTTGAAGTTTGGGAATTTACTTTCAGGGCATTTTTTTGTTTGGTTGATGTACTTAAACATCAAACTCAGGACTGCCCACTCTACTGAACAGAGTGTTGGTTATTGAACTGTGTGTTTACCAAATGAGTTGACTCACTCACTGTAAACCAAGTTTACCCAAGGGTATAATAATGAATTGAATCTTGAATCTTGAACCTTGAACTGTCAAAATTCTATTTACCCAAATCCCAATATGGTGGGGTGGTTAGGTCAGCAACACAGATGGTTGTTTTTAATTTCAGAATATGACACTCATCTGTGAATATGTCCAAATTTATCTACCAAAGGGATCAAGCAAACACCAAGCCAGCTGAATACCTCCAGCAGGGGATGCCTGACAAGAGTGGTCATTTATTACACTGTATGCTGCATCAGAAAGTTTTCACAGTGCTTCACTTTTTCCACATTTTGTTATGTCACAGCATTATTTCAAAATGGAGTAAATTCATTTTTCCCTCAAAATTCTACTCGCAACACCCCATAATGACAAAGTATGTTGTATGCAAAGTATGCTTTCATATCTTGGCTTTGTGTTTAGGGTCATTGTCCTGCTGAAAGATGAACTGTTGCCTCGGTCTGAGGTTGAGCACTCTGGAGCAAGTTTTCATCCAGGATGTCTCTGTACATTGCTGCATTCATCTTTCCCTCAATCCTGACTAGACCTCCACAGCATGATGCTGCCACCACGATGCTTCACTGTAGGGATGGTGCCTGGTTTCCTCCAAACATAACGCCTGGCATTCATGCCAAAGAGTTCAATCTTCATCAGACCAGAGAGTTTTGTTTCTCATGGTCTGAGAGTACTTCAGGTGGGCTGTAATGTGCCTTTTATTAAGGAGTGGCTTCTGTCCAGTCAGAAATACCATACAGGCCTGATTGTGGAGTAAGGAGAATGTTCAAGAAGGACAACCATCTTTGCAGCAATCCACCAGAGGAATGCTGGAACTCTGACCGAGTGACCATCGGATTCTTGTTCACCTCCCTGACTAAGGCCCTTCTCCCCCGATCGCTCAGTTTGGACAGGCTGTTGTATGGCTGGGGGTGCCTGGCTGCCTTTTGTTTCTGTCTTCATTTCTGTCTTTTGTTTTTCCTTCCAGGTGGCTTGCGTTCAGGACTGAGTGGCTGTGTGGCTGAGCTATCAGGACCTCACCCTGATCACCTGAGGCTGGTCATGTGCAGCTCGTCAGGACTCACAGCTGCGGTGCATCTACAAGGATTGGAGCATGGTTGCATTTAAGTCTGGAGTACACAGTGTGTATTTGCCAGAGACTCGACCTTGTGACCAGACGGGTGAGATCGTCGTCTCGAGAGCCATCTCATCATCATGGATGCAGAGACCATACCAGGTTTTGATGCCATGGTCTGTGAAAGAGGAGGGGGTGAGGTCTCATGCTCGTCAGCACACTTCCTGAGGTACAGTAGGTTTTGTGACTAACATTAGTACAGTCAGTAAATGTGGTGTCCCTCACACCTTATTATATTGAGCTGTTATGTTAGTCGTTTAATCAGCTTCCACTGCAGTTGAGAATGTGAACTGGGTGTTCCATGCCTGCAGGGTGGGAAGCTGATTAGTGATTAAGCCAGGAAGTGTTTGCTGTTTATGTACACCTTTGAGTGGTCTCTCTGTGTGTGGAGTGTGGACTCACATGATGGTTTATTCTTTCACAGACTCGGTTTGTCGCGGCCACCTGGGGGGTGTCGGCGGGGTCCTTGGGTCCGAACTGTTTCTGGCTCCGGACCGTTTGTGCTACTAGGAGCGCACCGTATCTCCACCTCGCAGACCGCGCACTCATTTGTTTGTAATTTGCACATCACTGTTATGTTATTAAATTCAGTTATCCTTTGTACCGTGCTCTGCTTATTTTATACTGGGTCCTTCAAACGCTGGTCGGTTCTCCGTCCTGCGTCCGACACATAACACAGGCTTCAACTCTAGGAAGAGTCCTGGTAGATCTGACCATCTTCCATATCCAGATTATTTAATTTAACCTTAATTTTACCAGGTTAGTCCCATTGAGATCAAGATCTTTTTTACAAGGGAGACCTGGACAATTATTAAAGTTTCCAGTTCATCTAACCTGCACATCTTTAGATGTGAGAAGAACCCGAAGCACCCAGAGGGAACCCATGCAAACATGGGGAGAACATGTAAACTCACCACAGGCAGAAATGTTCCTGTACTCTTCCTCAGATTTGTGCCTTGAGACAATCCTGTCTCAGAGGTCTACAGACAATTCCTTTGACTTCATGCTTGGTTTGTGCTCTGACATGCACTGTCAGCTGTGGGACCTCATATGGAGACACGTGTGTGCCTTTCCAAATCATGTCCAATCAACTGAATTTACCCCAGGTGGACTCCAATTAAGCTGTAGAAACATCTCAAGGATGATCAGTGGAAACAGGATGCACCTGAGCTCAATTTTGAGCTTCATGGCAAAGGCGGTGAATACTTATGTACAGGTGATTTCTTAGTTTTTAATTTTTAATAAATTTGTAAAAATTTCAAAAAACATTTTTCATGTTGACATTATAGGGTGTTGTGAGTAGAATTTTCATGGTAAAATGAATTTCATCACTTTTGGAATAAGGCTGTAACACAACAAAATGTGGAGAAAGTGAAGTGAATTTATTTGTAAATATAGTTTATATTGATACACACACTCAGTACAATATACCAATTCATGAATTACATATACCATATTTTCTCATCGGAGGGCCCAGGGCCAAGCATTAGCCCACCTCCCTTTTTGAAGAAAGTGTTGTGTGGGCCACTGAAGAGGAGGTACTGCTGGCCCACCACCAGAGGGCGCCCTGCCTGAAGTGTGGGCTTCAGGCATGAGAGGGTGCCGGAGCAACCGGGAGTGGCAGCTGGCAGTCATCACCAGCACCAGTTGTCACTCATCATCACCACAACCACATCTCCATAAAAGCCGGACAGCATCTTCACCTCACTGCCGAGAAATTGTTGGACAATTGTTTCCCACCCTTTCTGACTGTTTGCTGGGTGTTCACGCGCCCACCATCACCTGTCTGTTCTTCCTGCCAGCAGTACCCGATCTGACAGCCGGAGGCAGTGTCCACCTGGGGACCCAGTGCTTGGTGGCTCCGGGGTGCTTCAGATCCGGTGGCAGTGGAAAGCGTGTGGGATCCGGCTCTTTTCTGGATGGGCGTCTTCTATCCTCAAGCCTGCCCACACGTCACCGTGACTTATTGACTGTTGATCTCAATTGTGTTGTCTGTTGCTCTGTTGTGCACATTCACAACATTAAATTGTTATATTTTGGCTTATTCCATTGTCCGTTCATTTGCGCCCCCTGTTATGGGTCCGTGTACCTATACTTTCACAACAGAAAGTTGGTTAAACACCCACCTGAAATTAAATTAAATTACCTGGAATACATTTAGGGAATGAGAAAAGGACAAACAAATGGACACAATCAGGTGAGATATTTGTGATAAAAATTTTATTTGTGATGAAATTAGAGATTTTATTGAAATTGGCATTTTGATGTAAATGATACTGGCTATGCTCATGCACTGGCCCACTACCCCTTCAATTAGAATTTTACATGGAAAGCCCTGGGCCCTCTGATGTTTCATACAGTGCAGCGATCTCTGTATTCAAATGATTTCATCAAAATAACAACAGTGAAGATATGTCATTCATTTCCCAAAATGGAAAATATAATTTATCAAAATGTATATATTTCAACATATTTCACATTAGATTTGAGTCATAAAAATGTGCCAAGCTACAAAAAACAAAACAAACAAACAAACAAACAAAAACAAGAATGTAAGGCAAACCATGTTGTTATTATTATTATTATTATCATCATTATCATCATCATCATCATCATCTGTAGTAGTAGCAGTATTAGTAGTAGGCAACCCCAGCACAGATACTTGATATCTGCTTGATCCTTAAATTAATGGATATTGTGGTTGATAATTGAATCCACAGTATTACTACATCTAATGATTTTTCCATTTCAATATCTTTTTTTCTAACTTTAAATGCTCTGGAGCATGTCAACTGCTGACTAATTACTTTTCACCTCTTTGACAGACAAATGCTCTTTGATAATGCACTCATATGTAGGCTTAATACAAAATTATGGTGGAGCCTCATCCATTTTTTGGTAACATGAAATTCTTCTGCTTGACTGAAGCTTAATTAGCTCTCCAGTTAATGCACCTTGAGCATATATAATTAACATTTGATTTCTTAGACTTACGTACCTAACATTTACTGTTATGGTCATCTGCAAAGTGACTGGGCTGTTGATGAAGTACAAATCCACTTTTCCAAAATGAGCTGTCAAACAAATATCTAACATTCTAATATTTGCAACATAGTGTCATGTGGGTGGTTATTTTATGTGTGGGTTTTTGTTTTTTCTTTGTATTCATGTTTGGGTTTTTCTTTATGTTCATATTTTGTCTGTATTGTGTTTGTCTGACTTCATGCTCTTGTCTTGTGTTGGGCCCTCTTCCTGGTTGTTCTCCCACACCTGTATCTTATTTTCCCGAAATCACATCTGTTATTTAAACCCTCTGTTTTCCCTCCTGTGTTTGCCGGTTTGTTGATCCTCGTGTTTTCGTTCCAGCCTTTTTCTCACAGTTCTTAAGCTTTTTTTTGCCTCGTCGTAAGGCCTGTTTGCTTGTTTTTTGACCCCAACTTGGTCTCATGATTTAGACACCGTTGTTGATTTTGGCTTTCCTTCCTGTGTACCGACCTTTCTTGATTTTTCAGTAAATCATTTTTTACACTCCACGCCTCTGTGTGAGTCTTGCATTTGTGTTCAGCCTTTTTTGGACCCATGTTTCTGATACATTATGATTAGAACTTTGTAATGAACAAGACCTTTTTACACCAAGCATGATACAAATATATGTCCCAATTAGAACCCTTTATGGAAAAAGCATTTGTTTAAATGCTATATTCTTTGCCTAATCACTGCAAGCATTGCTTTCATTTGCTGAACAGCACAACTCTGTGTGTGTGTGCACATTCGTCAGTCTGCTGTGTGCATAAAAAAAAAAAAAAAATCAGAGAGTGAGTAAAAGCAAAAACGTCAAAAAGAATTCAAAATAGACTGGAAACAAGGAGATCTGAGACAGGTTCAGTACCTTTTGTGCGACGTGTCGCAAAGGAGGAGGAGGAAGAGGTGGCAAGAGAGGAGGTTAGGGAGAAGCGTCGTGGGACCTCTGCCTCCTTAGCAGCAGGTTCTGCAGCCAGCGAGGGGTCAGGAAGGAGCGAGAGACATGGACAGGCAGCGAAAGAGAAACAAATAACAGAGCGAGAGATGCAAGAGATAGAGGAAACAAAAAGAGTGAGGACGAGGGGGAAAATGTGGTGGGATGATGAAAAAAGGGCGACATACAGAGAGAAAAGGAAAAGCAAGAAGCAGGGAGAGATTGCAAAGAAAAGAACAAGAGCATACAAAGGGTAATACAGCAGAAGTTATGTGTCAAAAGAAAAGGAAAAGGGTGACACAGTGACAGGATAAAAGTAGGCAAGGTTGTTAGTTGGGTTGTCAATACGGTGAACATCAACTTTACATCTTTTTCCCATTAAAATCCCCATTATTTAAAGACAACACTGCTGTCATTACTGTTGCAGCAGCATAATTATGTAAAATTGTTTAATGTCATGTAATAGCCTAAAATGGTTGTAGAGTGAATGGCAATGAAAAAAAAATGTTAGGAGCAAATGCATGCAACACCATGTAAAAATGGAGAGTATGAGGCTGATTTTAACAACATCTAACCAGGCTGCACTCCAAACCCCAACCCTATAATGAGAAGTATTTTACAAGAAAATGACTAGAAAGAAAGCCCAATTAATTTTGTACTCTAGGTCATGATGCCCACTGGATTTTTTATTATGTGGATGCTTACTTCCATTATAACTGTGTGTTCTATTCTATTCTATTCTATTCAATTCTTGTTGCATTTTGTTTATTTCAGCTTTATTATTGTTAGTAGGGTGAAAGCAGTTGGTCAAGCAGACCCTCTGAATCTGGTCTGCTTGAGGTTTTATCCTCATAAGACACCTGAGGGAGTTCTTTCTTCAGAAGGTCCCTGATGGTCCCTTAGAAGGACGGGGAGATGATCGTCTAGTGGTTAAGTGCAGGGGTTGAGACCAGAGGAACCTCGGTTCAAACCCAGCCTGACCGGAAAATTACTAAGGGCCTTTGGGCAAGGTCTTTATTCCCCAAGTTGCTCCCGGGTTGCAGTGACCATCTTGCGTAGCAGCACCCTGACATTGGCGTGTGAGTATGTTTGTGTGAATGGGTGAATGTGAGGCATTGTAAAGCACTTTGAGCTTCTGATGCAGATGGAAAAGTGCTGTATAAATGCAGTCCATTTATCTATCAGTCAATTAATCTGATAGTCTATATATGTGTAGGGCAACTTGGTGGATTAGTGGTTTCCATTGTTACCTCACAGCAAGGTCTTGGGATCGATTCCCACCTGGAGTCTTTCTGTGTAGAGTTTGCATGTTCTCCCCATGTTTGCGTGGGTGCCCCGACTTCCTCCCACATCCAAAGACGTGCAGGTTAGGTAAATTGGAAACTTTAAATTATCTGTCAGTGTGTGTATGGGTGTGAATGTGTTTGTTTGTCTATATGTGGCCCTGCGACAGACTGGTGTCCTGCCCAGGGTGTATCCCACCTCATGCCTTATGATTGCTGTGATAGGCTCCAGCTGCCTGTGACCCTTAATTGGAGTAAGTGGTTGAAGATGAGTGAGTGAATGAGTTTTTTGTCTTCTTTTACCAGAATTTGCCTTTGTCTCCCATGAACCTGACTTGAAAAGCTATTACTTATGTTAACTACCATAGGGTTAGTTAAAATTCACAGCCCTCACTATCTTAGCATGCAAAGGCAACGAATTTGGTCATCTCTAGTAAACTGGAAGGGGAAAAAAAAATCCACTTAAGTGATGAGCGAAGTAATTAACAACCTTCTTAATGCTTAAATGATCCGGTGAACTCGAGATGAAGTCAAAATATGGTGTGGTATCAAGGTGCAATCCAGACTGAAATACAGCTATGTTTCTAAGAGTGTGTGGGGACTCCCCTTTGGATGACCTGGTCTCATTTGACCAGTGGCATTCAAATCCTTCCCAAAGCCACAAAGATATTTCACTCAGTTACAAATGAAAGACATTACCACTCTTAAAAAATAAAATGCCCCGTTGCTGGCAGCACAGTGGCTTAGTGGTTAGCACTGTTGCCTCACAGAAAGAACACCATGGGGTCGCTTCCCATATGGGGCCTTTTTGTGTGGAGTTTGCATGTTCTCCTGTGTTTATGTGGGTTCCCTCCGGGTGCTCTGGCTTCCTCCTACGTCCAAAAACATGCAGGTTAGGTAAAACCGAAACTTTAAATTGGCTGTAGGTGTGTATGTGTGTACTGGTGTGAATGTGTACGTCTGTCTATATATGACCTTGCTATGGACTGGCGTCCTGTAAAGGGTGTATCCTGCCTCGCACCCTCTAACTGCTGGGATGAGCTTCAGTCCCCCTGCGTGATTCCCCTGCATATAGAATCACATATGTAACCTGTCATTTTGTGACAGGCTTTTATGGTGATTGTTGGGAAAGTGTAGTGACACGGACCCACAACAGGGGGCGTAAATGAACGGACAATAGAAGGAGTTAAATTTGAACACTTTACTGTTGTGAATGCCACAACCACACACAGCAGATTATAGAATAAATACAAAGTCAATGGATAAAGGTGTCGTGTGGGCAGGCTCGACGATAGGAGACGCCCATCTAGAGAAGAACCGGAACCACACGATTTCCTCCGCCACTGAACCCGAAGGATACTGGAGCCGCCAGGTCCCGAGTCCCCCAGGTGGCCACCGTCTCCGCGTGTCGGATCTGGTACTGCTGACGAAGAGCAAAGACAGTCAAGTGTGGGTGTGTGTACACCCAGTAACAACAACGGTGGGAATTCCACCTCCACCTCTAACACACTCGTGCAGCTCCTGTCTCAAACACTTATCTGACGGAAAGCAGAGCGAAGCAGTCGCAGCTTCCAATCAATATTGGAATATTCAGGCTGAGAGTATTACCTCCGTAGGAGAACGATATCTCGGCGACGTGGTGGAGGTGTCATCCTGGTTTTATCCGGGGTGAAGTGCAGATGATCGGTGACAGCGGTCATAGTTGATGAGTGACAGCTGTCACCTCGGCTGTTCCTGTGAGGCGGCAGCGTCCTCTCGTGCCTGAAGCCCGCACTTCAGGCAGGGCGCCCTCTGGTGGTGGGCCAGCAGTACCTCCTCTTCTGGCGGCCCACACAACAGTGATGGCAGCTCAGTTATGAAGACAAGCTGTTTTTAAGGACAATTCCTTCAACATGAATGATGAATTAGGAAAATAACTCACCGTACTCTTCTTCAACTAGTCTATATAATTGTTCATGGACTGGCACCTCCATACCTAGCTGACCTAATTAAACCTTATGTACCGGCCCGGGCTTTGCGTTCTCAGGGTGCAGTGAATAAGAAGTCTGCAGGTGATAGAGCTTTCGCTTATCGTGCCCCTGTTCTGTGGAATGATCTCCCCGCGTCAATAAAACAGTCAGTTCTGTGGAGACTTTCAAGTCCAGACTTAAGACGCACTTAATTTCCCTTTCGTATGGTTAGCATACTGGCACAGTATAGTTCTGCGGTTTTTGACTCTTTTAATTCATTTTATTAGAAAACGTAACGTGCCGCGGCCTCAACTTTACCTAAATTCTGGGTCTCTTAGTGAAGCTTAGGGCTTGTGGCCGGTGATCACCTTAGTATTTCCTGTTTTTCTTGTTGTTTAATGCTGGCAAATTATACTGTACTAAGTATACTGATTTGGCGCTATATAAATGAAAATAAATTGAAATTGAAAATCAAAATCTTACTCTAAATGAGGTATCTAAAAATTATTGCTGGAATGTGCATCGTTGTTGTGGAGGTTCTGCAGTTTGAAACATTGTCACCTTCCTAAAATAATGGCCTAAGTCATATTTTCCAAAACATGACTTAGGCCATTATTTTAGGAAGGTTACAATATGGCTGACGGCCAAAAAAAAATGAAAATGTCATCTTGGAGCAGTTCATTATTCAGAAAGGACTTTCCACATAGTTGTCACAGACTCTGGAAAAAGCAGTAAACAACACACCGCTCAATATCAACAACTATCAGGTATCACTAATTGAATTTGTCATGCTTTGTCTTACATATCTCTGGAGTTTGATGCAACATCAGTGAAACAGAGCAGTGAAACACCTTTCATTCATACTGAATGTAACTCCTGCCCCCTAGTGAATATAAGGGAGTGTGTGCAGAAACTGCATGGAGGCGCTGGGATTATAAAGCTTGTAAACAGAATAAATCCAAAATTCTTCTCCCTCCTGACTTTAAATTCTCTGCCACTATTAAAATAAAAAACACCCGAGCATGGAATGAATGTCTGAGTGCTCGCGAGGCACCCCATGAAACAGATAAATCAGCCCTTGATTCTGGCCTTTCTTCACTGATGCACTTGCTGAAGCAATGAAGTGGAGAAAGGTGCAGAGAGGACACTTGTTAATGGAACGTCCATTCAGGAGGACATCTGCCATCGACTCAGCATTGATTCCTCTTTCATATGGCAGACAGTGCTTTCATCACTCATTATTGAGGGGAAATGTGCACACATCATGTGTGAGCCTTTTGTGTCTGGGCCTATTGTATAACCCAGTGAAAACACAAAACTGCCAAAAGATTGGTGTGCCAAGCTTGTGGCAAAAATCTTTTTTCATGTTGTCATTATGGGGTGTTGTGAGTAGAATTTTGAGGGGAAAAAATGAATTCACTCCATTTTGGAATAAGGCTGTAACATAACAAAATGTGGAAAACGTGAAGCACTGTGAATACTTTCTGGATGTACTGCAGATTACACAACCTCAGTGTCTGTGTGGTATTTTTTTTTTGTAAAACACTTGAACATCAACATTAGTTTGCAGAAAAAGATTGTAATATGACATTGTAATGGAGCTATATGCAGTATGAATTTATATAATATATATATTATATATATATAATTATAAATATTCTCACAAGTGACAAGAAGCTGGTACTTGATTGCATATTTTCTGCAATTTGATGAGTACTTTGCACTTCTACGTAATGTCATAGGATCACTTTGCAAGCTCAATATGCTATGCATTGTCTATGAATATGAATAAGGGAAAACTGTAAATGGCTTTTTTTTTCGATGATGGCAGCAATTGAAGAGGCAGCTTTTTGAGATCAGCATTTACCTACATAAACCCCATAGCTTCATAATGCAAAGTAGAGATTACAACAATATGATAAATTGAGCCTTGAAGGAAAAGCACAGAAAACATGCTCATTGGCACCTCAACCATTGAAATTCCAAAAACGCAGACATTTCAGAGTCCTCTTTCTCTGAAGAAACTATAAACCTCAAAGTTGTATTCAATTGTTAATGCCACAATGCAGAAGGTGCTTTTAAATTCTACAAAATCCAATTCACTGTACCTAATAAAGTGGCCAGCCTCTCTCTCTCTCTCTCTCTCTCTCTCTCTCTCTCTCTCTCTCTCTCTCTCTCTCTCTCTCTCTCTCTCTCTCTCTCTCTATATATATATATATATATATAATTTAGAAAGAAATTTCATTGCACTTGTATGACAATAAATCTATATATCTAACTATACACACACACACACACACAGGGTGAACACTAAAACACTCTTTGGTTTCAAATATTTATAATAACAAACATCATATGAATAATTTTACAATTTTGAAGAAGAAGAATCTGCAAAACAGCAAAAAAAACAAAACAAACAAAAACATGAGTTTCTGCAAATGTTGATACCAAAATTGTAAGATTATTCATGTGACTTTTGATATTATACTGTACATATTTGAAACCAAGGAGTGCTTTTTTGTTCACCCTGTATACTATATATACACTCAACAAAAATATAAACGCAACACTTTTGGTTTTGCTCCCATTTTGTATGAGATGAACTCAAAGATCTAAAACTTTTTCCATATACACAATATCACCATTTCCCTTAAATATTGTTCACAAACCAGTCTAAATCTGTGATAGTGAGCACTTCTCCTTTGCTGAGATAATCCATCCCACCTCACAGGTGTGCCATACCAAGATGCTGATTAGACACCATGATTAGTGCACAGGTGTGCCTTAGACTGCCCACAATAAAAGGCCACTCTGAAAGGTGCAGTTTTATCACACAGCACAATGCCACAGATGTCACAAGATTTGAGGGAGCGTGCAATTGGCATGCTGACAGCAGGAATGTCAACCAGAGCTGTTGCTCGTGTATTGAATGTTCATTTCTCTACCATAAGCCGTCTCCAAAGGCGTTTCAGAGAATTTGGCAGTACATCCAACCAGCCTCACAACCGCAGACCACGTGTAACCACACCAGCCCAGGACCTCCACATCCAGCATGTTCACCTCCAAGATCGTCTGAGACCAGCCACTCAGACAGCTGCTGGAACAATCGGTTTGCATAACCAAAGAATTTCTGCACAAACTGTCAGAAACCGTCTCAGGGAAGCTCATCTGCATGCTCGTCGTCCTCATCGGGGTCTCGACCTGACTCCAGTTCATCGTCGTAATCGACTTGAGTGGGCAAATGCTCACATTCGCTGGCGTTTGGCACGTTGGAGAGAAGTTCTCTTCACAGATGATGCGAAGGAGATGTGTTGCACTGCATGAGGCAAATGGTGGTCACAACAGATACTGACTGGTATCCCGCCCCAATAAAACAAAACTGCACCTTTCAGAGTGGCCTTTTATTGTGGACAGTCTAAGGCACACCTGTGCACTAATCATGGTGTCTAATCAGCATCTTGGTATGGCACACCTGTGAGGTGGGATGGATTATCTCAGCAAAGGAGAAGTGCTCACTATCACAGATTTAGACTGGTTTGTGAACAATATTTGAGGGAAATGGTGATATTGTGTATGTGGAAAAAGTTTTAGATCTTTGAGTTCATCTCAAACAAAATGGGAGCAAAACCAAAAGTGTTGCGTTTATATCTTTGTTGAGTATATATATACACACAAGGTCTGTGAGAAAAGTAACGGACCTTTTTATTTTTTTCAAAAACTATATGGATTTGAATCACGTGCGATTACATCAGACAACCTTGAACCCTCGTGCGCATGCGTGAGTTTTTTCACGCCTGTCGGTTACGTCATTCGCCTGTGGGCTGGCTTTGAGTGAGGAGTGGTCCACCCCTCCCGTCGGAATCTCTTTGAGAACTTCCTGAGAGACTGACGCTTTGCTTGATCAAAATTTTTTCAAAAACTGTGAGGCACATCGAAGTGGACACCATTCGAGAAATTCAGCTGGTTTTCTGTGAAAATTTTAACAGAAGATGAGAGATTATGGACTGTTGCTGTCGCTTTAAGGACTTCCCACGGAGCGGGTCGTCACGACGTGCCCTGAGCCACCGTCGTCAGCCTGTTTTGAGCTGAAAACTTCCAAATTTAAGCCTCTGTTGACCCAAGATGTCGTGAGAGAACAGAGAACTTTCAGAAGAGGTCTGGATCAGCAGTTTATCCGGACATTCCACTGTTAAAGGAGATTTTATTAATGAAAGACATGCGGACAGGTCCGTGCATCGGGACGCAGCCGGCGCGGTGCGGCGGCACAGGAAAAACACCTCCATGTGGATAACCATTTGTAAAATCCAGGCGGCTTTTGATGGCTTTCAGTTGAGTGAGTATCTGAGAAATTGTTTAACAGCTGGACATGTTCCAACTTGTCCTTAAGGCTTCCAACGGAGGTGTTTTTCCTGTGGCGGCATGCGGCGCCGGCTGCGTCCTGACACGCGGACCTGTCCGCACTTTCTTTCATTACAAAGTCTCCTTTAACAGTGGAATGTCCGGATAAACTGCTGATCCCAACCTCTTCTGAAAGTTCTCTGTTCTGTCACAACGTCCTGGGTCAACAGAGGCTTAAATTTGGAAGCTTTCAGCTCGAAACAGGCAGACAGCGGTGGCTCAGGGCGCGTTGCGACGTCCCGCTCCGTGGGAAGTCCTTAAAGTGACAGCAACAGTTCATAATCTCTCATCAGCCGCTAAAATTTTCACAGAAAACCAGCTGAATTTCTCGAATGGTGTCCACTTCGATGTGCCTCACAGTTTTTGAAAAAATTTTGATCAAGCAAAGCGTCAGCCTCTCAGGAAGTTCTCAGACAAAGAGATTCCGACGGGAGGGGTGGACCACTCCTCACTCAAACCCAGCCCACAGGCCAATGACGTAACCAACAGGCGTGAAAAAACTCTCGCATGCCCACGAGGGTTCAAGCTTGTCTGATGTAATCGCACGTGATTCAAATCCATATAGTTTTTGAAAAAAATAAAAAGGTCCGTTACTTTTCTCAAAGACCTCGTATATATATATATATATATATATATATATATATATACTCAACAAAAATATAAACGCAACACTTTTGGTTTTGCTCCCATTTTGTTTGAGATGAACTCAAAGATCTAAAACTTTTTCCACATACACAATATCACCATTTCCCTCAAATATTGTTCAAAAACCAGTCTAAATCTGTGATAGTGAGCACTTCTCCTTTGCTGAGATAATCCATCCCACCTCACAGGTGTGCCATACCAAGATGCTGATTAGACACCATGATTAGTGCACAGGTGTGCCTTAGACTGCCCACAATAAAAGGCCACTCTGAAAGGTGCAGTTTTATCACACAGCACAATGCCACAGATGTCGCAAGATTTGAGGGAGTGTGCAATTGGCATGCTGACAGCAGGAATGATAACCAGAGCTGTTGCTCGTGTATTGAATGTTCATGTCTCTACCATAAGCCGTCTCCAAAGGCGTTTCAGAGAATTTGGCAGTACATCCAACCAGCCTCATAACCGCAGACCACGTGTAACCACACCAGCCCAGGACCTCCACATCCACCATGTTCACCTCCAAGATCGTCTGAGACCAGCCACTCAGACAGCTGCTGAAACAATCGGTTTGCATAACCAAAGAATTTCTGCACAAACTGTCAGAAACCGTCTCAGGGAAGCTCATCTGCATGCTCGTTGTCCTCATCGGGGTCTCGCCCTGACTCCAGTTCGTTGTTGTAACCGACTTGAGTGGGCAAATGCTCACCTTCGTTGGCGTTTGGCATGTTGGAGAGGTGTTCTCTTCAACTCTATGCGAAGGAGATGTGTTGCACTGCATGAGGCAAATGGTGGTCACACCAGATACTGACTGGTATCCCCCCCCCCCAATAAAACAAAACTGCACCTTTCAGAGTGGCCTTTTATTGTGGGCAGTCTAAGGCACACCTGTGCACTAATCATGGTGTCTAATCAGCATCTTGGTATGGCACACCTGTGAGGTGGGATGGATTATCTCAGCAAAGGAGAAGTGCTCAGTATTACAGCTTTAGACTGGTTTGTGAACAATATTTGAGGGAAATGGTGATATTGTGTATGTGGAAAAAGTTTTAGATCTTTGAGTTCATCTCATACAAAATGGGAGCAAAACCAAAAGTGTTGCGTTTATATATATATATATATATGTAAGGATTAAACAACTCGAACCCGTGCATTATACGGTTTGAATGCACGACGCGGAGTCTAAAACACTCAAACCGCATTCATATAATGCACAGGTTCGAGTTGTTTAATGCGCTTATACCATGGTCCCACACAGTGAGCTAACACACAAATATTTATTTAAGTTAACAGAACTTGATAAAAATATGTGAGTATTTGGGACTATTTTATACCAGCCTCAAGATATTTCGTCTCTGAAGCGCTTACCGAGTCTGCGGGCTCGCACCGCAGCAGGCCACTCACACCGGCCCCCTCTCTGCTGTGTCGAGCTGCGGCCAATTCTGGCAACAGGTCCAGAAACCACACTCGCTGTTTTGATGCGGAGCGCTCCGGCAGCCCGCAAGGATAGAACTGTTCTCTTCTTCTTTCCCGTTTTCAATCTTGTCCAATTCATCCGATGTTAAATCTTTACACCGTTGCTTTTGCTGTTCTTCTCGTTTGCTCTCCTCCTCTATCCATTCCTCAAACATTTTATTTTGGCCAAAAATATTAAATCCACTTGGAAATCCATGTTTTATCACGTTTTTGTCATTCACCTGTCAAAACACAGCTGATCTGCGCCAACTGGTTCGCGCGTTGCTATGGTGATGGCCAGAGCGGAGTGATTATAACAGTGACTTAACTCGCCGAACTACGTGTGCGTATACACGAAAATAATGCACGCCACTTAGACATGGAATTCTCACTGACCATGGTAAAAAAATAAATAAATAAATAAATAAATATATATATATATATATATATATATATATATATATATATATATATATATATATATATATAAACAACATTCATGGATATTTTCTCATCTTGAACCTTGTCGCATGGGGAGCACATGGTGGCTCATGGTAAACTTATCGCTGTTCAAATCAGCCTGGACAAAAGAAGAGTATTTCCATCAGACCCAAACAGACAAGCAAAATGGGGAGTACTTATGGAGTGAGAGACCAGGGAGCTGTCTTCCACAAGTAGGATATGTAGCAAAAATTCCTCTAGTGGTCATTTGTTGGTTTGAGTGCCAGATAATTCAGAGAAAGCTGGAAAGGGAGCTTACTTATTGGTTTTACACTGCGGATGAGTCTATGGGATTCCACTTCTGTAGACAGGGGAGGAACAAAGAAAAAAAAAAGGTCTCCCAGTACCGTCTTCATATTGGATCATTTGTTCATCATCTCCAACATCAGGCAAAACTGACAAGTTAATTATAATGAATGAATGATTGATTGTAATATCAGACCCGATACTGCTATTTTATGCTCCACTGCTCATTAACAGTTGGTGCATTGTGTGTGCATGCACAGAATTCTGGTCATATTCTAGACCACTTGTTGTGTGGGCCGCCAGAAGAGGTACTGCTGGCCCACCACCAGAGGGCGCCCAACCTGAAGTGCGGGCTTCAGGCACGAGAGGGCGCTGCCGCCACGGACTCAGCCGGGAGTGACAGCTGTTACTCATTACTTCCTGACAGCTGTCACTCATTCTTCATCATCTCACTCCATAAAACCCAGACGTCATCTCCACCTCATCGCCGAGATATCATACTTCACTGGAGGTAATATCCTCAGCCTTTTGTAAATCTGTTTATTGTGAGTGTTTGCAGGAGTACCGGTCCTTTTTGTGGAGGCTGTGCAAGACGGCACTCGTTTTCCTCTGAGGGATCGCTGCAACATATTGAGTGAGAGGTGGAGGTGGCATTCCCACCGCTGTTGTTACTGGGTGTACACACACCCACACTTGACTGTCTTTGTTCTTCGCCAGCAGTACCAGATCCGACAGTCGGGGACGGTGATCACCTGGGAATTCGGGACTTGGCGGCTCCAGTATTCACCAGGTTCTGTGGCTGGCGGAAATCGTGTGGTTCCGGCTCTTCTCAGGACGGATATCTTCTATCCTCGAGCCTGCCCACATGTCACCTTTGTGGATTGACTGTAATGATATTCTGAGATTGTCTGTATGTTCGTTGTGCACAATTCACAACATTAAATTGTTACCTTTTGGCTCATCTATTGACCGTTCATTTGCGCCCCCGTTGTGGGTCCGTGTCACTACACTTTCCCAACAGGATATCTCGGCCAGCGTCATGGACTCTGAGGGGCGTCACCCGGCTGTTGAACGACCAATGGGAGAGCAGGGAGCGCAGGCGTCTGCAGGAGGCATGATTGGTGAGCTGCAGCACATTCTCACCGCCTTTACGGCTCAGTTAGATCAGATGACCGAGCAAAACATCCTCCTGAACCGCAGGGTGGAGGCTCTCTCCGCACAGATGGCGGCGAGCGCTCAGGGCGCTGCTGCAGCTCGTCCTCCTGCCGACCCTGTGCAGGATATGAACGTTCCAGTGGTGGTTCAACAACCCCTCCCACCATCCCCTGAAGCATACATAAGCCCTCCTGAGCCATACGGAGGTTGTGTGGAGACGTGCGCGGACTTTCTCATGCAATGTTCGCTCGTCTTCGCACAATGTCCCGTCATGTACGCGTCAGATGCTAGTAAAATAGCTTATGTGATTGCTCTGCTTCGGGGTAAAGCACGCGCCTGGGCTACGGCGCTCTGGGAACAGAATTCACGGTTGTTATCAGCATACACTGGGTTTGTGGGGGAGTTCAGAACAGTGTTTGATCACCCTAACAGAGGAGAGACCGCTTCAACTGTGCTGCTGTCAATGAGACAGGGACGCGACAGCGCAGCCAGTTATGCAGTCAACTTCCGCATCGCGGCTGCGAGGTCCGGCTGGAATAACGTTGCGCTCTGCGCCACCTTCATAAACGGACTGTCGTTAGTCCTGAAGGAGCAGCTGGTAGCTAAGGAGGAACCGCGGGATTTAGATGGGCTTATCGATCTCGTTATACGGTTAGACAATCGGTTGGAGGAACGCCGTCGGGAGTGAGGCGAAGGACGTGACCGGATACGCGCCGCCCCTCTCCCTTCCGGGTTCGAAAAGGGGCCGCCCTCCTCACGCTCCACAGCCGCAGCGCTCTGTGGGGCAACAGCTCCCCCTGCTGACGTTGTTAGAGAAATGCACAGGGCCAAAATGAGGAGGCTGATCCGTGGGGATTGTGTTTTCTCTGCAGCTCAAAAGAGCACATACAGAAAAACTGCCCCAAACGGCCAAAACGACAACACTCGCCCTTAGAGACTGGGCTAAGGGGGGGTCAAAACATTCAAGTGAGACACACACACAGATTGCCACACGACTCCCAGTCACAATCCTGAGCGGGGATTTAACCCTTCAAGCCCCAGCACTGGTGGACACGGGGTCAGAAGGGAATCTGCTAGACAGCAGATGGGCAAGGGAGGTAGGGCTTCTTCTGGTGGCGCTTCCTTCGCCATTGCAGGTTCGGGCACTAGATGGCACCCTCCTCCCTTTAATCACACACAAGACACAACCAGTAACTCTGGTGGTGTCTGGAAACCATCGGGAGGAGATTGAGTTTTTTGTTACTCCTTCTACCTCCCGCGTGATTTTGGGCTTCCCATGGATGTTGAAGCCCCGGATTGATTGGCCATCTGGGGTGGTGGTTCAGTGGAGCGAAACCTGCCATCGGGTGTGTTTAGGATCCTCGGTTCCTCCCGGTTTACAGGCTACGGAGGAGGTCAAAGTCCCTCCCAATCTGACGGCAGTGCTGGTTGAGTACCACGATCTTGCTGACGTCTTCAGCAAGGATCTGGCACTCACCCTTCCCCCGCACTGTCCGTACGATTGTGCCATTGATTTGGTTCCAGGCGAAAGATGGCGGACTCGCCTGTGCAGGTGCGGGCACTAGATGGCTCCCTACTCCCTCCAATCACACATAAGACACCACCAGTAACTCTGGTGGTGTCAGGAAATCACCGGGAGGAGATCGAGTTTTTTGTGACTCCTGCTACCTCCCGTGTGATTTTAGGGTTCCCCTGGATGTTAAAACACAATCCCCGGATCGATTGGCCGTCCGGGGTAGTGGTGCAGTGGAGCGAGACCAGCCATCGGGTATGCTTAGGTTCCTCGGTTCCTCCCGGTTCCCAGGCTAAGGAGGAGGTCAGAGTCCCGCCCAATCTAGGGACAGTGCCGGTGGAGTACCATGACCTTGTGGATGTGTTCAGTAAGGATCTGGCGCTCACCCTTCCCCCCCACCGTCCGTACGATTGTGCCATTGATTTGGTTCCAGGCGTTGAGTTCCCGTCCAGCAGACTGTACAACCTCTCACGACCTGAGCGCGAATCAATGGAGACCTACATCCGGGACTCTTTAGCTGCCGGGTTGATCCGGAATTCCACTTCCCCGATGGGTGCAGGTTTCTTTTTTGTGGGAAAAAAGGATGGCGGACTACGTCCATGCATTGATTACAGGGGGCTGAATGAGATTACGGTTCGCAATCGATACCCGTTGCCATTGTTGGATTCCGTGTTCACCCCCCTGCATGGAGCCAAAATCTTTACTAAGCTGGATCTTAGAAATGCGTATCACCTGGTTCAGATCCGGAAGGGAGACGAATGGAAGACGGCATTTAACACCCCGTTAGGTCACTTTGAGTACCTGGTCATGCCGTTCGGCCTCACCAACGCCCCCGCGACGTTCCAAGCCTTGGTTAACGATGTCTTGCGGGACTTCCTGCACCGATTCGTCTTCGTATATCTGGACGATATTCTCATCTTTTCTCCGGATCCTGAGACCCATGTCCAGCATGTACGTCAGGTCCTGCAGCGGTTATTAGAGAACTGACTGTTTGTGAAGGGCGAGACGTGCGAGTTTCACCGCACGTCTTTGTCCTTCCTGGGGTTTATCATCTCCTCTAACTCCGTCGCCCCTGATCCGGCCAAGGTTGCGGCAGTGAGAGATTGGCCCCAACCAACAAGCCGTAGGAAGCTGCAACAGTTCCTCGGTTTCGCTAATTTCTATAGGAGGTTCATTAAGGGCTACAGTCAGGTAGTTAGCCCCCTGACAGCCCTGACCTCTCCAAAAGTCCCCTTCACCTGGTCGGATCGGTGCGAAGCCGCGTTCAAGGAGTTGAAATGACGGTTCTCTACTGCGCCAGTTTTGGTGCAGCCCGACCCTAGCCGCCAGTTCGTGGTTGAAGTGGACGCCTCTGACTCAGGGATAGGAGCCGTGCTGTCCCAGAGCGGAGAGACCGATAAGGTTCTTCACCCGTGTGCCTACTTTTCACGCAGGTTGACCCCAGCTGAACGGAACTATGACGTCGGCAATCGAGAACTCTTTGCGGTGAAAGAGGCTTTTGAGGAGTGGAGACACCTGTTGGAGGGAGCGTCTGTGCCTTTCACGGTTTTCACTGACCATCGGAACCTGGAGTATATCAGGACCGCCAAGCGGCTGAACCCCAGGCAAGCCCGCTGGTCACTGTTCTTCGGGCGTTTTGACTTCCGGATCACCTATCGCCCCGGGACCAAGAACCAGAGGTCGGATGCCTTGTCCCGGGTACACGAAGAGGAGGTCAAAACTGCACTGTCGGATCCACTGGAGCCCATCCTGCCGGAGTCCACTATCGTGGCCACCCTCACCTGGGACGTGGAGAAGATCGTCCGGGAGGCCCTGGCACGGAGCCCGGACCCAGGTACAGGTCCGAAGAACCGTTTATACGTCCCACCAGAGGCCAGAGCTGCAGTCTTGGACTTCTGTCATGGTTCCAAGCTCTCCTGTCATCCAGGGGTGTGAAGGACCGTGGCAGTTGTCCGGCAGCGCTTCTGGTGGGCGTCTATGGAGGCCGACGTCCGGGAGTATATCCAGGCCTGCACCACCTGTGCCAGGGGCAAGGCAGACCATAAGGACTTCTTCAGCCGTTACCGGTGCCTCATCGCCCCTGGTCCCACATCGGCCTGGATTTCGTCACGGGCCTCCCGCCGTCCCAGGGCAACACCACCATCTTCACGATAGTGGACCGATTCTCAAAGGCGGCCCACTTCGTGGCCCTCCCGAAGCTCCCAACAGCCCAGGAGACAGCAGACCTCCTGGTCCACCACGTCGTCCGTCTGCATGGGATACCCACCGATATCGTCTCAGATCGTGGTCCCCAGTTCTCCTCACACGTCTGGAGGAGCTTCTGCAGGGAACTGGGGGCCACCGTGAGCCTCTCGTCCGGGTACCATCCACAGATGAACGGACAGGCAGAGCGGGCCAACCAGGAACTGGAACAGACCCTCCGCTGCATAACATCCGCGCACCCGACGGCCTGGAGTAACCATCTGGCCTGGATCGAGTATGCGCATAACAGCCAGGTGTCTTCTGCCACCGGCCTCTCCCCATTTGAGATGTGTTTGGGGTACCAGCCCCCATTATTTCCCGTGGTGGAGTGAGAGGTCGGTGTGCCCTCGGTCCGGGCCCATCTTCGGAGGTGCCGTCGGGTGTGGCGCACCGCCCGTTCTGCCTTGTTGAAAGCCCGGACGAGGGCCAAGACCCATGCAGACCGCCGGCGGTCCCCGGTCCCTGCATACCAGCCCGGGCAGGCGGTGTGGTTGTCAACGAAGGACATCCCCCTGCAAGTACAGTCTCCTAAATTGATGGACAGGTTCATCGGCCCCTTTCGTATCCTCAAAGTCCTCAGCCCTGCCGCAGTGAAGCTCCAGCTCCCAGCTTCACTGCGGATCCACCCAGTCTTCCATGTTTCCAGGATCAAGCCTCACCACACCTCACCCCTCTGTGCTCCCGGTCCGGCGCCACCTCCTGCCCGGATCATTGACGGGGAGCCGGCTTGGACTGTGCCCCGGCTCCTGGACGTCCGTCGAATGGGCCGGGGGTTCCAATATCTGGTGGACTGGGAAAGGTATGGACCCGAAGAACACTCCTGGGTGAAGAGGAGCTTCATCCTGGATCCGGCCCTCCTGGCCGACTTCTACCGCCGACACCCCGACAAACCTGGTCGGGGCGCCAGGAGGCGCCCGTTGAGGGGGGGGGTCCTGTTGTGTGGGCCGCCAGAAGAGGTACTGCTGGCCCACCACCAGAGGGCGCCCTGCCTGAAGTGCGGGCTTCAGGCACGAGAGGGCGCTGCCGCCACGGACTCAGCTGGGAGTGACAGCTGTTACTCATTACTTCCTGACAGCTGTCACTCATTCTTCATCATCTCACTCCATAAAACCCAGACGTCATCTCCACCTCATCGCCGAGATATCATACTTCATTGGAGGTAATATCCTCAGCCTTTTGTAAATCTGTTTATTGTGAGTGTTTGCAGGAGTACCGGTCCTTTTTGTGGAGGCTGTGCAAGACGGCACTCTTTTTCCTCTGAGGGATCGCTGCAACATATTGAGTGAGAGGTGGAGGTGGCATTCCCACCGCTGTTGTTACTGGGTGTACACACACCCACACTTGACTGTCTTTGTTCTTCGCCAGCAGTACCAGATCCGACAGTCGGGGACGGTGATCACCTGGGAATTCGGGACTTGGCGGCTCCAGTATTCACCAGGTTCTGTGGCTGGCGGAAATCGTGTGGTTCCGGCTCTTCTCAGGACGGATGTCTTCTATCCTCTGACTGTAATGATATTCTGAGATTGTCTGTATGTTCGTTGTGCACAATTCACAACATTAAATTGTTACCTTTTGGCTCATCTATTGACCGTTCATTTGCGCCCCCTGTTGTGGGTCCGTGTCACTACACTTTCCCAACACCACTATATCTTATATCAGGTGCATTTAACCTCACTGCATTCAAAATCACATTAAACTCTGGTTACTTTTGGACTCTTATTTTATAAAATTAAAAAATACATTTTGTGGTCCGAATAGGACCTCAAAGAGTCAATATTGGCTCAGTTTCAACTTTTATTTGAATTATTTGGTTGTTAGTTGAGCTGAATTTTATTTTGTTGATATGGAGTTTCCAGAAGAAAAGATCAGGTGTGATCTGGGAGCATGCACCAGTGCTGGACATCACAGCATCCACCGCACTACTGAACCGCCTGTGTTCTGACTTTCAACCATCCATCCTCACCTCCTGATAGGAGCCATGGAACTGCTTCAGCCAGATGATACATATGTGGACCGTCCTCAGGGAAGAGCACCACATAGTCATAGTGTCATAGATGTGTGACATATCGACATTTACTTACACTGCAATTAGCATGCCTCATCTGAGTCTCCTTAAATAACCACTCATTTGACACAAAATCACTCCAGCAGTGCCCAGAAATTCTGCAAAGAGTGCCAGAACCAAAGTGTCTTAGAGTCTTAATCTCAAAGCCATACAGCGAGAATGGAATCACCAGATTTCTAAAGTCTTGGACTATCATTCTCCAGTTGAGATCTCAGCACCACCAAAGACCTCTATCCAGGGTCACTGTAACTCCATAAACAATTTCCCAGACGTCCGTTGACCTCACAGGGTGAACTCTCAAGAGACATGAATGTCACTGCTGAGATAAATGAATCTCTCATCAAGCTCAACAGTTTTACTTCAGACCATTACACTTGTGTTGGTTTAGTAGAAGAAGCCATTGAAAGCCTGGATCTTAATCTTGATCCAAGATAATCCCTAACCCAGCCACTCTGGCTCATCTTTCAAATTCTCAAGTGCTGACTGATTCCATAAAGATCACAGTGTGGCATACAACGTCAAGGTCAGTGAAAGTTTCCTCACCAGTGAAAACAACTAACCAACTGGACTCCAAGAGTAAGAGCTACCATGCGATCCTGACAAATGTCAGAATCGACTAGGAAGAAGTCAGGAGAATTCCCAATTAGTTTCTAGACATCAAACCCAGCCTACGCAGAGTTACTCTGAGTGCTCTGTGAAGTCAGAGTCTTTAAAATGGGCAACTGCTCATAGTAAAAAAAAAACAACCCAGAATGCATTGCACACTACTTGCTTTTGCCTGCATTTTATAAGGTTTGCAGGCAAATGCATTTCAAGCGGTCAGAGTTCACAAATTGGGCACTTCTACAGATCCAGCTGTTCAACAGGATTCTCCAGCATGTTCCCCTGAGAACAGGATCAATCTCCTTAGCAAACTGAGCATGTCTTCAGATCCAGCTGTTCAACGTGATTCTCCAGCATCTTCCCATGAGAAAAGGATCAATCTCCTTATCAAACTGGACACTTCTACAGATCCAGCTGTTCAACGTGATTCTCCAGAATCTTCCCCCGAGAACAGGATCAGTCTCCTTAGCAAACTGGGCACTTCTACAGATCCAGCTGTTCAACAGGAATCTCCAGCATCTTCCCCTGAGAAAAAGATCAATCTCCTTAGCAAACTGAGCACTTTTACAGATTCTGTTGTTCAACAGGATTCTCCAGCATCTTCCCATGAGAACAGGATCAATCTCCTTAGCAAATTGGGCACTTCTACAGATCCTGCTGTTCAACAGGATTCTCCAGCATCTTCCCCTGAGAACAGGATCAATCACATTAGCAAACTGGGCACTTCTACAGATCCAGCTGTTAAACAGGAATCTCCAGCATCTTCCCATGAACACAGGATCAATCTCCTTAGCAAATTGGGCACTTCTACAGATCCAGCTGTTCAACAGGATTCTCCAGCATCTTCCCCCAAGAACAGGATCAATCTCCTTAGCAAACTGGGCACTTCTACAGATCCAGCTGTTCAACAGGATTCTCCAGCATCTTAACCCGAGAACAGGATCAATCTCCTTAGCAAACTGGGCACTTCTACAGATCCAGCTGTTCAACAGGATTCTCCAGCATCTTCCCAAGAGTACAGGAGCAATCTTCTTAGCAAACTGGGCACTTCTACAGATCCAGCTGTTCAACAGGATTCCCCATCTTCTCCTGAGAACAGGATCAATTGCCTTGCAAACTGGGTACTTCTAAACATCCTACAGTCCAACAGGATTCTCCAGCATCTTCCCCTGAGAACAGGATCAATCTCCTTAGCAAATTGAGCACTTCTACAGATCCAGCTGTTCAACGGGATTCTCCAGCATCTTCCCCTGAGAAAAGGATCAATCTCCTTAGCAAATTTGGCACTTCTACAGATCCAGGTGTTCAACAGCATATTCCAGCATCTTCCCATGAGAAAAGGACCAATGTCCTTAGTAAACTGGGCACTTTTACAGATCCAGCTGTTCAACAGGATTCTCCAGCATCTTCCCATGAGAACAGGATCAATCTCCTTAGGTCATGTGACTCCACATGGTGTGATTATCAGCCCACACTGATGAGTAATCATGCTGCGGTGACAACAGCAGAGCAGTACTTGTATGCCTATTCATATTGTATTCTTTTTTAAATAATGGCAATACAAAATACTAAAAATTAATTATGCAAATATCAGCTGACCCTATATACAGCATTGTGTTAAAGAAGATAAAAAGTTATGTGAAGGTTTTCAACCTAAAGCAGGAGAGCTGCATGGATGACAAAAATATACAGCAACAGTGGTATCGCTCAGTTTTCTCTACCTTTCTCACTTTCAATCTCTCCATCTACCTCCTGTCTGCTTTCATGCATTCCCAGACTACTAATCAATGTGAGGCCTTGGTCAAATGCTAACAAGAGTGGATGTATTGATTTGGTAGGTTCACCTGACTCTGTTTCTCATGTCACATACGAGAGGAAGACAAATGATTATGGGCTTGTCTTTACACGGTAGGGTATACCGCAGCCACCGCACCTGGCAGGAGTTACCTCCTGCTCCTTCTGTACGATGGCTAGCAACGAAGTCGCTCCCCTCAGACGTATTCAATTGAGGGCTTAAATGTAAGTGGTTCAACATTTTTTTTGTTGTCGTCGTTAATTTTTGCACCACTTATTAACCGCCATGCTCCCCTTTGCAAAAGAACAAGTGAAACTTCATCCTACTTCAATAATACTATGGAAAATAGCTACAGAAAGAGCTTTCTGAAATGTAGTTGACTGAAGTGATATTATGCAATAGCATTCAGTTGTTTTTTTCCTACCAGACTGCAAATTATGTCCATTTATATAGCACATTAAATTCTATCTTGCTGTTAAATCTTGTTAATGTGGGTAACTGTCTTGCACAGTCAATGAATTCAGTTTTTTTAACTGGTTTTAAGTGGTACATAGCTTGATAGGTAATTTAATAAAAATAAAGAACATGAATTACCTTTGTCTGGTTTTGCCATGCTTGAACAGGATACCTCACATCAGATCCTAATCTCACTTTAAATTGACATTATCACAAATTACCACCTAAAGAATGACATTTCTTTAAACATAAGGAGCCATCACGTTATAATTTCAGGTAAATTATCTACTACAGCTTTAAATATTAAATTAGAGCTAAATTAATTCAGACAAGAACTGGCACCAACGGGTCTCAGGCCTATATCACACTTATTTCCTCTTCTTCTTAAGTTGTTAAGCAAAAACTACGATCGCATTAACTTTGACCTATTTTAAGAGGTCAAAAGGTCACATTCTGTTTCCTATTTTTATGCTCACATGGTGAGGGTATTTTAGCATTGCATTATAATTTTTAGAGTGTAATGACATGGTTGCCAAACAGAAAAATGACATAAAATGCAAAGTCGAGATTTTTTCTTCTTTTTCACTCAGTTACTCACACAGGTAATAATATACGTAATATTCGTATAAGTGTTAACGCAGCAGTCATTAGCAGTTTCCAGCATCATGTCTCTTTTTTCAGCAGACTCCATGTATGCACACGCCGTCCACACAGATTAGTTTCCTCCCCAGAAAACCTCTCACTTCTAAGTACATTATGTGCATGAGAATGCTGCAAACATAAGGTATATCTGAGTTTGAAAAGAGTGGCAGGTGCCACTCTGATTATGCCCACAACACACCCTTTAGTAATGAAGAACATAAATCTAACCCCTTTGCACCCAGCACCCACCATCATGCGCTGTACAGAGAGCGAAACTTGACTTGGACACACCCACTTGTAACATATCCACTGTCAACAGAGAGCTTGATGAGTTATCAGCTGTAAACGCTTAATAACTCTACAACTACAACAACATGGAAAACAGAACATGGAATCAAGGTCCGTTTTCCCGCACAGATGCAATATGCTTCCAAATGCCAAGTGAGCTTGAATATTAAAGGGTGACATTTAACGTGAAACTGTGCTGTGGTGACTCTCCTGCCACAATCTCTCCCTTTCTCACATTCACATCCATCTGTCTATCTCCTGCTGTTCCCGTCTTTAGATTCCCTCTCTCCAGGCCACCCTCCCTTCCTTTCTTACATCACACTTCCCTCGCTGTGGCGCTGGCAGATGCAGCCCATACTGAAATGAACAGATAAAAGATGAGAAAGGGGAGCAGTGGGAGATGTGGCCTTTATTATGTCGAGACAGGAGAGATCTGCCTGGCGACAATGAGACGTACGCTGGCACGGAAATTTATGGAACATTTGAAGAAGAAAAAGAGAACAAAGGATGTTATGTGACTGGAGAGTGAAGGCTGAACCAGCAGGAAGGAAAGCGAGGCGCACACCATCCCCTCTGCTGCTGCCGCAGAAGATTATTATTATTACGATGATGAAGAACCGGATGATGACAGCAATAATGATGTGGTTGTGATTATCACAATGCAGTAATAAATAGATTATGATGACTAAACGGACATCGATGACATTTGTCAATAGAGGAAGGATAGGACGAGCAAACAATCAGATATGGATGAAGCTGGACACGCACAGTGGCGACTCGCATGCCGTTACCTGCGGGAAGAGACCTTCTGTTGGAAAGTCCCTGCAAGGTGAAGCGTTTCCGAGCGTTAGCGGCGGAGTTGCCTGATTGGCTGGCTGAAGCATCAGCTGAGCAGGAAAGCAAGAAGGGGTCAGAGTTAATACGGCGGCAAAAGACAAAGAAGAAAGTGTTAAAAAGAATAAAGAAGCAGATCGAGTAGTTCATAAGTAAGAGTCAGAAAAATGAGTATTTTTTTTTATACATATAGAGTTGGGAAATAGGTTTTCATACATCTTGGCTAAACACTTTCAAACTCAATTTTCTCCCACTGCACACATTCCATTTTGTCAAACATTATGCACTGCATTAGTCTGAATTTCTACTATATTTCCATTTAAAGTTATGTAAAAATAAGAGTTCCAAGATGGATCATTTTACTTTTAATTCACGATGTCAAATTTTCAGGAGGTCAGCACTTTACATGTACCAAGATGAATGTCTGTTTAAACAGCACTAGTGCAGTGTCTGTAGGAAGTTTGTATTTCTATAGAAAATTGGGAGCTTATAGTATATTTTTCATGGATGGTCGTATGAGACTGTGTTTGAAGGTGGGATGTACAAAAATGTGTACTTACTCATATAGTTTTAACAGACAGAGTGTATAGTAGCTAAGACATAGTTGACATTGAGATACAAAGAGACACGCAAACACAGTTATTTTAAGAAAAATATTAGCATTCATCCAACATGGTCAGAAACCCAGATATTGGAAGGAATAAACACAGGTACATGAAGCACAAACATATGGATGTGAATACAGTAGTTACTGATAATGTGAGTATTTCACATTTTTAATTTGTTTATGCCATTTCAAATACAAAGAATAGAGAAAAATACAGAAAATAAAAGCCAGGATGATGGGGTACATAATTAATGGAATGTTTGATATAATACCTGTAAATAATCTGTTGTATTGCCAGTTTTCTTCAGACAAGTCAGGGGATGGATACATGAACATTTCCAAGTCACTGAATATGTCTTCATAACATCAGTTATGAAGAAATAATAACCTCATAAAAACCTCAATGTCATAAAAAAGGGTCTCTTTGTGGCAGTACAACCCATCTAACAGTAATTTCTCTACAAAATATAGTGACATCAATGATAAGAGTCACGGTTTAACTTCACGCAGTTGACGTTATTACAAGAAGCCAAATGTGGATCTAAATATAAGAATGGCAATAAAAAAAGGGCTATTAAATAAAACTATAAAATCACATTTTCCCTTTAAGATAATGAAGTGTGATTTTTTTTTTTTAATCACAATTGTTTGAAGGAGGTCAGAGAAAAACTGTTCATTCATAGAAATATAACTGATTGAGGAACAACAGCCTGTGAAGGCGAAATGTGAACCACCTTGCTCAACAACTGTGGTTTAAGTCCCCTTGAACAAGACAATCAACCCTGAAATGCCTGAGAGAAGTTCCTCAATAACACGCAGTCATGAGGAGAAAATGAATGAGTATTGAGAATTATTGTAGATAAAAGGCAGATACAAACGTGGATGAGCAGAAGCAGAAAAAGAGTAAGTTACATCACTCAAACGTTTAAACCTACAAAAAAAGATTTTTTTAAGCCACTGAAAATGCTACAAAAATGTGCAGAAAAACCTTTTACCCTGATAATCCATCCATCTATCTGACATGTGTCCAGACTGTGAGGACTGAATTTTACGTTGACCCCGACTGTGGCAGAGCACTTAGAGCCTGTTGGCCTTCTGAACTCTGCAGGTTTGAATGGGGCCAAATCAAACACATGGGGATTTATTTGTCACACATACAGGACATGCACAGACACAGAAGGCATTATCTTCCACCCAGTATTTTATGCTGCCTTCAAGGTGACATCTTTTCCAGGGACATCTATGCATTTTTCAATGAGACACTGCAAAACCACATTCTGCACATATTACAAAAGTATAGCTGTGCAATATACATTAAGCCTTTTCTGATTTGGGGTTTGTTATTTGAGTCCATAAAATTGTGTAGTTGTCTTTCCTTATATATAGCTGAATCTCAAGAAAGAAGACAGTGATAGAAACCCCAAAATCTGACATTGTAGCAACATTTTTTTCTATCAAACAGCAATAAAATACCCATCACGTTCAAGGGGGCCACGCAACCTGGCTTTTGTGGACTTAGTGTTTCTCAGGCACCAAGACAAGGGGAATTGTTCGCTTTGACTTACAGGTCAAATCTCAGTCTCAAATCAAAACAGAGTTTCAAATAGTCACCTGAGTCCTTGGATTCAGGTTCTTCTAACCTACATAAAGAGGCAAAATTCAAACTGGTGAATTTAGATTGTTCAGCTTGCAGCATTATAAGGCCCCCTTGAGCCTTGAGGGAAATTTCTGGATGAATTCTGTGAATTTATTTTACATCTATGTGTACATGCTGATGGGGATGAAACTGTGGGGGGTAGCTTTTATATTAATAAACCAAATGATAGTTCATGTAGAGCTTTACTAGCAGGGTTGTATATGTTTGGGTTTCAAACATTTATACAGGAACCCACTGAGAGTGGTCCAGATTTTGGAAGGACTGTTGCAGGACTTCTATGCATCCTTTCTGACAATTTGTTTGTTAAATTTGTAATAGCTGTTTCCTGTCAATTGAAGGATGAGAGCAATGTGTTGTCAACATGATTTACTGGACTGATTTACTGACCCACAGCCAAAACAAAATTTAATTGTCAGATTAATGAATTAATTACCAGAGGTTTTCAGGGCACTTCCTGTGGACAATATTACTGATAATTTTAACTGTGTGATCTGCTGGACTTATTACACCTTTGAAGATTAGCTGGCACTGCTTGCAAATGCAGACACCCTGGCTTACTGTGCATGTGTGGACTTGTAAATGTAGGTATTTGAACATATGTTGCATCATTCAAGGCCAGCAGTATCTTGTCATGGATGGCATCATTGCTTGGCTGTGTATAAATATACTCTCTCAGCTGCCAAGACAGCCTACTTCGCTTCAGCTGGTAAACAGCAAGCATCATCTTAGATCTGTGTTTAATACTGTGGTGGAAAAAAGTTTTTTTTTTGCAAAAAGAATGGAAATAGCTGTCATGAGTACTTCAAGAAAAAAGAGGAGCACAGGTTGACATGAGCGTTGAGGAAAGTGGACTACATTCTTTGTAGGAGATGAAACCTAAAAGAAACTGGAGATTGCAAGGTGATGCTAGACAGCATCAGATGGTGGTTTGTAGGATGACTTTAGAGGTGAAGAAGAGGAAGAGAGTGAGAGTTCCCTAATGGGATCCGCCAAGAAGCAAACAAACAACAAAAAGAAAAATGAGAAACATAATAATTATAATTAATAATAGTTATTATAATAAGGAAGAATCAACCAAATCTGTATATTACCTAATCTATGTTTGGCCACACATTCTCTGTAAGATCAGGACATTTTAGAGTTGTTTTTGCTGGATTCTAATGTTGAACAAAACTAAATTCAAATTTTTAGATTTGTCACATTTTGAGTGGGATGGTGTTCTGCATTTTAATTATGAGTTTGTGTTTTCAGGTCAGTTTTCAGACTGTATCCTGCGCCAGGATAATCTCTACTGCTCACAGCTGTTCCTGCCATCATTGTCACACTCACACGCAGAAAGAAAGCAGAGAGGTAGAACACGAAGATATAAAATGTTTTTTTAATCTTGGTTTTTTTTCTTGAGATTTCCGCCAAAATGGAATTGAATCTAATCAATTTTAATTCATAGATTTCAATCAGTCCTCTGAAATCAGTTTTGCTTTCAGTTCAAGTGAAGACCAGGAAAGCTTGGCTCTTCCTCTGTCTGTTGGCAAAGGTAAAAATATCAGCATGGATGGATCCCACAGGAATCTTTAGATCCATAAAGATTTGAAACCAGACCAGAACTCAAAATGCAACAGTGTTTGATTTGGCGAATGCACATGCTGACTGAGAAGGCATTACTTAAAACAGGGGTCACCAACTCTGCTCCTGGATATTATCTGCCTTGCATATTTTTCACATGTACGCATTGCAACACCGCTGATTAATCAAGTATGGTTTTCCTAGCTCTCGATTGGCTGATCACACCTGATGAAGTTAATTAACAGTGGGCAGAGCAGGGAGATTGAAAAAAACATGCAGGACAGGTGACATCCAAAAGGAGGGTTACTGACCTCTGACTTGCCTTTAGCTACTTGAGTCTGAACCTAAGACTTGTCTTAAATGACTTGAGACCTGGTTTTACTGACTTTAGAAGGTGTGACTTCAGGCTTGCTTTGACAAGTTTAATAATTGATTTGAGGCATGTCTAAAACTACTTGAAACTGGACTTGTTCTGGCTCCGACTTGATATCCGGTCTGAAAACCTTTAAACTTGACACTCGTCTCAATTGAATGACTTGAAATTTGTTGTGAGATTGGTTTTGAATGGCCTGAGATCTGGCTCTAATGAGAAACACTCATCTTTTTTTTCCAATATCTTAAAATTAAGAATGCAGATGTGGGACTTGAAAAGATTTAGAAACGTGCTGATGCAGACATGAGGCTTTAATCAGATTTGGCTAAAGTAAAAAATGGTAGAAAATCACCACTTTTGGAATGAGACTAAAGATGGTTTCTTCAAACATCTTACTTTATTCTTATTTAACTGATTGACATCAGGTTTTTGATATTTGCGGTGCCATCTCTGTTGTGTGGGCCGCTGAAGAGGAGGTACTGCTGGCCCACCACCACCAGAGGGCACCCTGCCTGGAGTGCGGGCTCCAGGCACCAGAGGGCGCTGCCGCCTCACAGGAGCAGCCGGGGTGACAGCTGACACTCATCACCTATGACAGCTGTCACCACTCATCTGATCAGCATCGGTATATCAGCAAGACGTCATCACCTCTTTGCCGAGATATCGTTCTACCTGGAAGGTAACGTACCTCAGCTGACTGTTTGACAGTATTCTTTTGTGATTTTGTGCGTTGTATTGTGGACTACTTTTCCAACGAGAGGTGGAGGTAGCTTTCCTGCCGTACGGATTCCTGGGTGCAAACGCGCCCTCATTTAATTGCTTTTTGTTCCTCGCCAGCAGTACCAGGTCCGACACGCGGAGGCAGTGGCCACCTGGGAGTTCGGGAATTGGCGGCTCCAGTATTCCCGGGGTCTGGTGGCGGAGGAAATCGTGTGGTTCCGGTTCTGCTTTGGACAGGCGTCTCCTATCTTCGAGCCTGCCCACACGACACCTTTGTGAATTGACTCTTGTCTATTGTTGTAATCTGTTGTATTTGTTGTGCACATTCACAACAGTAAAGTGTTGTTATTTGACCTACTCCATTGTCCGTTCATTTGCGCCCCCTGTTGTGGGTCCGTGTACCTACACTTTCCCAACAGGATATCTCGGCCACCGTCATGGATCCCGAAGGGCGTCAACCGGCTGTTGAACGGCCAATGGAAGAACAGGGCGCACAGGCGTCCGCAGGAGGAATGATCGGTGAGTTGCAGCGGATCCTCACCGCTTTCACGGCTCGGTTGGATTTAATGACCGAGCAGAACGTCCTCCTTAACCGCAGGGTGGAGGCTCTCGCCGCGCAGGTGGAAGCGCGCCCTCAGGGCGCTGCTGTGGCTCTCCCTCCTGTCGACCCTGTGCGTAACAGTGACGTTCCACAGGTCGTTCAACGACCCCTCCCACCTTCCCCGGAAGCATACATAAGCCCTCCAGAGCCGTACGGAGGTTGTGTGGAGACGTGCGCGGACTTCCTTATGCAGTGTTCGCTCGTCTTCGCACAACGTCCTGTCATGTACGCGACTGATGCCAGCAAGATAGCTTATGTAATAAACCTGCTTCGCGGTGAGGCACGCGCTTGGGCTACAGCGCTCTGGGAGCAGAATTCACGGCTCCTTCAGACATATGATGGGTTTGTGAGGGAGTTCAGAACAGTGTTCGATCACCCAAATAGAGGAGAGACCGCTTCAGCCGTGCTGCTGTCAATGAGACAGGGGTGCCGGAGCGCAGCTGCCTATGCAGTCGACTTCCGCATAGCGGCTGCGAGGTCCGGCTGGAATAGCACTGCCCTCCGTGCCGCCTTTGTAAACGGACTGTCGTTGGTCCTAAAGGAGCACCTGGTGGCTAAGGACGAACCGCGGGATTTAGATGGGCTTATTGATCTCGTTATACGATTAGACAATCGGTTAGAAGAACGCCATTGGGAACGAGACGAAGGGCGTGGCCGGGCACGCGCCGTCCCTCTCCCTACCGGTTCCGACCGCGTTCCGCCCTCCCCACGCTCCATGGCCCCTATGCTCCGTGTGGTTACAGCTCCCCCTGCTGACGAAGCTATGGACACGAGCAGGGCCACATTTAGGGCACCAGATAGACTGAGGAGGCTGGCCCGCGGAGCGTGTTTTGTTTGTGGCTCGATAGAGCATCAGGTAAGAGACTGCCCCGAGCGGTTAAACACCAACGCCCGCCCCTAGAAACTGGGCTAGGGGTGGGCCGAGACATTCACGTGGGACACACCCACATTGCCACACGACTCCCAGTTACAATCCTTTATGAGGATTTAACCCTGAAGGCCCCAGCACTGGTGGACACGGGCTCTGAAGGGAATCTGTTAGACAGCAGATGGGCCAGGGAGATAGGGCTCCCTCTGGTGGCGCTTACCTCGCCTGTGCAGGTGCGGGCACTAGATGGCTCCCTACTCCCTCCAATCACACATAAGACACCACCAGTAACTCTGGTGGTGTCAGGAAATCACCGGGAGGAGATCAAGTTTTTTGTGACTCCTGCTACCTCCCGTGTGATTTTAGGGTTCCCCTGGATGTTAAAACACAATCCCTGGATCGATTGGCCGTCCGGGGTAGTGGTGCAGTGGAGCGAGACCTGCCATCGGGTATGCTTAGGTTCCTCGGTTCCTCGGTTCCCAGGCTAAGGAGGAGGTCAGAGTCCCGCCCAATCTAGGGACAGTGCCGGTGAAGTACCATGACCTTGTGGATGTGTTCAGTAAGGATCTGGCGCTCACCCTTCCCCCCCACCGTCCGTACGATTGTGCCATTGATTTGGTTCCAGGCGTTGAGTTCCCGTCCAGCAGGCTGTACAACCTCTCATGACCTGAGCGCGAATCAATGGAGACCTACATCCGGGACTCTTTAGCTGCCGGGTTGATCCGGAATTCCACTTCCCCGATGGGTGCAGGTTTCTTTTTTGTGGGAAAAAAGGATGGCGGACTACGTCCATGCATTGATTACAGGGGGCTGAACGAAATCACGGTTCGTAACCGGTACCCATTGCCCTTGTTGGATTCAGTGTTCACGCCCCTGCATGGAGCCCAAATGTTCACCAAGCTTGATCTTAGGAATGCGTATCACCTGGTTCGGATCCGGAAGGGAGACGAGTGGAAGACGGCATTTAACACCCCGTTAGGTCACTTTGAGTACCTGGTCATGCCGTTCGGTCTTACAAACGCCCCCGCGACGTTCCAAGCATTGGTTAATGATGTCTTGCGGGATTTCCTGCACCGATTCGTCTTCGTATATCTGGATGACATACTCATCTTTTCTCCGGATCCTGAGACCCATGTCCGGCATGTACGTCAGGTCCTGCAGCGGTTATTAGAGAACCGGCTGTTTGTGAAGGGCGAGAAGTGCGAGTTTCACCGCACTTCTTTGTCCTTGCTGGGGTTTATCATCTCCCCTAACTCCGTCGCTCCTGATCCGGCCAAGGTCGCGGCGGTGAGAGACTGGCCCCAACCCACCAGCCGTAGGAAGCTGCAACAGTTCCTCGGCTTTGCTAATTTTTACAGGAGGTTCATTAAGGGCTACAGTCAGGTAGTTAGCCCCCTGACAGCCCTGACCTCACCAAAAGTCCCCTTCACCTGTTCGGATCGTTGCGATGCCGCGTTCAAGGAGTTGAAACGGCGCTTCTCGTCTGCACCCGTTCTGGTGCAGCCCGATCCTAGTCGCCAGTTAGTGGTTGAAGTGGACGCCTCGGACTCAGGGATAGGAGCTGTGCTTTCCCAGAGCGGGAAGACCGATAAGGTCCTTCATCCGTGTGCCTATTTTTCCCGCAGGTTGACCCCGGCCGAACGGAACTATGACGTCGGCAATCGTGAACTCCTTGCGGTGAAAGAGGCTCTTGAAGAGTGGAGACATCTGTTGGAGGGAACGTCCGTGCCCTTCACGGTTTTCACTGACCACCGGAACCTGGAGTATATCAGGACCGCCAAGCGGCTGAACCCCAGGCAAGCCCGCTGGTCACTGTTCTTCAGCCGTTTTGACTTCCGGATCACCTACCGTCCCGGGACCAAAAACCAGAGATCGGATGCCTTGTCCCGGGTACATGAAGAAGAAGTCAAAGCGGAGTTGTCGGATCCACCGGAACCCATCATCCCGGAGTCCACTATAGAGGCCACCCTTACCTGGGACGTAGAGAGAACCATCCGGGAGGCCCTGGCACGAAGCCCGGACCCCGGAACTGGGCCGAAGAACAGACTCTACGTCCCACCAGAAGCTAGGGCTGCAGTCCTGGACTTCTGTCACGGCTCTAAGCTCTCCTGTCATCCAGGGGTGCGAAGAACCGTGGCAGTTGTCCGGCAGCGCTTCTGGTGGGCGTCACTAGAGGCCGACGTCCGGGATTATATCCAGGCCTGCACCACCTGCGCCAGGGGCAAGGCTGATCATCGCAGGGCTTCGGGACTGCTCCAGCCGCTGCCCGTGCCCCATCGCCCCTGGTCCCACATCGGCCTGGATTTTGTCACGGGCCTCCCGCCGTCCCAGGGCAACACCACCATCCTCACGATAGTGGACCGATTCTCCAAGGCGGCCCACTTCGTGGCCCTCACGAAGCTCCCGACGGCCCAGGAGACAGAGGAGCTCCTGGTCCACCACGTCGTCCGGCTGCATGGGATCCCAACAGACATCGTCTCCGATCGCGGTCCCGAGTTCTCCTCGCAAGTCTGGAGGAGCTTCTGCCGGGAATTGGGGGCCACGGTGAGTCTCTCATCCGGGTATCATCCCCAGACCAACGGGCAAGCAGAACGGGCCAATCAGGAGGTGGAGCAGGCCCTGCGTTGCGTGACAGCCGCGCACCCGGCGGCCTGGAGTACCCATCTGGCCTGGATCGAGTATGCCCATAACAGCCAGGTGTCGTCAGCCACCGGCCTCTCCCCTTTCGAGGTGTGTCTGGGGTACCAACCTCCTTTGTTTCCGGTGGTTGAGGGAGAGGTCGGTGTGCCCTCGGGCCAGGCCCACCTACGGAAGTGCCGTCGGGTGTGGCGTGCCGCCTGTTCTGCCTTGCTGAGGGCCCGGATGAGGACGAAGGCCCATGCAGACCGTCAGCGGACCCCGGCCCCTACGTACCGGCCAGGGCAGGCAGTGTGGTTGTCTAATAAGGACATTCCCCTTCAAGTGGACTCCCCTAAACTGCAGGACCGGTATATCGGTCCGTTTAAGATCATCAAGGTACTCAGTCCAGCCGCAGTGAGGCTTCAGCTTCCGGCCTCACTGCGGATCCATCCTGTTTTCCATGTGTCCCGGATCAAGCCCCATCACACCTCACCCCTCTGTACTCCGGGTCCGGCACCACCTCCTGCCCGGATCATTGATGGCGAGCCGGCTTGGACTGTGCGCCGGCTCTTAGATGTCCGCAGGATGGGCCGGGGCTTCCAGTATTTGGTGGACTGGGAGGGGTACGGACCTGAAGAACGCTCCTGGGTGAAGAGGAGCTTCATCCTGGACCCGGCCCTCCTGGCCGCTTTCTACCGCCGCCACCCGGACAAGCCTGGTCGGGCGCCAGGAGGTGCCCGTTGAGGGGGGGGGTCCTGTTGTGTGGGCCGCTGAAGAGGAGGTACTGCTGGCCCACCACCACCAGAGGGCACCCTGCCTGGAGTGCGGGCTCCAAGCACCAGAGGGCGCTGCCGCCTCACAGGAGCAGCCGGGGTGACAGCTGACACTCATCACCTATGACAGCTGTCACCACTCATCGGATCAGCATCGGTATATCAGCAAGACGTCATCTCCACCTCTTTTTCCGAGATATCGTTCTACCTGGAAGGTAACGTACCTCAGCTGACTGTTTGACAGTATTCTTTTGTGATTTTGTGCGTTGTATTGTGGACTACTTTTCCAACGAGAGGTGGAGGTAGCTTTCCTGCCGTACGGATTCCTGGGTGCAAACGCGCCCTCATTTAATTGCTTTTTGTTCCTCGCCAGCAGTACCAGGTCCGACACGCGGAGGCAGTGGCCACCTGGGAGTTCGGGACTTGGCGGCTCCAGTATTCCCGGGGTCTGGTGGCGGAGGAAATCGTGTGGTTCCTGTTCTGCTTTGGACAGGCGTCTCCTATCTTCGAGCCTGCCCACACGACACCTTTGTGAATTGACTCTTGTCTATTGTTGTAATCTGTTGTATTTGTTGTGCACATTCACAACAGTAAAGTGTTGTTATTTGACCTACTCCATTGTCCGTTCATTTGCGCCCCCAGTTGTGGGTCCATGTACCTACACTTTCCCAACAATCTTGAGTGAAAAGTGTATTACATGTGGCATGCCACAGGGCTCCATTTTGGGTCCGCATCTGTTTCTGGTGTATGCCAATGACATGGCTGAGGTGGTTAATTGTAAACTAATGCTCTATGCAGATGATTTGTCACTGTTGGTGTCCAGAAATGATATACTGCAGATAGAGGTGACCCTATCTATGGAACTCAAAGCTGTCCATTAATGGTTGGTGGACAACAGGCTATCGCTTCACCTTGATGAAAAAGAAAGTATTCTGTTTGGGACAAAGAGGAAACTGCAAGGGGCGGGGGAGTCTTAACATCATATGTAAAGGTACAAGCATTGTTGCAAAGACACTTGTATCCTATTTGGGAGTTAAAATTGACCAAATTCTATCTGGTGGTATATGTCATAATATCATTTTCAAATGTTCAAAATGAAGTCAAATTTCTCAACAAGAATGTGTGTCAACTAAATCTGAACACAAAGAAGCATCTGCTTTAATACAGTGTCATTATGATTATGCTTGTACTCCCTGATACTCTGGTCTGAGTCAAAGATTAAAGACCAGACTGTAGGTCAATCAAAATAAGGTTGTCAGGTTCTTGTTAATATTGCCTCCCCAATCCCATATTGGGGCTGGAGAATTGCAAAGTGTTGGAATGCTGCCAGTAGACTATCAGGTATAGCAAATAAAGCTACATCATATGTATAACATCAGCAGGAACAGTGCTCCTGAGTACATGATTAGTCAGTTTCGACTGTTGCATAATGGTCACCACACTAGAAATAGTTTATTGTCATACAAGGTACCCCATGTTAAAAGCTCAGGTTTTAAATCTTTTAAATACACTGGTGTTAAATTATGGAACAAGTTATGTAGTTGTATATAACAGGCCCATTTTAAAAATGTATTTAAAAAAAACAGGTCATAAATTTTCTTAGTCACAGGTTTTGTCAGAAGATTAGAATGATTTTGTATTTTTTTTAATTAATTTGTGTATATAGGTGGCCTAGTAGTCATTTTTAAATAATTTCAGTTTTTTTAATCTTTGTTGTTTGTTTGATGGAAATAAGTCTGTGCTTTTTTGCACCATCCTCGGCAAATATATGTATGGACATTGTCGTGGTTATATCATATCATGTATTTTGCCAAATCAATCAATCAATCAAAAGATATCCAGATGCACCTCACACAAGATGAAAATGACATCTAAAATCTTGTTTTTCTCACCACACTACGGAAGAAACAGGCTTGGCACAAACAAGCAGTATCACACAGCTTGGTACAAACTGACGCTTCTTAAATCAGCTGACAAATACTGAGACATCAGGGACGCGTGCACACTTGCTTGTATGTGATATTCATCACTGGGAAGTAGCTGACCAGGACTGAGATATCAATGAAAAGTGTGCAAAGTTGGAAACTTCTGCACACTCCAGAAGTTTATCTCCAGAAGAAACAAACGGTCAGAGAAGAGAAAAAGTGGCAGGAAGAATGAAGGAAATAGAGGATTTAAAGAAAATATGAGTGTTGACTAGATGTGTGGTAAAAATACACTAAAAAGGGAATAGTTGAACCAACTTAAATGAATTGTTTCAAATGGTAACAGCTAAATGAATTAAGTTGTTTGAATTTGTTTGTAAGTTAGAGTTGATCTAACTTATTAACTTAAGTTCAAACAACTTAATTTATTTAGGTATTACCAATTGAAACAACTTTTTAAGTTGGTTCTTTTTTCAGTGTTGCTTATGTGAATTGTCCTCCGAATGGTATAGACAGAAAAACAGGTGACTACTGAGGGATTTTTAGACAATGAACATCAGTCTGCATGGTCCCATATACAGTATTTTTAAGATGCGCCCAAAATTGTAATCAAATCAATGTCTTTCTCAAATACATTAAAATAGAAGTTAATTTGTCACAACCTTGGCTGTATTAAATCTTTCTTAATTATCAAGTGTCTGGGTGCTGTACTCATCGTAGACAATTCTATCATATCAACGAAAACTGTTTTCCAAAGATTACAGACAAGAAAATAGATATCAATCAGGTACCTGCATTAGAGCATTATATTAACTCAGATATTTTTCTCCATCTTAAAGCTGTACAAAATGGTTATTCACATATCCTTGCATTTTAGAATTACTAATAACACGTATTGTTGGTGAGACTACTAAATTTCTATAAATACTATTTCCCTACTGGTGGTACTCATGCTTTAAAATATCTACTAAAGAACCTTTGTTGATTACTGTTTAATATAGTTTGAACAACAACAAAAAACTGTATGTTGGCTGGTTCAGATCATATCAATGCAAGGTCAATGCTCAACATTAGTAATAAATAAACTGACTAGAGCTAACTTCTAAGGTGCCACAGTGGCTTAGTAGTTGGCACTGTTGCCTCAAAGCAAGAATGTGCTGGGATCACTTCCCACCTGGTCCTTTCTGTGTGGACTTTGCATGTTCTCCAAATGCCTGCATGGATTTCCTTCAGGCACTCCGGTTTCCATCCACTATCAAAAACAAACTTATTTAGTGTCTGCCCTGACCAAGCCAGTGTCTCTACATCTGGAGTTGGTCCCTGGGTGCTGGAGTGTGGCTGCCCACAGCTCCTAGTGGTTGGATTGTGTCTAACTGTAATTAGGATGGGTTAAATGCAGAGGACAAATTTTGCTGTTTGTATTCATGTACGAGGTCTATTAGAAAAGTATCCGACCTTATTATTTTTTTCAAAAACCATATGGATTTGAATCACGTGTGATTACATCAGACATGCTTGAACCCTCGTGGGCATGCGAGAGTTTTTTCACGCCTGTCGGTTACGTCATTCGCCTGTGGGCAGTCTTTGAGTGAGGAGTCGTCCACCCACTCGTCGATTTTTTTCATTGTTTAGGAATGGCTCAGAGACTGTTGCTTTGTTTGATAAATTTTTTTTCAAAACTGTAAGGCACAACTGAGTGGACACCATTCAATAAATTCAGCTGGTTTTCGGTAAAAATTTTAACGGCTGATGAGAGATTTTGGTCTGGTAGTGTCGCTTTAAGGACGGTCCACGGCGCCTGACGGCGATCTGCGCTTCGAGGCGGCAGCGTCTCGCCGTTTCAAGTTGAAAACTTCCACATTTCAGGCTCTGTTGACCCAGTAAGTCGTCAGAGAACAGAGAACTTTCAGAAGAAGTCGGCATGAGGAGTTTATTCGGACATTCCATTGTTAACAGTCATTTTGTAATGAAAGAACGTGCGGGCAGAGTTGCATGTCGGGCTGGACCCGACCGCGGGGGGTCGCGGCAGGAAAAACACCTCCGTTGGAAATCTTAACGGGCAAGTTGGAACATGCCCAAGCTGTTAAACAATTTCTCAGTTACTCACTTGTTGAAAGCCATTAAAAGCCGCCTGAATTCTACAAATGGTTTTCAACACGGAGGTGTTTTTCCTGTCGCGGCGCACACAGATTTGCCGAGTCGTCACAGAAACGACTCGGCGAATTTGCGCGTACGTCTTTCATTAAAAAAATGTCCTTAAACAGTGGAATGTCCGCATAAATTCCTCATGCCGGCCTCTTCTGAATCTTCTCTGTTCTCTCACGATGTCCTGGGTGAATTAAGCCTTAAATTAGGATGTTTTCAGCTCGAAACAGGCCGACGACAGCGCCTGGAAGCGCTGCAGGACGTCCCGCTCCGTGGGAAGTCCTTACACCGACAGAAACACCCCATAATCTCTCATCAGCCGTTAAACTTTTCACAGAAAACCAGCATAATTTCTCGAATAGTGTCCACTCGGATATTCCTCACAGGTCCAGAAAAAATTTTGATAAAGCAACGCGCGCCGTCTCAAGCAGCGTGTGAAACAAAGGAATTCAGCCGAGAGGGCGGGACCACATCTCACTCAAGGCCTGCCCACAGGGAAATGACGTCACCGACACGCGTGAAAAAACTCACGCATGCGCACGAGGGTTCAAGCATGATTGGTGTAATCGCATGTCATTCAAATCCATATAGTTAAAAAAAAAATAAAAGGGTCAGTTTATTATCTAAGAGACCTCGTATGTACAATGACAATAACAGCCCCTTCTTCTAAGAGAGATGCAGGTTGGATGTAAAGGCATGTATTAAAAAAAATAGACCTAGCTGATTTTTTTTTTTTTTTTAATGATACACGTACAGTGCTCCAATTTAGGGTCATGGGGGACTGGAGCCTATTCCAGCAGTCATAGGGTGTGAGGCATGGTACACCCTGGACAGGATGCCAGTCTGTCACAATGCCACATATAGACAAACAAACATACACACCTGCACATACTAGTTTAGACAGGTAGGCAGCTCTAGGAAGAGTCCTGGTGGATTTGAACTTATTATATTTATGGACGATGGAGGTCACTGTGCTCACTGGGACCTTCAAACCAGCAGAAATGTTTTTTTCCTTTGACTTCATGCTTGGTTCGTGCTCTGACGTACTGTCAACTGTGGGACCTTATATGTAGACAGGTGTGTGTCTTTCCAAATCATGTCCAATCAACTGAATTTACCCCAGGTGGACTCCAACTAAGCTGTAAAAACATTTACAAGATGATCAGTGGAAACAGGATGTACCTGAGCCCAATTTTGAGCTTCACGACAAAGGCTGTGATTACTTATGTACATGTGATTTCTTTTTTTTAATAAATTTGCAAAAATCTCAAAAAGAACTTTCACATTGTCATTGTGGGGTATTGTGTGTAGAAAATTGAGGGAAAAAAAAGAATTTCATCCATTTTGGAATAAGGCTACAATATAAAATGTGGAAAATGTGAAGCACTATAAATACGTTTTGGATGCACTGTGTCATTGTGTCATTAACATACTGACAATGTATTATTTCATTGCTATTTTGGGCCTATAGTGAATTTTTCACTGATTTCAAAAAATTTTCTTTCAAAAGGATTTCGAGCATAGAAAGCAATTATCAAAAGGGGAGCACAGCACTCAGAGACTTGATAGCTCACAATTTTTTTAATAAGATGAGGGTTACAGAAAAAGGCAAGTTATCATTTAGCATTGTCAATAGCCAGGGGACAAGAAGGTACACAGAGAAAGACAAAGAAAAAAGAAAAGGAGGTATGAGTAAATCTGAGAAGACAGATATGGGTTTGGATAGGTGACTTTCTAATCATTGCCAGAAACCCATTTGAGGTGTGAAACAAAAAAATGACACTGTCAACTGTTCTTACATGTCACACTGCCACGGGGAGTGGGTGGTGTGTTACTGAAGCCAGTCATGAGAAAGTAAAGCAAATACACAACAGTATGTCTGAGAACTTCCAGACTCCCTGATGCACCTACAGACATGAGTGGAATATGGGCATGTGTCTCAAATGAAAAATGCACAGTATAACTTCTGTACTGTGAAATGCTAATTTTTATTTTTGCAGGATCCCAAATAATTCTCATGAGTGTTTTTTAAATGAGAAAGATTGCAAAGCTGAGGTCCATTGAGTCACAATGGATCTCACAATTTTCAAAAAGGGGGTATTTATTGACAATTGCGTGTGCATGCATGCTGTACACAGTAGAGCCTTATGGTACGTATGGACGGACATGCACACTGTATGCAAAAAAAAACAGTGCAGACTCGAAACAAATGTTTTTCTGCATGCAGTAGCTCCTACACAATTACATAAAAAGGCTGTGTGCAAACGTTGCTGCTCAGCAACGTTCAAGCTAACAGTCATGAAAGAAATAGAAGAGAAGGGGCAGCACCATACTGCTCTGATTTTCCTAGACAATAGAAAGGCATGCGGGAGTGGTGTAGGAACAAGGATAAACTTGCAACCCCAGCCAAAACAGCAAAATGGCTGACTGGCAGGGGGGAGAAAAAAAAATGTTATGAGGACATTGAAGAGGAGATGCTGAAATGTTTCTACAAAGGGAGAACGGGAGGTGTCCGTGTGATAGAGAAGACTTTGAAATACAAGGCACTGTAGCTGCATAAACAACATGGAAACCAGAACTTCAGAGCCTCGAATGGCTGGTATTTGAAGTTTGTGAAATTACAAAACATATCAAATCGACGATCAAGTGAAGATGCTCAGTAAGTGAAAAAACTGACAGATAAAAAGGTTGACACATTTCTGAAGTATGTCTTGAGAATGCGCAAGCTATGCAAATATGATGCCAATATGATTGGGAATATGGACAAAACACCAGTTTGGTTCGAACTGCCAGGGAAGAGTACCCTTTCACAAGCTAGGGAGGGTGAAATAACTGTATCATCAACAAGGCATGAAAAAAAGAGGATCACAGTCACACTGGCTGCCTACGCAGATGGTACCAAGTAGGCACCCTTGGTATTGTTGCCAGGGATCACCCCTATGAACAAGGATGAAACCCCTAGTGCCATACAGGTGTATCTGGGAGGAAACCATGGGCAGATGAAGACTCTATGAAGCATTGGCTAAAGGTTGTCTGGGAATGAAATAGTCGGTCTAGCCATATACTTGTGTGTGACTTGTTTCGATGCAATTTGCGTGGCGATGTCAAAAACATGGTGAGGAAAATCTACAGCACTGACATTGCAGTGAAACCAGGAGGCTACACATCATGCCTGCAACCCGCTGATGTGAGTCGGAACTGTCCACTCAAAGCCCACATGCAAGAGTTGTAGGATGAATGGTTGTTCAGCGGACTGATTGAGAAAACTTCCTACTGGAATAGGAAGTGTCCACTGAAGAAGGATTTACTCAAATGGATCAAAGAGTCATGGTGAGCAATAACCACTGAGGTGATACACAAATCCTTCAAAAAGTGTGGCATCTCAAGTGCTATGGATGCCTCAGAGGATGACTTGGTTGAGGCTCAGTCTGATTCTGATGGTGACCCATTTGAGGGATTTGACGTAGATGGCCAGATAAACAAACCAGGGAAGAGAGGTCACAAGGCCAGACAGAGTGATGACTGGAGGGCAGTGGCTGGCTGGAGGGCAGTGGCCAGGACTGCTGGCTGGGAGGCAGCCACAGCAAGGCATGGATGTCACAAGGAAGACCATAGCAAGGATCAGACATCAGGACAATAGCCACAGCAAGGGAGAGACATCTTGAGGATGGCCAGGCATTCATAGCAAGGCAAAGATGTCAGCAGGACAGCCGGACAGTCACAGATGTCAGAATGATGGCCAAATGGTCACAGGGCACAAATATCAGAAGGGCAGTTGGGTGGTCACAGCAGGGCAGAGACCTCAGGAGGATGTCCAGGTGTTAAAGCAGAGCAGAGATGCTGGAAGACCTATTTACAGGAACACCTATCAGAAATCTTCACCATCTTAGATGTTGATGCAAGAGCCATGATTGGGAAGGTCAAAGTCAGAAACGTGAAAGGGATGTTCATCACTGGTAACTTTAGAAACAGGGATGGAGGAGACAAAATGGTCTGTGGCCTCCTCAGACACTACTACATGAACACGATCAAAAAAGATGCCCCGGTGTTTGGCAGCCTCATGGATCTTAACATGAATTGGAGCAAGAGAGGTGTGCTAGCCACCTCACAGTGACAGGACTGAAAGATTTCAGAATTGTTCAAAAAACAAACTATATGCAAATGTAAAAAAAAAAGCCATTACCTTTGTAGCGACAGAAGTAATGGCTTGATTTCCAATGCATGCGAATGAAAGTGAAAATAAATGAGACAAAATAAACAATTGTGAAAGGAATGAAGGAGGTAGGAAAAAGATGAAGGAAGGAAAGTAGGGGACAAGGAGGTTGAGTATATTTTATCCTTCCGATGATAAAAGAGTGAATGTGGAGGATCAGTCCTGTCACTATCACTTAGCCATGGTTTCAGTAACCCCCCCACACACACACACACGGTCAACACAAACCCTTGTTGCCAGATTGCAGATATTCTCACTCACTGAACAGTGACACAGAAGGGGCTCTCACATGCGTGAAATCGTACCTGTTATCCCTGGCTACTGGAACCCCGGCTGCTTTCGGCCTGACTGTGTTGTGCTCAAGTGTTGATAAATGGCTTAGTCTGTGTGTGTGTGTGTGTGTGTGTGTGTGTGTGTGTGTATGGTCAGCCTGTTACGGAGTGGGTATACACCACATTCTCTATGATCTCTGATTTTTGTCTACAGGTACTTTTCATTACAAAAAGTCAGTAACACGTACTGTTTCTATTGAAAGGCAGTGAAGTTTGTTTTTGTTTGACATCATGGGCAATAGATAATGTGCTGGTGATGCCACGGATCACGTGATATGTGCTTATGCAAGTTTCCATCCATATTGGACAGCAACTTCAGCACTGCATGAACAGCAAATGATTGAATCTTATGTTTAGCAGATGTGTTCTTTCGCTTTATTTACAACTGTCTACACAATTTATAAAAATAAACGCCTGCCTTAAATAAACGGCTGGCATCATGTGCATTAAAAAAATTACATTTTCTGGAGTCACTCTTTTTTTCTAAGTCTGCTGCGGTGTGGTACCTTAAAATCCTAAAGCCTGATTCATGCTTTTGCAGTTCTGTGACTCCATGGCCATGCAATGACGTCGATGTGCATGACAGTTTCAAAGATGTCTATATGCAATTTTTCTGGATGATGTTTTTTCTGGATAAATTTGTCCCTCAACGAGCTCTTCTTTCTACAATTATCAACCTCCAAATCACAGGTAAGGCGTACAATTTCCTCCATGAATTGCGGGTCATTTGAGAGTTTTTTCCAACTCCATGTTGTGAAGTTGGTCATATTTGTGGACTTTTCTGTCAAACGTAATTGATGCATGATCAAAATGTAATCAGTGGGCGCACTGCAAAAAGTGACAAATTACAGCCTTTTATGGTGTTCGATTTAGCAGGTGCACGTCAGACTGCAAGTCCCGTGTCTGAGCACGGTTTGAAAAAAATAAACAGCCGGGCTTTTAATCATGAAAATATGGTACCCACGTTCCTCGAATCGGCAAGTGTCAGTGGTGAACTTCCAGGCGGCTCTGTTTGGTAGATGACGGGGTTTTTAATGGAAATACGAGGACTGTCCGTAAAGTATAGGTCCTTTTTATTTTTTTCAAAAACTATATGGATTTCATTCATATGTTTTTACATCAGACATGCTTGAACCCTCGTGCGCATGCGTGAGTTTTTCCACGCCTGTCGGTGACGTCATTCGCCTGTGAGCACTCCTTGTGGGAGGAGTCGTCCAGCCCCTCGTCGGAATTCCTTTGTCTGAGAAGTTGCTGAGAGACTGGCGCTTTGTTTGATCAAAATTTTTTCTAAACCTGTGAGACACATCGAAGTGGACATGGTTCGAAAAATTAAGCTGGTTTTCAGTGAAAATTTTAACAGCTGATGAGAGATTTTGAGGTGATTCTGTCGCTTTAAGGACTTTTCACGGTGCGAGACGTCGTGCAGCGCTCTCAGGCAGCGTCATCAGCCTGTTTCAAGCTTAAAACCTCCACATTTCAGGCTCTGTTGATCCAGGACGTCGTGAGAGAACAGAGAAGTTTCAGAAGAAGTCGGTTTCAGCATTTTATCCAGATATTCCACTGTTAAAGGAGATTTTTTTAATGAAAGACGTGCGGGCGGGATTGCAGCGTCGGCTCGCAGCCGCCGCGACGCTCCGCCACAGGAAAAACACCTCTGCTGGAAGCCTTAAGGACAAGTTGGAACATCTCCAGCTGATAAACAATTTCTCATATACTCACTCCACTGAAAGCCATCAAAAGCCAACTGGATTTTAGCAAATGGTTATCAACACGGAGGTGTTTTTCCTGTGCCGCCACGCCGCGTCGGCTGTGTCCCGACGCGCGGACCCGTCCGCACGTCTTTCATTAAAAAAATCTCCTTTAACAGTGGAATATCCGGATAAAATGCTAAAACCGACTTCTTCTGAAACGTCTCTGTTCTCTCACGACGTCCTGGATCAATAGAGCCTGAAATGTGGAGGTTTTAAGCTTGAAACAGGCTGATGACGCTGCCTGAGAGCGCTGCGCGACGTCTCGCACCGTGAAAAGTCCTTAAAGCGACAGAATCACCTCAAAATCTCTCATCAGCTGTTAAAATTTTCACTGAAAACCAGCTTAATTTTTCGAACCATGTCCACTTCGATGTGTCTCACAGGTTTAGAAAAAATTTTGATCAAACAAAGCGCCAGTCTCTCAGCAACTTCTCAGACAAAGGAATTCCGACGAGGGGCTGGACGACTCCTCCCACAAGGAGTGCTCACAGGCGAATGACGTCACCGACAGGCATGGAAAAACTCACGCATGTGCACGAGGGTTCAAGCATGTCTGACGTAAAAACATATGAATGAAATCCATATAGTTTTTGAAAAAAATAAAAAGGATCTATACTTTACGGACAGCCCTCGTATATTGCATTCGAACAGGACGTTTTGTCCAATGTGAGCAAAAATCCATTTTATACTGTGTTTATTACAAGGAAAACATACAAAAGCATTGGGACTGTCTGGTAAGTGCAAATAACAGGTTTATACCTTGATGGTTTTGGCAAGATTTACTGTACTTACTTGGGTTTTTATTACTGAGATGTCATTAGTAACCTGACTACATTCTGCAACCATCTGGCTGCAAAGAAGCTGTAGGCATCCAAATGTTTATATGTCTTCAGGGCTTCTCCTGTGTAGGGTGATGTAGTGTGGATAAAGTAATTCAAATGTCTGGACGCCACACATCTGGCTTCCGCTCAGAATTGATAAAACTGGTGAACGTCTTGAGGGAAATATTGTAAGGATACATGTGGGTCTCTGTATTTTCTCTAAATACCTCTTTTGATGTTCAGGATCGAGCACTTTTGCTATATCAGACAAAGTAGCTTGGCGTCCACAGACAATCTAGCATCGGCCACGCTGTGGTGTATACGGAGTTTGCCGTCCAATATGGCTGCATACACAAACCGTGTGTTGTGTGCGACGTCAGTGCACACAACACACTGTGTAAATGAACACATAAGCACGATGCAAACATGATTGGTCATTTTCACCTGGCATTTTTGAGGTTTGCAGGTCCAGTGTATATCCTTTCATTTAAAATTAAGATTATAGTCATATGTGGCCCCATTCAAAATGGTGATGTGGTCAGGCACTGTGATGGTGAATTTATAAGGTCTGACAGGAGAAGGTATTTATGAACATACAGCAGCAAAAATCTGGTGCATTTAAGGCGCAATACTTAGATGCACTTTACATACGTGGGTTTATGATGCACATATATTCTGTTGGTATGCACACACGGACAACCACATGGACAACCATTCCATCCCCGTCTGTCAACAGTAAACATCTGCTGCAGCCAGGTGAAGTGTGGGCGCATGCACGCGTGCACACACACACACACACACAAAATGCCATATTCTGCTACATCCCATATTTAGTTGTTAACTCTATCATGACTAGTTATCCAAAAGTCACAATAGCACTGCAATGGTTAGTTTAGACAGAATGGGCAGATAATTCAAGCATTCAGCTGACTACAAAACACATTACTGAAAATGAATCTCTTTCACTAGTGTCAGCAAAAATAGCACCTTTTTCAATAGACATTTACATCAAGAACTTGTATAGAGGGAAATCCTCCCTGAAGTTGCTTTCTCAATGAACTGCTTCCAAAAAAGCAAGAAGGGGACATAAAATTCACCACTGCATCATCCATCCATGCTGACTGATGTCTTACAAATCATATTGTGAAAACCATGTTGATGTGAAATATTTACTCAACAAAAATATAAACGCAACACTTTTGGTTTTGCTCCCATTTTGTATGAGATGAACTCAAAGATCTAAAACTTTTTCCACATACACAATATCACCATTTCCCTCAAATATTGTTCACAAACCAGTCTAAATCTATGATAGTGAGCACTTCTCCTTTGCTGAGATAATCCATCCCACCTCACAGGTGTGCCATATCAAGATGCTGATTAGACACCATGATTAGTGCACAGGTGTGCCTTAGACTGTCCACAATGAAAGGCCTCTCTGAAAGGTGCAGTTTTGTTTTATTGGGGGGATACCAGTCAGTATCTGGTGTGACCACCATTTGCCTCATGCAGTGCAACACATCTCCTTCGCATAGAGTTGATCAGGTTGTCAATTGTGGCCTGTGGAATGTTGGTCCACTCCTCTTCAATGGCTGTGCGAAGTTGCTGGATATTGGCAGGAACTGGTACACGCTGTCGTATACGCCGGTCCAGAGCATCCCAAACATGATCAATGGGTGACACGTCCGGTGAGTATGCCGGCCATGCAAGAACTGGGACATTTTCAGCTTCCAAGAATTGTGTACAGATCCTTGCAACATGGGGCCGTGCATTATCCTGCTGCAACATGAGGTGATGTTCTTGGATGTATGGCACAACAATGGGCCTCAGGATCTCGTCACGGTATCTCTGCGCATTCAAAGTGCCATCAATAAAATGCACCTGTGTTCTTCGTCCATAACAGACGCCTGCCCATACCATAACCCCACCGCCACCATGGGCCACTTGACATCAGAAAACCGCTCACCCACACGACGCCACACACGCTGTCTACCATCTGCCCTGAACAGTGTGAACCGGGATTCATCCGTGAAGAGAACACCTCTCCAACGTGCCAAACGCCAGCGAATGTGAGCATTTGCCCACTCAAGTCGGTTACGACAACGAACTGGAGTCAGGTCGAGACCCCGATGAGGACGACGAGCATGAAGATGAGCTTCCCTGAGACGGTTTCTGACAGTTTGTGCAAGAATTCTTTGGTTATGCAAACCGATTGTTTCAGCAGCTGTCCGAGTGGCTGGTCTCAGACGATCTTGGAGGTGAACATGCTGGATGTGGAGGTCCTGGGCTGGTGTGGTTACACGTGGTCTGCGGTTGTGAGGCTGGTTGGATGTACTGCCAAATTCTCTGAAACGCCTTTGGAGACGGCTTATGGTAGAGAAATGAACATTCAATATATGAGCAACAGCTCTGGTTGACATTCCTGCTGTCAGCATGCCAATTGCACGCTCCCTCAAATCTTGCGACATCTGTGGCATCGTGCTGTGTGATAAAACTGCACCTTTCAGATTGGCCTTTTATTGTGGGCAGTCTAAGGCACACCTGTGCACTAATCATGGTGTCTAATCAGCATCTTGATATGGCACACCTGTGAGGTGGGATGGATTATCTCAGCAAAGGAGAAGTGCTCACTATCACAGATTTAGACTGGTTTGTGAACAATATTTGAGGGAAATGGTGATATTGTGTATGTGGAAAAGGTTTTAGATCTTTGAGTTCATCTCATACAAAATGGGAGCAAAACCAAAAGTGTTGCGTTTATATTTTTGTTGAGAAAAAAAAAAAAAAAAAATATATATATATATATAATTTTTTTATTAAACATGGAAATACATAAACACAGCAAATTGCTCAAAGATAGAATGTATTGATGTATTCGCTCTTCACTTACTATATGTGAAGTGAATTTAATTGTTATTATTGTTATTATTATGGTGGCCAAGTGGTCAGTTTATTTGCTTCCAAAACAGGTTCCCAGTTCAAATCCACATGTGCCCATTCCAGCCCAGTCTCACACCTTTTCTTCATGATACTGCCATGAAATGTGTAATTTTTGTAGATGTGGTCAAGTTTAATTCACAATTTTTAACCCTACCCCTACACCTAACCATAATGCCCCCCCCCCCCCCCCCGCATCACCCCAAATTTTGTGATACATCATGAAATAATTTCATGATACATCACCAAAATGTGTTACATTATCATGACATATCAAAAACTAATAGATAAAATGTTTTTTTTTGTGACACCTTCACAAACCAGAGATCGGGTTGGCCCATTCTCCATGTAATATTCTACATGTAATATAGAATTGTATCAAGAAGAACATCTGGTATAAAACTTCCAACTTAACATGCTGATCTGTGTTGGATCTGCTGTGGCGACCTTTAACGCAAAAAGGACAAGACAGAAAACTTTTTTATAAAGAGAAAGTGTGGCCTGTTGTCTTGTTACCTTACTAACTACTATGGTGCCACAGCCAGTTATACAGTTGAACATCACACAGGTTAACTTACTAATATTTTCAAACAGACAGGTGGGTGTTTGGGGGAGTCATCTTTGAAATAAATACTGTAAATTTTAAAAAATAAATAAAGTAAAATCTATTTTAAAATAATGTCTGAGTCTGTACTTTAATAGCTCATTTATAAATTCCACAATAAAGTATGATGGCACAACGTTAATCCAGTTTGCATTTTGCTCAATTTCACAGCCTCCTACTTTGGCTTTTTCTGTCACAAACCCTGCTTAATTATTAATACTTGCAAATAAGCACTACCAGTAGGTCATGTGTTTGTTCTGTGTTAAGCTTCCATCATTGAAACTCAACATTTACAAACCATTCAAGAAAAGCCACATTTTTCCAAGACACATTCAAAGACAATGAATGACCCCTCACCTCGTTTCTGCCTCATGTTAGGGCTGGGGTTGCTCCTCCGGAAGCCTGTCTCTGGACTCGAAGAATCAGATTGCCTCAATGCCATCTTACGCACATTTCTTATGCAACAGAAGAAGAGGGAAGCAGTTTCAGCCAGTGATGCTAAATACCTGCTTTTTCCACCACTTAGCAGTAAGAGACACCATCATAATTTATGGATCTGTGAGGTTTAGTTTATCTGCTCACCTCATGGGGGCGCCGTAGATGTTGTCTGAAATCTTTTGATGGAGTTGGCTGGCTTCTGAGAAGACAGGAGAGACATTACATCTAACTATTGTCCAAACCTATGGTTTCTTGGTTAATTTATGCCAGAAAATAAGATTGTTTGCAGATGACATCCATATTTACTTTGAATTTTTCACCATATATAACTACTAACAACTAAATGAGCTTAAACAAAGCAAAGACAAAACCAAACTCATGTATGCCAACAAGGCAGTTTGGTTACAGCCCAGTGAGAGATTTTGGACAAACAGAGGTGAAAAATCATCCAACTGTATTTCCAGCAGCAATGATTAGAACTGTTATTGTACCTATTATTAAAGACAAATCTGGTGATGTGACTAAGAGTAACTATAGACCCATCGCATTATCTTCTATTATTTGTAAGGTTTTTGAAAGGGTTTTATTATCTCGATGTGAAAATTTCCTTGTAACTTCAGAATATCAGTTTGGTTTTAAACCTAAACATTCCACTGATATGTGTATCTATTTACCTCGTGAAGTGATTGATTACTATAGAAAAAGAAATAGTCCTGTGTATCTTTGTTTTATGTATGCCTCTAAGACATTTGACCGTGTTAATCACTGGACACTTTTTAAAAAGGTATGTGATGGGGTCTACCCACAATTTATGTAAGAATAATAGTGTTTTTGTTATATGGCTGGGGGGCCTGGCTGCCTTTTTGTTTCTGTCCTTTGTTTCTCCTTCCAGGTGGCTTGCATTTGGGACTGAGTGGCTGTGTTGCTGAGGTTATCAGGACCTCACCCTGATCACCTGCGGCTCGTCAGGACTCACAGCTGAGGTGCATCTATATGGATTGGAACATGGTGGCATTTAAGACTGGAGTATACAGTGTGTATTTGCCAGAGACTCGACCTTGTGACCAGACGGGTGAGATCGTCGTCTCGGGAGCCATCTCATCATCAGTGGATGCAGAGAACGTCCAGGGTTTGATGCACGGTCTGTGAAAGAGGAGGGGGTGAGGTCTCACGCTCGTCAGCACACTTCCTGAGGTACGTTAGATTTTGTGACTAACATTTATACAGTCAGTAAATGTGGTGTCCCTCACACCTTTATTATATTGAGCTGTATGTTAGTCATGTATCGGCTTCCACTGCAGTGGAGTTTTGTGAACTGGATGTTCCATGCCTGCAGGTTGGGAAGCTGATTAGTAATCAAGCCAGGAAGTGTTTGCTGTTTGTACACCTTAAGTGTTCTCTCTGTGTGTAGAGTGTGGACTCACATAATGGTTCCTTCTTTCACAGACTCGGTTTGTTGCGGCCACCTGGGGGGTGTCGGCGGGGTCCTTGGGTCCGAACAGCTTCTGGCTCCGGACCGTTAGCGCTGCTGGGAGCGCACCACGCCAGACCGCACTTTCTTTTGTTGTTTTTTATATCACTGTTATGTATTAAATTCAGTTAGCCTTTGTACCGTGCTCTGCTTATTTCATACTGGGTCCTTCAAACGCGGGTCGGTTCTACGAGCTGCGTCCGACACATAACAGTTTTGGTATCGTAGCCAGTTGGCATGTGTCCACTATGAATTCCATACATCTGAACTGTTTAGGGTCTGTAACGGTGTTCGTCAAGGAGGTGTTTTGTCTCCAAGACTTTTTAATATACACACACACACACACATATATATATATATATGGGTGATCTCAGTCGTAATCTGGTTAATGATAAAGTTGGTGTATGCTTGGTAATAGACTTCTATGCTGATGATATAGTTTTACTGTGTCCCTCAGTTAAGAGCCTACAGAAATTACTTCACACCTGTTCTGATTATGATATTAAGCATGATATTTTGTATAATAAGGCTAAAACTGTATGCATGTCAATATTACCTAAAGGTAGATCCCTTCTGAATTCTCCCATGATTTTCATTGAAAATACTCAGCTCTCTTTTGTGGAGAATTATAAATATTTGGGGATGATCACTGTTCATAACCTCTCTGATGACAAAGATATGGAACACCAGATGAGATCTTTCTATGTTAGGGGTAACTTTCTGTTAAGGAATTGGAGGTTAAACGCCAACTATTTAATGCTTTTTGTACTAATATGTACTGCAGTCATCTCTGGTTTAATTTCAAAAAATCTACTTTCCATAAGTTAACAGTTGGCTACAATAATTCCTTCAGACGTATATTTCACCTGCCCTGTTCATGTAGTGCCAGTGGAATGTTTGTTTTTAGTGATGTGCCTAGTTTTGCTGAAGTACGCAGGAAAGCAATTTTTGGGTTTTGTTAGCGTGTTAAAAGCAGCAAAAACACCTTGATCAACGATGTGAATCAGCTCGTTATGGGAAGTCATCGCTATGGGAACACTGGCATTCCACATTATATACCACTGGTAATAAATTTTATTTTATTTATTTTTTTAATTAAATTTTTTTTCTTTCTTTATGTTGTAGTTATTTTGTGTGTTTTCTCAATATGGACCTGGTGTCTGAAATAAAGTATCTTATCTTATCTAATATGTATAACAATGTATGAAATGAGCAATGCAAGGTGTCAAATGTAATACTTTCTCAAAGTACTTTGTGTACTTGTATTACTTCATTTGTGTCCTCCGATAACTGGTGTGCACAAAAGAACAATGTGGGTTTCTATAATGCAGTCCTTTTATTTTCCCCAACACCCTTTATGGACCATTTATTTTTACTACAATTAATACAGCCTTATTGTGCCTTTGAGTAGAGATGGATATATTTTGGGTTACATTTATTTTATTGGATAACAGATTTAACTTATGAAGATGTTACTGCTGGTGTAACAGACAAAAGTTGCATCACATACAGTACAGTTTATCCCATCACAGCCACAGAAGGCTATAACTCTTTCAAAGTTGTCTGGGTGCTTTGGTGGCTTCCCTCACCAGTCTCATTCTTGCGCAGTCACTCAGATTTCGAGAACTGCCAACTCCAGACAGATTTACCATAACAGTACCACACGGTTTGTATTTCTTAATATTTGATGTAAATAAAATACAAAACACATGGAGTCACTTGGAAAAGACTTGTTTAAAGAAAATATGGCAGTGAAAGTAATGACTTACAGTAAATTCATCAAAGGATGACAATGTCTGTGCCACATACACATTTTATATCTGTATTATTTCATGTTATGATATGAAAATGCTTTCTTGTTCAATAACTATAGATATTTTATATATTGTCTATAGATATGACTATATTCCAACTAAGAAATGATCCCTTTATGTAAGCCTTGCCAAATCTCTTGAGAGGCTGAGTGATATCATTTCCTCCAAAATTCTAAAGTGAACTTGCTCTAGCATTTTGCTCATGTTTATTCACATAGTGAATGTCAGGCAGTATTCGTATGATTATTTGTGTTTTTGTGTATTTCACTCATGAATATTTGTTTCCAAGACACCATTCGTGATGGCGATAATTACATGTGGCGAGAAAGACTGTGATGAAGCTTCTAACAGCCATTAGCAGGCCACATTTTCTGAGCTGTACAAAAGAAGCTGATGCACTATTGAACAGCACTCATAGGTCTTCAAAGAAAGCAGCTCTTTTGAGCCCAAGCTTGAAATATGCAGAAATTGACTATGCAAGGTCTGCATTCATTGTGAAAAGAAATTTAAGAGCAGTTCCACATGAAAATGGACAGCGGATTATTTATCTGCACATTGGATTATACAAGGTCTGTCAATAAAGTATAGGTCCTTTTTATTTTTTCAAAAACTATATGGATTTCATTCATATGTTTTTACGTCAGACATGCTTGAACCCTCGTGCACATGCGTGGGTTTTTCCACGCCTGTCGGTGACGTCATTCGCCTGTGAGCACTCCTTGTGGGAGGAGTCGTCCAGCCCCTCGTCGGAATTCCTTTGTCTGAGAAGTTGCTGAGAGACTGGCGCTTTGTTTGATCAAAATTTTTTCTAAACCTGTGAGACACATCGAAGTGGACACGGTTCAAAAATTAAGCTGGTTTTCGGTGAAAATTTTAACGGCTGATGAGAGATTTTGAGGTGATACTGTCGCTTTAAGGACTTCCCATGGTGCGAGACGTCGTGGAGCGCTCTCAGGTGCCGTCGTCAGCCTGTTTCAAGCTGAAAACCTCCACATTTCAGGCTCTATTGATCCAGGACGTCGTGAGAGAACAGAGAGGTTTCAGAAGAAGTCGGTTTCAGCATTTTATCTGGATATTCCACTGTTAAAGGAGATTTTTTTAATGAAAGACGTGCGGGCGGATTGCAGCGTCGGCTCGCAGCCGCTGCGACGCTCCGCCACAGGAAAAACACCTCCGTTGGAAGCCTTAAGGACAAGTTGGAACATGTCCAGCTGTTAAACAATTTCTCATATACTCACTCCACTGAAAGCCATCAAAAGCCGCCTGGATTTTACAAATGGTTATCAACACGGAGGTGTTTTTCCTGTGCCACCGCACCGCGCCGGCTGCGTCCCGATGCGCGGACCCGTCCGCACGTCTTTCATTAAAAAATAAAAAGGACCTATACTTTATTGACAGCCCTCGTATACTTAAATCCCAGCTATAGCCAAACTGCAATTTAATTTGAGTTTGATAAATTATTTTTTTACACTCATGAGTAAATTGGCTGCAAGTACCAGTTGCACAATAAAGAAATGTCACTGTTACATTTTGCACCTTTCACACTTTAAAACAAGAATGTAATTTTTTCTGAGGCTCTGAACCAGTTCAGATGGAAACCGATGTCACCAATCAAGCTGGCCTATACAAAATCAAATGTTATATATCAATATGTGCATGTGTGTATTCATCACTAATTTGCAGTACAGATGACAAATTCTGATATTATCTCAGGGTTGAGCCGGATACTTGTTTCAGACGAGTATCCGGTGCGGTTAAAGCATTTCTGACAAGCACGAGCATGAACCAAGTAAAACTTGTCAATATCTGTGCTTGTGCTCGTATTATTTCCCTGTTTGTCATCACTGGATGTTTGCATGAATCACCAAGTTTACACAGATCATTAAAAAATAAACAGTCTTAGAACAACCTCTCTCTCTCCCTCTCACTCACTCTCACACACATGCACAGACACACACTCACAGACACCTTAATCAAAATGCCAAGAACGTTAGGTCATAAAAATAAATAAACAATTGAAAAAAAAATCACAGTTTGATCATAAAATAAAATAATAATAATAAAAACGTTGTGTTGAGTATGACAACTCTTGTTCATGCATACTTAGTTCATAATTTCCTACGACGTTGAATGTCAATTCTGAGGCTGTTCTGTTATTAATTCACGTTCTGAGTTTATAAAAAACTTGTTCTGTAAAATAGTTCCTTTACTATTGTGATCAAAAACATTCAGTCTCATTTCTGAGGCTGTTCTGTAAATATTCATTCATACACTGAAGAATATTCATGTTCTGAGTTTATAAAAAAACTTGTTCTGTAAAATAGTTCCTTTACTATTGTGATCAAAAACATTCAGTCTCATTTCTGAGGCTGTTCTGTAAATATTCATTCATACACTGAAGAATATTCATGTTCTGAGTTTATAAAAAAACTTGTTCTGTAAAATAGTTCCTTTACTATTGTGATCAAAAACATTGAATGTCAATTCTGAGGCTGTTCTGTAAATATTCATTCATACAATGAAGAATATTCATGTTCTGAGTTCATAAAAAACTTGTTCTGTAAGTAGTTCTCTTACTTTTGTGATCATAATCATTGATTTGAATCTCAAATTTGAGGGTGTTCTGTTAATCGTTTTCAAATAAACAATAAATATAGCAACTTCTGATCAATCCATATCAATTTCAGACTTAAAATAATGTACTGATTTAAGCCCCACCCATTTCTGGTTAAACCACACCCAGTTCCAGTTTATGCCCCACACACTCCAAGTACAGATACAGATCATTTACATTTTGAACAGATAAAGATACAGATAGTGGTGTACTCGCTCATCCCTACTTTCAAGTTCTTTTGTGTATTTAATGCCATATTTGCCCACTTAGTGGGCATCATAAGTCTTCCTACAGTTGCTTAACTTGTCAAATGAAAAACATTTCAATGTGGGCATCTCAACTAACTACCCAGCAGGTGGCAGAAACGTCTATGGGGATATTATATAAGCAAAAGGAAGTTGCTTTAATTTCGTGCCTCAAAGTTAACCACTGTCTAATCACTTCATCGCCACTATGTGCTCTTAAAATTTGGTGAGTTACAAGATTATTTTAGAGTTTTTGTTTATAAATGCCATGGACTACGTCACTCAGATGAGTCAGAAGGGCTGGCTCTGTCCTGGAATGTACTTTCGATACCATAGCAGTGGGAGGTGAGAGAAGTATGTTAGCTAGAGTGACATCAGTTATGGATGCTCACCCACTATATGAAACTGAGAGCCTTAAGCAGCTCCTTCATTAAGAGATTGTTGCACCCTCAGTGCAAAACAGAACACTTCTGCAGGTCATTTGTTCCATCTGCAGTCAGACTGTATAAATACATCAAAATATTTTTCACACCATAACCACCTGCTGATTTTACACTGTTAACTACATCTTATGCACTTTTTGTGCTTTATTACATGCGACTGTGCAATTTATCCTGTGCAACAATTTTACTATATATATATATATATATATATATATATATATATATATATATATATATATATGTACAGTGAGGAAAGTAAGTATTTCAACACTCTGCGATTTTGCAAGTTCTCCCACTTAGAAATCATGGAGGGGTCTGAAATATTCATCTTAGGTGCGTGTCCACTGTGAGAGACATAATCGAAAAAAAAAAATCCGGAATTCACAGTGTATGATTTTCTAATAATTTATTTGTATGTTACTGCTGCAAATAAGTATTTGAAAACCTGTGAAAATCAATGTTAATATTTGATACAGTAGCCTTTGTTTGCAATTACAGAGGTCAAACATTTCCTGTAGTTTTTCCACCAGGTTTGCACACACTGCAGCAGGGATTTTGGTCCACTCCTCCATACAGATCTTCACTAGATCTTTCAGGTTTGGAGTTTCAGCTCCCTCTAAAGATTTTCTATAGAGTTCAGTTCTGCAGACTGACCAGGCCACTCCAGGACCTTGAAATGCTTCTTACGGAGTCCCTCCTTAGTTGCCCTGGCTGTGTGTTTGGGAAGACCCAGCCATGACCCATCTTCAGTGCTCTTACTGAGGGAAGGAGGTTGTTTGCCAAAATCTTGCAATACATGACCCCATCCATCTTCCCTTCAATACGGTGCAGTCGTCCTGTCCCCTTTGCAGAAGAGCACCCCCAGAGTATGATGTTTCCACCCCCATGCTTCACGGTTGGGAGGGTTTTCTTGGGGTTGTTCTCATCCTCTAAACATGGTAAATGGAGTTGATTCCAAAAAGCTCTATTCTGGTCTCATCTGACCACATGACCTTCTCCCATGCCTCCTCTGGATCATCCAGATGGTCACTGGTGAACTTCAAACGGGCCTGGACATGTTCTGGCTTGAGCAGGGGGACCTTGCTGCCCTGCAGGATTTTAAACCATGACAGCATCATGTGTTACTAATGTAATCTTTGTGACTGTGGTCCCAGCTCTCTTCAGGTCACTGACCAGGTCCTCCTGTGTAGTTCTGAGCATTCTCAGAATCATCCTTACCCCACAAAGTGAGATCTTGCATGGAATCCCAGACCGAGGGAGATTGACAGTCATCTTGTGTTTCTTCCACTTTATAATAAATAATCATAACAGTTGTTGTCTTCTACCAAGCTGCTTGTCTGTTGTCCTGTAGTCCATCCCAGCCTTGTGCAGGTCTACAGTTTTGTCCCTGGTGTCCTTAGACAGCTCTTTGGTCTTGGCTATGGTGGACAGGTTGGAGTGTGATTGATTGAGTGTGTGAACAGGTGTCTTTTATACAGGTAACAAGTTCAAACAGGTGCAATTAATACAGGTAAAGAGTGCAGAATAAGAGGGCTTCTTAAAGAAAAATTAACAGGTCTGTGTGAGCCAGAATTCTTGCTGGTTGGTAGGTGTTCAAATACTTATTTGCAGCAGTAACATACAAATAAAGTATTAAAAAATCATACATTGTGATTTCCAGATTTTTTTTTTTTTTAGATGATGTCTCTCACAGTGGACATGCACCTAAAATGAAAATTTCAGACCCCTCCATGTTTTCTAAGTGGGAGAACTTGCAACACCGCAAGGTGTTCAAATACTTGTTTTCCTCACTGTATATATATATATATATATATATATTATATATAGTCACTTATTTTCTATTTTTCATGCAGTCTGTTCACATTAGTATTTATGTACCACCAGCAAACATTGCAATATACCTTAGTCACCTTTAATGTAAATATTTTCCTTTTCTTTACTACTGTACGATTCTTGCTGCTGTATCAAGTGATTTTCCCCGTTGTGGGATCGATCAAGGTTATCTTATCTAGTCCAATTTTACAATAAAGTTTTTTTTTTTTCTGTACAAGCCCTTATGTGTTAGTGGCAGAGGGTTCCGATATTGTAGGCTATCTACATCCAATGTCTGGTCCAGTATGCCACATGCATGCACTAAATGTTTGGCAAAGTTTCCTTTACTGTTCCTGACTGACAGAAAATTGAAGATCATAATTTGGAAGAATGTATTCCTTTTTAAGTACTTCTCTAATCAATTAACCAATTTTATTTTTTCTTCAATAACTTTTTCAACATGTCGTAATGGACAGATGTTACCATTGTCCATTACAACATGCAAATAATCTGTATTATATAATGGCTGAGTGGATCCTTGTCATTTGATTGGTGCCTTGTATTTCAAGTGACATGGATTATTCGTCCCATTTGTGTCGCGTTACATTTAGCATGCAATTTGGTTTCGTTTACCATGCAAATTTGGTTCTGTACATTTTGTACCATTGCACGCTGGTACAAAACGGCTTTGCCTCGTTGAATGGAACATTTCAGCTTTCACCTCATGAAATATTCATACCACTGAACTATTTGTATAATATTATTTCATTTGCCCATATGTATCTTCACTGTGCTTTTACATATCAGTTGCAAAAAAATGTTTGGCCATATGGGACCTTGCTCAAAGATACTCTTTTTTTACCCTGTGTGGACCATGTTTCATTAGGTCCTTGTGGTTGCTCCTGTGCCATGTTTGGTGCACCATTAGGTCAGTCCTACAAAGGTCAGCATTCTTCTTTAGGACATGTTGTAAAAAAGAAGTATGTGACATTCACTTTTTCAGCTGGGTGTTTTTTTTTTTCTTCCTAATGTCTCATTTCCAAGTTAGTGTTATAAAACTTTTTTTAATCCAAAAAATTCCTTTGACTCTCTGCTCTCCTTTTATCTCCAAGCCTGCAGTCATTGCTGCTTCAACTTCTCCAGCTCCTTTTACTGGCCTGATAGAAATCACTTTGTGGCTCTATAAAAGTGTGTGTGTGTGTGTGTGTGTGTGTGTGTGTGTGTGTGTGTGTGTGTGTGTGTGTGTGTGTGTGTGTGTGTGTGTGTGTGTGGTGGTGGTGGTGGTGGGGGGGGGGGGGTTACAACAAAAAATTCTTCAGAATGCTACTCAGTGGGAGCAAAGCTTTGTATCAGCTCATATCCAAACAGGAGGGTTCATAAATGCAACGTTAACAAACCCTGCCTGCCAGAGGATTCTGCTGTGTGAGAAGAAATCTCCAGTGAAGCATCTAGTAAAATAAGTGCAGAGCGTAAGGCACAGCCTTGGCCAAATGCATAGCTCACATAAGTGAAATACCAAGCACTGTGAATGATCTGCCTTGTCACCTCCAGTTCCAAAGAACCAATGAACCTTTCGCAGAAACGCAGCCTCAGCACCAAGCTTTTCCACATGCTCCAAATATTGTATTCAGCACTCGGGATATATTTTTTCATCATAGATCTAGCTATGTTTAATTCATAAAGGCTAGTCACAATGAGGCCTGTATAGCCGACAAAAGTCTGAGAGCGGAGCCTTGGCACAGAGCAGCAGAAAGGATTTGAATTTAGTGTTGCTGTAAGACCGTGAACAGTCATAGCCATCAAACAAAGTCAATTCAGTTCGACTGAGCGCACCGCGGCTGGCTTTCTAATGAGAATATGACACACAGTTGCCGATCATGCAATAATTCACATGCAGGCATGTGCTTACTTATTTTCCAATCCTGGTTCCTTTCCGCATCAAACCTTTTCATGCTTGCATCAGCTCATTGCCCTCACCAAGCAAGTAATGTTTTATCCAGCATCTACTGGGTTGGTTGCAGGATTAATCCAAAGGCAATTAATCAATTTCCACACCCACAAAAAAGTCCGTCCTCAAATAGAAACAACAGGATTCGGTGTTTTGGATATTGCTAAGGGTACACATGTTACTGAATGCCCTTCTTGTTGTTTTTATTTTAAAATATAGATGTGGTGTTTCAGTGACTTTCTGGATGTGGCCATCAGAAAGGTGTCTGTACTTGGTGAAAATGCCAAATTTGTCATGTCTCTGGGTCCTTCAGCCTTTGAGACAGAGAGATACCTGTGAAGAGCTTATGGGGTCGGGAAATATGTAGACAAAGGTGTTTGGCAATGCCAGTACTTTTGCCGGAGCATGAAGGTCCAAGTCTTTTGCGCCCTAGTGTTTCCTGTCTTACTATATGGGATCATGGGATGACTAGATGTCTTTGGTACTAGATCACTTTAGAGGTACAGCTGGAATGACTTTATGTCACATGAAAACGATGACAAGTATTGGTTGTGTAACCTGGGTGACAAATCCTGTCATTTTTATTTTGCATCTTTCCCATATTACTTGTACTTTACATGCTAGCTCTTGCGTAAATACGTCACACGGTCATGTGACCTAGCGCGGCCAATTGTGTTGGCATAAAGAGACTGAAGTGACTTGCTTCTGTTAGGAGCGTGAGGGGTGCGTGCATTGCGGGTAGGCTGCAGGAGCCTTCTATCGGTGCCGTCGATCTGAAACAACTGGGCGCAGAATGTTGACAATCTATGGAATTGGCCAGATTTGATGGTGAGCTAATGAGCCTAAACAGCTGTCTGGGACTTCCAGAAGATCTCCCTGAATTTAAGTGAACTGAATCTCCTGGCTTGGTCTGGTAGGAGGCGCCATTGTGCAGCCGCCTTTTCCTTTTTGTTTGCCCCTCTGCCATTCTTAATAACGGCCCAAATATACACATCTTTGTTGGACTAAAAACTTTGTCCAATATTTGGACCATTTTTCCTTCTGGTCTGCGTGAGGCCGTTGAACTGTGGTGCCTTTGGGCAAAAATTGAAACACATTGATTGGAACTTGTGATTGCAAAATACCGTGCGGGGATTTTTTGTTGTTGAATTGTTACATTTGGACTGTGAACTGTTGAATTGTGACTACTCATGACTTTACTATTTTTATGGTGTTTATCGAATGGCCATTCGTATATGTGTTGTATGTTAAATTGTTTGTCTTTCACAATATATGATACTGCTCACACCAAAAGTTAATTTGTGGTTCAGTTTTTTATTCTCCTCTCCTAGAGCCGTTCTTAGTTCTTCTGATCTAGATTATCAATTAGATTTATTAGTACTGAAACTGCTATTTCTGAGTAACAGCCTGTGGGTTACACTTGCATTGTGAGGGAACGGGTCATGTGGTGCATTTCTCTGGGTATGATTTAGCATGCAGGTCCCAGTGTTTAGCACCCCAGTGGCTGAAGAAGGGGTCGGGATGGACCAGTTGCCTGCTTGAGTGGTTGCCATCAAGGACCAAGGACAATTCCATAGTGTGTTGATACAGTTTACACATAGTCATCATGGGCTACATCATGGGTTACAAAATGTGGTGAGCCAGCCAGGAGGTTGTGAGATCAGCCAGCAAGACTCCAACCCTCATCCCTGCTGGCTGTACTACAGTCGTTGATGGGTTGTTGCATCCCAGCATGCCAACTCCTGGCCAGTGGGAGCTTGTGGAGCATCCATCCACTGCCAGGTGGGCTGTGTGTTAAGAACTCTTAAATTATGCTCCCAAGCCAACCCCACAAGAAAATACCTGTCCTTCTCAGTAATGAGTCAGACTAAGATGTGACAGTTCAACCCTTCTCCATCACAGAACATGCAGTGTCACCGCAGGTCCTTTCGCACAGTGTGAAATCCTGTTCATTAAATTCTGGTAATGCTCTGACAATGAATTTTGGAGACTCGCCTATTCCTCCTGAGTGGAAGGCAAGGATCACGGAGAAACTCAGTCAGATTCCTGAAGTCTTTTCGTTTAACAACATGGATTTTGGATGCACTAACAAGGTGAAACATCACATTAAACTGAGCGATGAAACTCCATTCAAACATAGAGCCAGACCTATCCATCCTCAAGACATCGAGGCTGTCCGACAACATCTAAGGGAACTATTGGAGGCTAGTGTCATTCGTGAATCGGAGTCACCCTTTTCATCACCTATTGTCGTCATCAAGAAAAAGAATGGAGACATACATCTGTGCATTGATTACCGTAAGTTGAACCATCAGACGGTTAAAGATGCCTATCCTTTGCCCAATCTGGAGGAGTCACTTTCAGCATTGACCGATTCCAAATGGTTCAGTGTACTTGATCTAAAATCTGGGTACTACCAAATTGAAATGAACAAAGCTGACAAAGTAAAAACAGCCTTTGTGACGCCCACTGGATTCTGTGAATTTAACCGCATGCCTCAAGGGGTAACAAACGCCCCATCGACATTTCAGTAGTTAATGGAGAAGAGCATGGGGGACCTCCATTTAACATAAGTACTGGTCTTTCTTGATTATCTTATTGTGTTTTCTGATACACTTGAAGAACATGAGCGAAGACTGCTGCGGGTGTTGTGTCGCTTGAAGGAATATGGACTGAAGCTCTCTCCAGAAAAATGTAAATTCTTTCAGGCATCCGTTAAGTATCTGGGACACATTGTGTCAGAGAGAGGGGTCGAACTTGATCCAGATAAAATCTGTGCTTTAAATTCCTGGCCGATTCCGAGGGCTTTAGAGGAATTGAAATCATTCTTAGGATTTGCTGGCTACTATCGGAGGTTTATAAAGGGTTACTCTATCATCGCCAAGCCCCTTAATGACTTGACACGTGGCTATGGGCCTACCTCCAAGTCTCAGAAGAAGACCAGTCCAATTAAGTTCCAGGACATAAAACAGCCATTTGGGGAGAGATGGACACCCAGTTGCCAGCTGGCTTTTGAAACGCTCATTAACAAACTAACCACTTCACCTGTCCTTGGCTTTGCGGACCCGAAATTGCTGTACCTTCTACACACTGATGCTACCACCACTGGGCTCAGTGCAGCTTTGTACCAGGAACAGGATGGACAGATGAGGGTAATTGCTTATGCCAGCCGCGGTTTATCTGCAAGTGAGTCGAGGTATCCTGCTCATAAATTAGAATTCCTTGCACTAAAGTGGAGTGTGTGTGAAAAGTTTCACGACTATCTTTATGGGGCTAACTTTGTGGCAGTGACAGACAACAATCCGCTCACTTACCTTTTAACATCCGCAAAGTTAGATGCCTCCAGCCATAGATGGTTAGCTGCCCTGTCCACCTACACTTTTAAGTTGCAATATCGAGCAGGTAAACAGAACCTTGACGCAGATGCTTTATCTTGCCTACCTCGCCCCCATCTTGCTGACTTGTCCATACAGAGAGACCGAGATCTGATCCACAAATTCAAAGCAGAACATGACATGGAACCTGATGAAGTCCAAGAGCTTGATCTTGACACTGTGTCTGCCATCTGCTGCCGCAGTCTTGTCACCAGTCAGCCTGTCTCTTTGAATTCCATCACCTTGGTTGAGTCTCTGAGTATGTCACCAAAAGCCATACCAGACTGTTACAGCAGTGAAGACCAGCATGGACTGCCAGTTTTTCCCTTCCTGTCACATTTGGACCTTAAGGAAATGCAGTGCGCTGATCCAGTCACCAGAGAGGTCATTTACCAGATGGAGACTGGAGAGAAAGTTCCCCTAAGGGCAAGGCAGGAACTCCCAGACCTTGTACTGTTGTTCAGGGAGCTGAATTGTCTTGAGTTGCAAGAGGATATCTTGTATTGAAGGAGGCAGGAGGGAGAGTATGTCTCATTCCAGCTGGTATTACCTGAGGAGCTGCGGTCAACTGTCCTTAAAAACCTGCATGATGATATGGGCCATATGGGCATTGAGCGGACCTTCGATCTCATGCGTTCCCGGTTCTTTTGGCTCCGCATGGCAGCAGATGTAGAGGTCAAAGTCAAAACCTGTGATCGTTGTGTGAGACGTAAAGCACTCCCAGAGAGATCTGCACCCCTTGTGAATATCACAACTACCCGTCCTCTGGAGTTACTCTGCATGGACTATTTGTCACTCGAGCCTGATCAGAGTAATACAAAAGACATCCTTGTTTTCACCGATCATTTTACCAAATTTGCAATAGCTGTCCCTACTGCAAACCAAAAGGCGAAAACGGTGGCAAAATGTCTATGGGAGAACTTCATTGTGTGTTATGGGATACCCAAATGGCTCCACACCGATCAAGGGCCCGACTTTGAGTCCAAGTTAATAAAAGAACTCTGCCAACTCGCTGGTATTGTAAAGACTCGCACGACCCCATACCATCCTTGTGGTAACCCAGTAGAGCGGTTCAACCGGACTCTGCTTAGCATGCTCGGTACTTTGGAGCCTGAGCAGAAGTCCAGATGGAAAGACTACGATAAACCGCTAGTGCACGCTTACAACTGCACCAGAAATGATGTTACTGGCTTTACGCTGTATGAATTAATGTTTTGCCGTTCACCGCGTCTCCCGGTGGATCTGGCCTTTGGGTTGCCTGTGCGGGAGGATCAGTCTATTTCACACTTCCAGTATGTGAAGAACTTGCGGTTGCGACTGGAAGAGAGTTTTCAACTTGCGACGAAGAATGCTGCAAAGGTTGGAGAAAGGAATAAATGTTATATGGCTGGGGGGGCCTGGCTGCCGGTTTGTTTGTCTTTTTGTTTTCCTCCCAGGTGGCGTGCATTTGGGACTGAGTGGCTGTGTTGCTGAGGCTGTCAGGACCTCACCCTGATCACCTGCGACTCGTCAGGACTCACAGCTGAGGTGCATCTGGATGGATTGGAGCATGTTGGCATTTAAGACTGGAGTGCACAGTGTGTATTTGCCAGAGACTCGACCTTGTGACCAGACGGGTGAGATCGTCGTCTCGGGAGCCATCTCATCAGCAGCGGATGCTGAGAAACGTCCAGGTTTGATGCACAGTCTGTGAAAGAGGAGGGGGTGAGGTCTCACGCTCGTCAGCACACTTCCTGAGGTACGTTAGATTTTGTGACTAACAGTTATACAGTCAGTAAATGTGGTGTCCCTCACACCTTATTGTATTGAGCTGTTTGTTAGTCATGTATCAGCTTCCACTGCGGTGGAGTTTTGTGAACTGGATGTTCCATGCCTGCAGGTTGGAAGCTGATCAGCAATCAAGCCAGGAAGTGTTTGCTGTTTGTACACCTTTAAGTGTTCTGTGTGTAGAGTGTGGACTCACATAATGGTTCCTTCTTTCACAGACTCGGTTGTTGCGGCCACCTGGGGGGTGTCGGCGGGGTCCTTGGGTCCGAAACAGCTTCTGGCTCCGGACCGTTAGCGCTGCTGGGAGCGCACCACGCCAGACCGCACCTTTCTGTATTATCACTGTTATGTATTAAATTCAGTTAGCCTTTGTACCGTGCTCTGCTTATTTCATACTGGGTCCTTCAAACGCTGGTCGGTTCTCCGAGCTGCGTCCGACACATAACAGTAGTCTCTGGCCAAACATCACGGACCCAGCGGTAGCAGAGACGGTAACGCGCCGGGAAGGCGGCAGCAGACGTTCAGTGGTTATCCGGATCAGTTGCGGGGCTCTCCGCCCGGAAGGTGCGTGTTTGAAACCCATTACTGGATACTAATTTGTGCTCTCTTGCAGCCGTGTTCCTGTGTTGTGCCTTATCCGTGGGTCGTGGTGGAGTGTGACTGGCGACGGCTTCGCGTCACACTCCGACCGGATAAGAGGTGTAAACGGGAGCTGCAAGAGTGCGTTTGTAATGGGTTCACGCGCACGGCGGAGCTCTGTTAGCACGGGTCGCTGAGCTTCTTGTGTTACAGTCATAGCCCCGTTTCCCCGGAGAAAGGTAACTACTGCGTCTGTTGTATCAGCTCCGGCGTTATTTAGTTGAGCACATTTTGGTTGTGTGTTGCACTCAGCTGCGCACACAAAAGCAGCTCGTTTGTTTTTTTCTGTCGCCCAAGGGGTTTTTTCATTTTTAGCACTCTGGTTCCCCCTTGTGGTGACTGAATCACGTTACCGTCAAGCTCTTGAGTAGGAACAGGTGTGTTCCATTTGGTTGAGCTTGACGGTATAACTCACTGATTTGTTTTGTGTTAGTTCATTTTGTGTGGGTGTTTTTTGAGTTGGTTTTTGTGTGGGCTTTTCTTTTTTGTTGTCCACTATTTGTCTGGGGGTGTGACCCTGTAGCCTTTGCAAAAAACAAAAAAACACAAAGAGAACAGGGACCCAAACAACTGTGTGTTGGTCTGTTTTTTTTTTTCCTTTGTTTCTTTTTGTTTCACATCCCCAGGGTTGGATGGTACGGTCCCCTGGGGGGTGATGGGGTGGTCTTTGGGTTGTTTTTTCTCTTTGTTTTTTGTTATGCCCTCTCTTCTCCTCTGACTCCAGCCGGGTGTGCCGTAGTGTCGGCATTGCTGGAGGGGTGCAGTTAGGTTGTGCTGGGCGTTTCCCAGGTAGCCTCTGCACCCGGGAGGGGAGGGGGGGGGTTTGGGTTTTTTTTTTGTTTTCCCTCCCCCAGTTTCCGCCCTCAGGGTTTGACTGTGGTGTCCTCTGGGGGGGAACGGGCGTTGGGTCCATCTAGCCGTGGACGGCCGGGGCTGGGTCCATTAGTCATGCGGGGAGGCGTCTCCTGGGGTTGACGAGTGGTCCTCTGGGGGGCGCTGGTGGTCCCCGTGGGTGACGTTGGATCCCAGAGGGACCTCGGCCGTGGTTATTACTCCTGGAGCTGGCAGGTGGCCCTCTGGGGGGTGTTGGTCCCTACGTGTCGTTTGGGGGGGAGGAGGGGGGGGTATTTTGGCATTTGTTTGTGAGCTTAAATTTGGATTGTTTTTCTTTTCTCCCCTTCCCTGGGGTTTGATGGAACGGTCCTCTGGGGGGGGGGGGGGGGGGGGGGGGGGGGGTGTTTTAGTGTTTTTGTTTGTGGGCTTGGGTTGGGTTGTTTTTCCTTTCTCCCCTTCCCTGGGGCTTGATGGGACGGTCCCCTGGGGCGGGGGGGATGTTTTGGTTGTTTTGTTTTCTGACTAATCACACATGTTTGGTTAAAGGCTGACCGCACAGGTGTAGGAACTCCTGGCCACACCTGTGCTGAGACTGTCAAACAAGGGCAAAGATGCAGCCAGTTCAACCAGTCTGTTGGAGGACGAACGCAGACGCGGTTTCCAGCCATGGTCCCTGGAGGGGGGGTGTTTCTCCTGGGCCAGGTGTGTGTGGTCGCCGGGAGGCTTCCCGTGAGGGTGGGGTACTGTTATATGGCTGGGGGGGGCCTGGCTGCCGGTTTGTTTGTCTTTTTGTTTTCCTCCCAGGTGGCGTGCATTTGGGACTGAGTGGCTGTGTTGCTGAGGCTGTCAGGACCTCACCCTGATCACCTGCGACTCGTCAGGACTCACAGCTGAGGTGCATCTGGATGGATTGGAGCATGTTGGCATTTAAGACTGGAGTGCACAGTGTGTATTTGCCAGAGACTCGACCTTGTGACCAGACGGGTGAGATCGTCGTCTCGGGAGCCATCTCATCAGCAGCGGATGCTGAGAAACGTCCAGGTTTGATGCACAGTCTGTGAAAGAGGAGGGGGTGAGGTCTCACGCTCGTCAGCACACTTCCTGAGGTACGTTAGATTTTGTGACTAACAGTTATACAGTCAGTAAATGTGGTGTCCCTCACACCTTATTGTATTGAGCTGTTTGTTAGTCATGTATCAGCTTCCACTGCGGTGGAGTTTTGTGAACTGGATGTTCCATGCCTGCAGGTTGGAAGCTGATCAGCAATCAAGCCAGGAAGTGTTTGCTGTTTGTACACCTTTAAGTGTTCTGTGTGTAGAGTGTGGACTCACATAATGGTTCCTTCTTTCACAGACTCGGTTGTTGCGGCCACCTGGGGGGTGTCGGCGGGGTCCTTGGGTCCGAAACAGCTTCTGGCTCCGGACCGTTAGCGCTGCTGGGAGCGCACCACGCCAGACCGCACCTTTCTGTATTATCACTGTTATGTATTAAATTCAGTTAGCCTTTGTACCGTGCTCTGCTTATTTCATACTGGGTCCTTCAAACGCTGGTCGGTTCTCCGAGCTGCGTCCGACACATAACAAATAAAGCTCGGTTTGATCAACGAGTCATTCCATCAAGTCTGGAGGAGGGAGACAGAGTTTTGGTGTGGAATGTCAGACTTCGTGGGAAGCACAAGCTTGAAGATAAATGGGAGAAAGGTGTGTACGTCATTGTGAAACGTGCTGGTGACCTACCAGTGTACACAGTACGGCCTGAGGACAGCCCAGATGGACCAAGTCGTACATTACACCGAGACCTACTGCTTCCCTGTCCCTTCCTTTCAGCAAGTGCCGATCCAGAACTGTCGCCAGCTACACAATCTTGTCGTCCTTGTACAAGGAGCCAGAGGCCAACCGGTGTCGAGGACGTTGTCGATCTGGATGGGGAGGAGGATGGATGGAGTCCTCCGTGAGTCCGAATACAGCCAACAATCTCTTGCAACCTTGTATTCACAATGTTTAGCATGCACCAGGAGTCGCATGATCTAAGGGGAGAGGGTATACCCTGGGTGACAAATCCTGTCATTTTTATTTTGCGTCTTTACCATATAACTTGTACTTTACATGCTGGCTCTTACGTAACTACGTCACACGGTCATGTGACCTAGCGCGGCCAATTGTGTTGGCATAAAGAGACGGAAGTGACTTGCTTCTGTTAGGAGCGTGAGGGGTGCGTGCATTGCGGGTAGGCTGCAGGAGCCTTCTATCGGTGCCATCGATCTGAAACAACTGGACGTAGAATGTTGACAATCGATGGAATTGGCCAGGTTTGATGGCGAGCTAACGAGCCTAAACAGCTGTCTGGGACTTCCAGAAGATCTCCCTGAATTTAAGTGAACTGAATCTCCTGGCTTGGTCTGGCAGGAGGCACCATTGTGCAGCCGCCTTTTCCTTTTTGTTTGCCCCTCTGCAACTCTTAATCATGGCCCAAATATACACATCTTTGTTGGACTAAAAACTTTGTCCAATATTTGGACCATTTTTCCTTCTGGTTTGCGTGAGGCCGTTGAACTGTGGTGCCTTTGGGCAAAAATTGAAACACATTGATTGGAACTTGCAGTTGCAAGACACCGCGTGGGGATTTTTTGCTGTTGAATTGTTACATTTGGACTGTGAACTGTTGAATTGTGACTACTCATGACTTTACTATTTTTATGGTGTTTATCGAATGGCCATTCGTATATGTGTTGTATGTTAAATTGTTTGTCTTTCACAATATATGGTACCGCTCACACCAAAAGTTAATTTATGGTTCGGTTTTTTATTCTCCTCTCCTAGAGCCGTTCTGATCTAGATTATCAATTAGATTTATTAGTATTGAACCTGTGCTATTTTTGAGTAACATCCCGTGGGTTACACTCCATAGTGTGTTGATACAGTTTACACGTAGTCATCATGGGTATAAATGAAAGGGCAATGCATGGCCCTCAATGTATTCTTTCGACTGTTCTTGTTCTGTATAGCTTACATCTTCAATAGGGAAAATACAAGAATTTGGTCCACAAGCTGTAATTTACTTTGGGTTTCTGAAATCAGCATAAATACGCCCACTTCAAATATTAATTCAATGGCACTGAAAGCTGCAACATGTCTTTTAACTTGCCAAAGCATCTGAACTTCATGAGTGACTACAGCTGGTAGCTTCTCTGTGCCAACATAAATGAGTTTAACACCAACAAACAGCACAATGGGAAAGTCCAAGGAGCTCAGTGCAATACAGAGACAGAACTGTAGGAGGGAAACGAACACAAGTCAGGAATGTCTCTTGCAGCCATTTCGAAACAAGTGCAAATTCCAAAATCATGAGTTTAAACAAATATACAAAAGCACAATTTATTGGGCGATATAGGCACTTTTCAGCTACTCTTGATCTGACGAAAGAGGACTACGCTCGAATTATTTTATCAGATTTACTTTTCAGCGACACAGGTGGGACTGTAGTTACTTCCTCTTCTGATCTTCATCTTAAATTGGAGCGCTTACAAGCTAAGGAAACACGTCTTTATCTCCACGCTGTCACTTTAAGTGATTATATGCGCGTGAAAAGAATCCCACACGGTTTAAAAATTAATAAAGGACTCATTATTGGTAGAAACAATGCCACTTTTTGTGATCAATGGAGCGAAGTGTTAAACAAATGCTCCTTTGATTTGATAGCGCTCACAATACAGGAAGTCTCACAAAACCTCATGCGAGTTCGTTCGCTACAGGAAGAGATCACAGCGTCCAAGAAAAAGAAGTTCGAGAGACTCGGACTACATAAGTGGTAATGTTTATCAATGGAGAAACCTTAATTCACGGAGCAGACGTGGGGCTGCAGCTACACGGGCTAATCATGGAGGCAATACAGCAACACTCAGTCATGATGACACCACCACAGACTTTGACTCTGAATCTAGCTCGGACTCATTAAGAGTTGATCCTTTTTTAGACAGACGATGAGGAGTGGATCATCGAAGACAACAAGCACGAGGAAGAGGACATGCAGGAGGGGGAAGAGAACGTGTCGCAAGGGACCCATATCCCAGGAGACAGACATCATGCAGGTACACAATGTCATAAACTTGTCGAGTAAAACGTTATCTGAGACCTGTGTATCAGCGCTTACTAAAGGCCTCTCCTTTGTGCCTACTACGTATTGTAAAGACTTTGACGCCATAGTGGACTTTCAGAAGTTCTTTCGTAATTTACGCCTGAGAGAATTTTATGGTGCCATTAATTCCGTCAACTTGTCCACCTCTGTCACTCAAGGCTCTGAGACCGGAGAAGTGAGACTGACACAAAAGCAACAGGAGGCGAATAACATCGATCAACCATCCATTACTGGGCTAAAAACACCATTCAGAGGTAAAAGTATGTTTATTCCACCACAGAGGAGAAATGCCTCCATAGATACATACTGCAGACTTGTGGAATGTGTCTCAACTTCTCTCAACAAAAAGACAATATAAAGTAGCAGATAACCTTACCAGAGAACAAAGGACTGAACTGGAGTCCCTTAAAAAGGATAACTCGATCATCATAAAACGTGCTGACAAAAGAGGAGCAATTGTAAGTCTGGATCGGATAAAGTATATTAAAGAAATACAAAGACAATTAAACAATGCATCTTTTTATAGAAAACTGGACCACAATCCTACTGCAGAGTTTAAACAGAGGATCCATAAAAAACTTGATTATCTTTTGCTAGACAATGAAATTTCGACATCAGAGTATTGATTCATGAAGGTGGACAGCCCAGTTACTCCAGTCCTGTACTTCCTTCCTAAGATTCACAAAGAGTACATGGATACACCTCCGGGCAGACCCATTGTTTCAGCCATTGGCTGTTTAACAGAAAATATTTCAGCCTTTGTTGATTTTTTTTACAGCCACTAGTTATATCACTTCCCTCCTATGTTAAAGATTCTATGGAATTTTTGAAAATGTTACAATCCATTACAGTCCTGGATTGGTGTTTATTGATTACCATGGATATCGAGTCCTTATATACAAATTCCAATTGAGAGTGGTCTCAGAGCTGTAGAATTTTTTAAAAAATCAACGGACAGAATACACACAGAGTACTAAAAGCATTGTAGATCTGGTGGAAATTGTGTTGACATCCAATTTATTTATGTTTGATTCTGATTATTATTTGCAGATTTCCGGGACAAGCATGGGGTCCAAGATGGGGTCCAAGATGGCCCCTAGTTTTGCTTCTTTGTTTTGTGGCTTCTTTGAAGAAGTTGTTCTCTCTGGAACCCCTCATCCTTATCTACAACACATTGCACTTTGGAAGAGGTATATTGATGACATATTTTTTGTTTGGAACAATACTGAATCATCACTTAGGGATTTTCATAAGTTTATCAATGATAATGATTATAATCTGAAATTTACCATTGAGTGGCATGAATATCAAATTAATTTTCTGGACATTTTGATTCATAAGAAAGACAATAGACTTCATACTAGTTTGTACAGAAAGCCCACTGATTGCAATTCGTTATTGCATGGTACATCGTATCATCCGATTCATTTGAAGAAGCGTTTGCCTTATTCACAGTTCAACCGGATACGTCGTATCTGTAGCTCTAATTCTGACTATAATTTACAAGCTGAATATTTGCAAAAAAGTTTTGAACAGAGACAATTTAATCCAGTGTGGATCACAGTAGCCCGAAAAAAAATTTGAGACTATGTCGCAAAATGACTGTCTTTATAGTAAAAACAAAAATATTAAAACAGAGCCTTCCAGATTGAACTGTATTGTACAATATTCACCACTAGGTGGAGCATTTGAGAAAATCATTAAGAAGCACTGGCACTTCATCAAAACTGATCCTAAATTAAAAGATATCAAAGATTTTTCTTTGCCACCTCGCATTGTTTTTAAGAGGGCTCCTAATTTGAACTCCATGCTTGTCTGTGCAAATTTGCCTTCACGCTGTCAACCATATTCTACACAAGTATCACCACATGGTAACTACAGTTGTGGCCATTGTGCCCAGTGTAATTTTACATATACAACTCAAACATTCTTACATCGTAGGACTGGCAAAGTCTTCAAAATTCGTGGCACTATTTCATGTAACACTGCTAATGTTATTTACATGTTAAAATGCCCCTGTGGCTTAGCCTATATTGGTAAAACAACAAGACCTCTTAAAATTAGAATATCGGAACACAGATCTAATATTCGGAACAAAGATAATAAAAGTTCAGTGGCCATTCACTTTACACAGGCTCAACACAATGGGACTCATGTATCAACGTTGTGTACGGCGATATTTGAGGGTATATGGGGTGTACGCCAAAACGGCTGCACTACTTGGCATTTATCAATGTGGTCGTTGGCGTACGCTGCGCTGAAAATATACAGCAGGTCGAGAGGTGGCGTAAATTATACACCAAAATGAACCAGCGCTGGAATCCACATAAAAATGAAGATGATCAACATGATAAACAGTGCCATTATACAAAACAATGCATATGTTACATAAATAACACTTTCCTGATTATACTACATAATAATCAATACAAATCCCGCTTTTGCGGGATTGTTATGGAGCATGATCCGTGGCCACAGCGTTACTGCAAAGAGAGCGCTGCTCGCCTTTTTCTCCAGACTTCGAGCCTGGAGCCAGAGCAGCGCTGAGCTTAACTTTATGTGGTGTGATCGTTTTAGACAATGAAATTGATAATTGCAACTCTAGTTTTGTCATTCCCTTCACCCGTGCTGCAACCAGGTTTTGTCATCTCCATTCGTTTGTCACAATAAAATAAATAAAGAAATACATTTAAAAAATAAAGAAATCTGACAGATTAGGCGTGTCTTATTAATTGAGCGAGCAAATATCCACATGTCAAGAATTATTGACATGTGAAAAGAGAATACAGTGGTCCCTCGCTATAACGCCGTTCACCTGTCGTGGCCTCGGAGTCTCGCGGAGTCTTTAGTCCAATTTTGCATGCCTTTTTTTACAGTGTCCTGTGTTCTGTGTATCTGTTTATAAGAATCTTGTTGCCCAGAAGAGAAAAGAGCACTTTAAGAATTAAATTTGTCTTTGTGTTTTTTTGTGAATGAAATTTATCTGAATTTAAACTGTATTTAAATCTGTCTTTTTTTATGTAATAGATATTTTAATGGATCGAAGTGGAACATCATTACAGTATGAACCCTGCTTGATGATTGTGTGGGCACACAGTTTTTTTTGTTTTTTTTTTGGATTCTCACACATGTTGCCAATCACAGTTTATATACAGGTGTGTCCTGACATGATGAAGGGCGAGGCCTGAAACGTCACTTTTGGTGTGTCATTACAGGTCTGTTTGGCAGATAACTGGCTGTGCAGATCTCTCCTTCGTTTTTTTGTGCTATTCCTTTTTTGATCCTGCACGCCAATACGGACTGTGATGTGCGTGTCATTTCATTATTAGATGTAGGCACTTTGCCAAAGTCTGGAGGAAAACCCAAACTGCTATGCCCTCTCCACCAAACTTTTGCATCAGCTTCAAAGATAATGTCAGATTCAACTGACACAGGGGTTGTCTGTGCTGTGACTACAATACATGGAAGCTGAAGGTCCACGCGCCTGTTCACCAGTAGTATAGTAGTAGTAGTAGTAGTAGTAGTAGTAGTAATAGTAGTAGTAAACTATTCTATGCTCAGCACATTGCAGAAAGTTTGTTCATCCTGCAGAAAAATGAGCAATAGAGTAGACACAGGAAAGCCAATTCAAGCTGTAGAGAAAGGACCAACACTGTACGATAAAACTGCACAGCGACCGTGATATTAAAGGAAAACTATGGGAAGCAATAAAAGCGGAACTTGAGGTTAACGTAGGTGAGGTAAATGTAGGTGAACGCTATGCTACACCTAAGAGTTGATCTTGCAGTTTTAGTTGTACTTATGTGAAATTTCAGGCTCAAAAATTCCAAAGCAGAATCTCACTGTAAACATTTGAACATAAAATGAAATGCTGATGCTAACACTAACACTGTCACAAAAGCTTGGCGGAATCAAGCCCTTACCCTCATATGAAAAGGAAGTGGTTCTAATATAATAACCGCAGAAACCAAAACAAAGACTGATCATCGGTAGAGTTGAACAAGTCGCATTGTACTCAGACATCTTTTTTCATTCATTTTTGTATCTGTGTCTTAGCACCATTTCAAAACAAAGGAATCAGAGAGTGGTTGCATAGCCTGTGCGATATACACACTATGATATAAACGTACAAGTGGAGGTGTTTTGACCGTGTATGACTTCATTATATGACTTCTGTGTGATTTCATTATGTCATTTACAGCATTCATTTATTGCAATTAAGGGTCACTGGTGTTGGTGGACCGGTTTCAATGACCTTGACCTTCAAACTAGTCCAAAATCTAATCACCTCTTGATATCCATCCTAGTGATATTCCAACCAAGTTTGAAGGAAATCCATCCAGTTGTTTTTATGTCCGCCAAGGACGTAATAAAATCATTGGCGTTTATTTATTCATTTATTTGTCTATCTGTTAGCAGGATTACGTCAAAACTACTGCACAGATTTTGATGAAATTTTCACCACAGATAGATATTAGGCCATGAAAGACTCCATTTAGAATGGCGTGCTGTCCGCTAGTGCTGCCGTTTTGTCTGCCTCTGTCACCGGTTAAAAAGCCCTTGAGGATGCCGATGTGGGCTCTATCGTCGTTTTACACGCCGTTGATTAGGGATACAACGCCGGCCGCCAATTACGGCGGTGTAAACTGCAGCACTACAGGAAGGGGCAGGATGAAACGGCGATTAAAAAGTATCAAACACCATTGTTCGCGTTGTCTCCGTTGTCACGCGAATTCTCCTGGAGCGCTCCCGGAATTATTCGACATGTTGAATAATTTTTTCGACGATTCCTGGTAAAGCCGGAACTAAGCCATGCCCCCTAGTGCCGGCGTTAACAACGGCGTGTGATCCTTAAGACAGCCAAAAACTCTTCCGGGACGCTTCCGGGATGTCTATGTGTAAACGGGGCTTTAAGCAGACAGAGTTACTCCTGTATATGTACATGGTCATTGGTATCATTTGGAATATCGCCATCTAAACAGCGACGCACGTCTTCCACCGGTGCGTGATTTGGTCTGATGTTCATGCAAATCCTGCTTCGCGTAACTTTTCAGCCACCTTCTTGTAAATGTCGCTATCTCGGTACTTTCTACCGTCAATAAAAGACATTATATTCATGTCTTTCATGATACTCAATCAATCAATCAATCAATCAGTTTTTTTTTATATAGCACCAAATCACAACAAACAGTTGCCCCAAGGTGCTTTATATTGTAAGGCAAGGCCATACAATAATTATGTAAAACCCAACGGTCAAAACGACCCCCTGTGAGCAAGCACTTGGCTACAGTGGGAAGGAAAAACTCCCTTTTAACAGGAAGAAACCTCCAGCAGAACCAGGCTCAGGGAGGGGCAGTCTTCTGCTGGGACTGGTTGGGGCTGAGGGAGAGAACCAGGAAAAAGACATGCTGTGGAGGGGAGCAGAGATCGATCACTAATGATTAAATGCAGAGTGGTGCATACAGAGCCAAAAAGAGAAAGAAACAGTGCATCATGGGAACCCCCCAGCAGTCTACGTCTATAGCAGCATAACTAAGGGATGGTTCAGGGTCACCCGATCCAGCCCTAACTATAAGCTTTAGCAAAAAGGAAAGTTTTAAGCCTAATCTTAAAAGTAGAGAGGGTGTCTGTCTCCCTGATCTGAATTGGGAGCTGGTTCCACAGGAGAGGAGCCTGAAAGCTGAAGGCTCTGCCTCCCAATCTACTCTTACAAACCCTAGGAACTACAAGTAAGCCTGCAGTCTGAGAGCGAAGCGCTCTATTGGGGTGATATGGTACTACGAGGTCCCTAAGATAAGATGGGACCTGATTTTTCAAAACCTTATAAGTAAGAAGAAGAATTTTAAATTCTATTCTAGAATTAACAGGAAGCCAATGAAGAGAGGCCAATATGGGTGAGATATGCTCTCTCCTTCTAGTCCCCGTCAGTACTCTAGCTGCAGCATTTTGAATTAACTGAAGGCTTTTTAGGGAACTTTTAGGACAACCTGATAATAATGAATTACAATAGTCCAGCCTAGAGGAAATAAATGCATGAATTAGTTTTTCAGCATCACTCTGAGACAAGACCTTTCTGATTTTAGAGATATTGCGTAAATGCAAAAAAGCAGTCCTACATATTTGTTTAATATGCGCTTTGAATGACATATCCTGATCAAAAATGACTCCAAGATTTCTCACAGTATTACTAGAGGCCAGGGCAATGCCATCCAGAGTAAGGATCTGGTTAGACACCATGTTTCTAAGATTTGTGGGGCCAAGTACAATAACTTCAGTTTTATCTGAGTTTAAAAGCAGGAAATTAGAGGTCATCCATGTCTTTATGTCTGTAAGACAATCCTGCAGTTTAGCTAATTGGTGTGTGTCCTCTGGCTTCATGTATAGATAAAGCTGGGTATCATCTGCGTAACAATGAAAATTTAAGCAATACCGTCTAATAATACTACCAAAGGGAAGCATGTATAAAGTGAATAAAATTGGTCCTAGCACAGAACCTTGTGGAATTCCATAATTAACCCTAGTCTGTGAAGAAGATTCCCCATTTACATGAACAAATTGTAATCTATTAGACAAATATGATTCAAACCACCGCAGCGCAGTGCCTTTAATACCTATGGCATGCTCTAATCTCTGTAATAAAATTTTATGGTCAACAGTATCAAAAGCAGCACTGAGGTCTAACAGAACAAGCACAGAGATGAGTCCACTGTCCGAGGCCATAAGAAGATCATTTGTAACCTTCACTAATGCTGTTTCTGTACTATGATGAATTCTAAAACCTGACTGAAACTCTTCAAATAGACCATTCCTCTGCAGATGATCAGTTAGCTGTTTTACAACTACCCTTTCAAGAATTTTTGAGAGAAAAGGAAGCTTGGAGATTGGCCTATAATTAGCTAAGATAGCTGGGTCAAGTGATGGCTTTTTAAGTAATGGTTTAATTACTGCCACCTTAAAAGCCTGTGGTACATAGCCAACTAACAAAGATAGATTGATCATATTTAAGATCGAAGCATTAAATAATGGTAGGGCTTCCTTGAGCAGCCTGGTAGGAATGGGGTCTAATAAACATGTTGATGGTTTGGATGAAGTATCTAATGAAAATAACTCAGACAGAACAATCGGAGAGAATGAGTCTAACCAAATACCGGCATCACTGAAAGCAGCCAAAGATAACGATACGTCTTTGGGATGGTTATGAGTAATTTTTTCTCTAATAGTTAAAATTTTGTTAGCAAAGAAAGTCATGAAGTCATTACTAGTTAAAGTTAATGGAATACTCAGCTCAATAGAGCTCTGACTCTTTGTCAGCCTGGCTACAGTGCTGAAAAGAAACCTGGGGTTGTTCTTATTTTCTTCAATTAGTGATGAGTAGAAAGATGTCCTAGCTTTACGGAGGGCTTTTTTATAGAGCAACAGACTCTTTTTCCAGGCTAAGTGAAGATCTTCTAAATTAATGAGACGCCATTTCCTCTCCAACTTACGGGTTATCTGCTTTAAGCTATGAGTTTGTGAGTTATACCACGGAGTCAGGCACTTCTGATTTAAAGCTTTCTTTTTCAGAGGAGATACAGCATCCTAAGTTGTCTTCAATGAGGATGTCAAACCATTGACGAGATACTCTATCTCACTTACAGAGTTTAGGTAGCTACTCTGCACTGTGTTGGTATATGGCATTAGAGAACATAAAGAAGGAATCATATCCTTAAACCTAGTTACAGCGCTTTCTGAAAGACTTCTAGTGTAATGAAACTTATTCCCCACTGCTGGGTAGTCCATCAGAGTAAATGTAAATGTTATTAAGAAATGATCAGACAGCAGGGAGTTTTCAGGGAATACTGTTAAGTCTTCAATTTCCATACCATAAGTCAGAACAAGATCTAAGATATGATTAAAGTGGTGGGTGGACTCATTTACTTTTTGAGCAAAGCCAATAGAGTCTAATAATAGATTAAATGCAGTGTTGAGGCTGTCATTCTCAGCATCTGTGTGGATGTTAAAATCGCCCACTATAATTATCTTATCTGAGCTAAGCACTAAGTCAGACAAAAGGTCTGAAAATTCACAGAGAAACTCACAGTAACGACCAGGTGGACGATAGATAATAACAAATAAAACTGGTTTTTGGGACTTCCAATTTGGATGGACAAGACTAAGAGTCAAGCTTTCAAATGAATTAAAGCTCTGTCTGGGTTTTTGATTAATTAATAAGCTGGAATGGAAGATTGCTGCTAATCCTCCGCCCCGGCCCGTGCTACGAGCGTTCTGACAGTTAGTGTGACTCGGGGGTGTTGACTCATTTAAACTAACATATTCATCCTGCTGTAACCAGGTTTCTGTAAGGCAGAATAAATCAATATGTTGATCAATTATTATATCATTTACCAACAGGGACTTAGAAGAGAGAGACCTAATGTTTAATAGACCACATTTAACTGTTTTAGTCTGTGGTGCAGTTGAAGGTGCTATATTATTTTTTCTTTTTGAATTTTTATGCTTAAATAGATTTTTGCTGGTTATTGGTGGTCTGGGAGCAGACACCGTCTCTACGGGGATGGGGTAGTGAGGGGATGGCAGGGGGAGAGAAGCTGCAGAGAGGAGTGTAAGACTACAACTCTGCTTCCTGGTCCCAACCCTGGGTAGTCACGGTTTGGAGGATTTAAGAAAATTGGCCAGATTTCTAGAAATGAGAGCTGCTCCATCCAAAGTGGGATGGATGCCGTCTCTCCTAACAAGACCAGGTTTTCCCCAGAAGCTTTGCCAATTATCTATGAAGCCCACCTCATTTTTTGGACACCACTCAGACAGCCAGCAATTCAGGGAGAACATGCGGCTAAACATGTCACTCCCGGTCCGGTTGGGGAGGGGCCCAGAGAAAACTACAGAGTCCGACATTGTTTTTGTAAAGTTACACACCGATTTAATGTTAATTTTAGTGACCTCCGATTGGCGTAACCGGGTGTCATTACTGCCGACGTGAATTACAATCTTACCAAATTTACGCTTAGCCTTAGCCAGCAGTTTCAAATTTCCTTCAATGTCGCCTGCTCTGGCCCCCGGAAGACAATTGACTATGGTTGCTGGTGTCGCTAACTTCACATTTCTCAAAACAGAGTCGCCAATAACCAGAGTTTGATCCTCGGCTGGTGTGTCGCCGAGTGGGGAAAAACGGTTAGAAATGTGAACGGGTTGGCGGTGTACACGGGGCTTCTGTTTAGAACTACGCTTCCTCCTCACAGTCACCCAGTCAGCCTGCTTTCCCGGCTGCTCGGGATCTGCCAGGGGGGAACTAACGGCGGCTAAGTTACCTTGGTCCGCACCGACTACAGGGGCATGGCTAGCTGTAGAACTTTCCACGGTGCGGAGCCGAGTCTCCAATTCGCCCAGCCTGGCCTCCAAAGCTACGAATAAGCTACACTTATTACAAGTACCATTACTGCTAAAGGAGGCCGAGGAATAACTAAACATTTCACACCCAGAGCAGAAAAGTGCAGGAGAGACAGGAGAAGCCGCCATGCTAAATCGGCTAAGAGCTAGTAGCTGCGCTAAGCTAGCAGATTCCTATAAACACGCAAAGTGAATAATGTGTAAATAATTTAGAGGTGATTCAGCAGAAGGAGTGCTTTAGTTAAGGCACGTAAAGATTACACTGGGAAACAAATCGTAATCTAGATAACTAGATCAATCTAACTGCGCAGATTAAACAGCTAACAGATACAGAAAAACACCGCTGTGCTCCAGAACAGGAAGTGATACAATACCGCAGTGAGAGACAACCACCAGTAGAGGCCAGTAGACCACAAGAAAGCAGTCAATAGCCTAACTTCCGAATTGGCGCTGCTCGACGCGAGCGGCAGCCTCTCCAGTAGCTCCGTCTGAAGTGCGTCTTTTCTTAAGTTTTTTCTTTTTTTTTTCCTCTTTGTAAGTTAGTACACACGTCTGGTATGAATATATTATTATATCCGATGGATATGTGCACTTCATTTATTTCATACACACGGGTCAGCGAAGAATATTGTGTTTATTCTCTGGAAGAACTGCTGGCCCTACGGCCGAAGGGACGCGAAGGCATTGTCCACACAATGCCGGAGGAGCTGAGGCGGAAGTATCGGGGCTGTAAAGCCGGCGCTAAGCTAAAGGCCAGGCTATAGGCTAAGAACGCAGCGAAGTGGCGATATAAAACCTCGGTTCCGTTGGTGGTCATAGAGAATGTTAACTCACTGACCAACAAATCCGATGAGCTGCCGGGACTGGTGAAGAATCAGAGGCTCTACAGGGAGTGTAGTCTACTGTGTTTCACGGAGACGTGGCTCACTAGCGATACTCCGGATGCTAACGTGGAGCTACCTGGATTCACCATGCTGAGAGCGGACAGGGACGCGATGCGAAGCGGCAAGTGTAAAGGTGGGGGACTCGCACTGTTTATTAACAACAGATGGTGCAACCCTAGTCATGTAAACATAAAGGAGATTGTCTGTTGTGGGGACATTGAACTGATGGCGGTGAGTCTCCGACTGTATTACATTCCAAGGGAGTTCACACACGCCATCTTTACGTGTGTTTACATTCCTCCACGGGCTGACGCGCAGGCAGTGTGTGACGGCATCCACTCCACCATCGCAGCGCTGCAGACACAACACCCTGAGGCTTTCTTCGCGATCTCTGGTGATTTTAATCATGTCACACTGAACTCCACTCTCCCTGCTTTTCATCAGTTTATGGACTGTCCCACCAGAAAGAACAGGTCTATTGATCTGATGTATGCCAACGTGAGGGAAGCATACACAGCTGCTCCACTACCACCACTGGGAAAATCAGATCACAATCTGGTTTTTCTACAGCCTCAGTACAAACCACTGGTACTGAGGTAGCCCATTACTACACGTTCATTCAGAGTCTGGTCTCCTGAGGCAGAAGAAGCCCTCAGGGACTGCTTCAAGACTACTGACTGGAGCGTGCTGCAGGACACACATGGTGAGGACATTGATGGGGTGACACAATGCATTATGGGCTACCTGAACTTCTGTAGGGACTTTGCTGTTCCCATAAAAACTGTACGTTGCTTTCCAAACAACAAGCCCTGGATCACCAGCGATGTCAAGAATCTTCTAAACCAAAAGAAGAGGGCGTTCAAAGACGGAGATGGGACAGAGCTTAGGCGTGTACAGCGGGAACTAAAGGCTCGCCTTAAAGAGGCCAAGGAGTCCTACAGGAAGAAGGTGGAGAGAAAGAGGGGGTCTGGGATGCAATGAAAACCATCACAGGCTGCAAAAACAGCAGCCGCAGCCCAGTGGATGGGGGTGTGGACAGAGCAAACCAGTTTAACAACTTTTTTAACAGGTTTGATTGTTGTACCTCTGCAAACCCCCCATCAACCCCTCCCGCAGCAGTTATCACTTCATCACCATCAAAACCCCCAGCAGATCAGCCCTCACCCTCACCATCATCATCATCACCGTCAGCACCAAAACCCACAGTAGATCAGCCCTCGTCCTCGCCCTCACCATCCTCACCACCATCATCATCATCGTCACAGTCAGCCGGAACAAGCACCCACTCTCACCGTCCTCCCTCCTTCACAGCAGACCAGGTCAGGAGAGAGCTAAGGAGACTCCACCCCAGGAAGGCAGCAGGCCTGGATAAAGTGTGTCCCAGAATGCTTAAGGCCTGCGCCAACCAACTGGGGGAGCCCATCCAGCATGTTTTCAACCTGATCCTGCATCTCGGAAAGGCCCCAGTCACGTGGAAGACATCCTGTGTCATTCCAGTTCCTAAGAAGGCACACCCAAAGGAGCTGAATGACTACAGGCCAGTCGCTTTGACATCCCACGTGATGAAGACCATGGAGTGACTGCTGCTGAGCGTCCTCAGACCTCAGGTCAGACATGCTGAGGACCCACTGCAGTTTGCATACAGGGAGAAGGTGGGAGTGGAGGACGCCATCCTCTACCTCCTTCACAGGGCCCACTCTCATCTGGACAGGGGTAACAGCACTGTGAGGGTCATGTTTTTTTTTACTTCTCCAGTGCCTTCAACACCATCCAGCCCCTGCTACTGAGAGACAAGCTCATGGAGATGGAGGTGGACACTCATCTGGTCACCTGGATCACTGATTATCTAACTGGAAGACCACAATACGTCAGACTCAGTAACTGCACCTCAGACACAGTGATCAGCAGCACTGGAGCACCACAAGGAACCGTGCTCTCTCCAGTTCTGTTCACTCTGTACACATCAGACTTCAATTACAACTCGGAGTCGTGCCACATGCAGAAGTTTTTGGACAACACTGCTATTGTGGGATGTGTGCGAGAGGGACAGGAAAGAGAGTACAGGGACCTGATATAGGACTTTGTGGAGTGCTGCAAATCAAACCACCTGCAGCTGAACATTGCCAAAACAAAGGAGATGGTAGTGGACTTCAGAAGGTCCGGGCCCACTCTGCAGCCAGTCTCCATTGAGGGGGTTGATGTGGAGGTGGTCCAGACTTACAAATACCTGGGGACACTTATGGACTATAGGTTGGATTGGTCAGCCAATACTGACACCCTCTACAGGAAGGGACAGAGCAGACTGTACTTCCTGAGGAGGTTAGGGTCCTTCAGGATCTGTCATAAACTCCTGCGAATGTTCTACCAGTCTGTGGTAGCCAGTGTCCTCTTCTCTGTGGTGGTCTGCTGGGGGAGCAGCATGAAGAGGAGGGATGCCGGGCGACTGGACAGGCTGGTGAGGAAAGCTGGTTTAGTGCTGGGAACAGAGCTGGAGACACTAACATCAGTGGCAGAGAGAAGGACCCTCAGTAAACTGCTGGCCTTCATGGACAATTTTGAGCACCCTCTGCACAGCACCATCATCAGGCAGAGGAGCTCATTCAGCGGCAGACTGCTGTGCCAGTCCTGCCACACGGACAGATTCAGGAAGTCTTTTGTCCCTCAGGCCATCAGACTGTTCAACTCTTCCCATCTCAGTAAGAAATAATGCTGTGACACATCTGTTTGACCTTTTATTGCTTTCTTTTGCACTACCAACACTGTTTACACTGCTTACTTCTTTGCACAACCTACACTGTTCACATTGTGTACTGTTTACATCTGTGCTACCTCCTCACTACTGCACTACTACATTTACTCCTCCGTCATATTCTCTGAGACTGGATGCTGTACTTGCACACAAATTTTATTTTTATTTTTAGTTAGTAGCTTTTATTGATTAGTCTATTTTTCTTTTATTTACTTAACCCTATTTTTGTGTGTCTGGTGCGATGTGTGTGTCTTGTCTAATGTGTAAGCAGCTGGATGCCTTGAATTTCCCTCTGGGATCAATAAAGTATCTATCTATCTATCTATCTATCTATCTACTCGGTTTCCTCCTCGCTCCAAAAGTGTGGTGCTGTGCTGCCGCGTCTGGATTTCCCCATGCTTGTTTACCTCTGCTTCTGTGGTGTCCGGTGGGTTGCGCACACCGCATATAAGAAGTTGCCGTACTCAAAAGACCAAGATTCCTTGCGGATAGGACATGCGCAGAAAACAAAATAATGTTCCTTTCTATGGCCATATTCCGATGCGCGTTTATATGACCTGATATTTGGGTTACAAAAGGAGTAGCCCAGGGGTCATATTCAGGTTTTTAAAAACCAGAATATGAGCATATTCCGGTATTTGCGGGTGTTTACATGCCTGTGCTCAACCGGGTTATTGCTTTTATCATATACCTATAAATGATACGCCAATATGATTGGATACAACACGAAAGAATAAATAGCAATACACCCTTTTCGCGGACGGGTAATATTTTTCATACCACCCGAGTAATCAGCCAATCCGGACAGCAGAGCGGCGCCACGACGAAGAGGTGCGGTCAGAGGAACTGTGAAATACTCGTGAGTCACTATTAATAATTTCTTACATGTCCAACCTCGTAGGTTGATCATTAAAGTTAAATTCATTAGTTCTAAAAGCCATCATAATTATTTATAGGAAAACATTCTATTTTTTTTCTACTAAGGTTTGAACTTTGTTAACACAGGAGAGAAAAGTGAGAAAATGTTAATGCCTGTTTGAGAAAAGTGCATAAAATGTGTAGTGAGGGGTTTTACAGCCTTAAAACATCTATAATAATTGTAAAAAATAGCACTGATTACTTCGCAGATTTCGCCTATCACGGGTTATTTTTAGAACGTAACTCCCTTTCGCTGCCTCGCAGTTTTGTGGATTTTTTTAGTGCAATTTTCAATTTTGCATGCTTCTTCTTTTTTTTTTAACAGTTCATTGTGTTCTGCGTCCTTATCAGGCGGGCCGGTCGGCATCACCCCGATTGCTCTCACTGCCTCCGATGCGCTTACTGAGTCTGTGGGCTCGGTAAGCGTCGCAGCAGGCCACTCACACACCCCCCCCCCCCCCCCCCGCTTTGCTGAGCTGCATCCAACTCCAGCACCAGGTCCAGAGACTACGCTCGCTGTTTTGATGCGCAGCGCCCACTGCATGGTCTCGGTAACCGTGGCCGCAAAGCTCCGTGGCCATGAGTTGGTGTAAGGTTTTCTTCAGGGTGTATGAGGTCTGTCCATAAAGTAATGGACCTTCTTATTTTAGGACGCACAGCAAAAAAAAAAAAAAAAACACCTCCGTGTTGGAAACCATTCAGAAGATTCAGACAGCTTTCGATGGCTTTCAGTCGAGTGAGTATCCGAGAAATTGTGTAACAGCTGGACATGCCCCAACATGTCCTGTGAGACTTCCAACACAGAGGTGTTTTTTTGCTGCGCGTCCTGAGCTGCTTCGTGCCGACGCGCGAAATCCTCCACACGTCTTTCATTACAAAATCTCCTGTAACAGTGGAATGTGCCGCAAAAGTGCTATGTCCAGCTCTCCTGCCATTTCTGTGGTAGTCACATGATGTCCCGGATCAACACAGCGTTCAGTTTAGAAATGATCTGGTCGATCCAGTCTGTCGATGGCCGCTCGGTGCGGCGCGCGCCCTCCGCCGCTGTGGGCCGTCTTTAAAAAGGTTTTAACAGTCCATAATCCGCGTGACGCCGACGGAATCTTCACCGATATCCAACTGAATCTATCGAATGGTTTCCAACTGCCTGTCTCTAACAGTTTCTGAAAAAAATTTCATGGAGCAAAGCGGCAGTCGCTTAGCAAGTTCTCAGACAAAAGAAATCCGACGGGAGGGGTGGACCAGTGCTCACTCAAAGTCTGCCCACAGGCGAATGACGCAACCGACAGGCGTGGAAAAACTCACGCATGCGCACGAAGGTTCAAGCTTGGCTGATGCAATCACACGTGATTCAAATCCATATAGTTTTTGAAAAAAAAATAAAAAGGTCAGTTACTTTATGGACAGACCTCGTATAAAGCCATATTCATTGGTGAACAACTTAATAACTGATAATATTCCGATTATGAAAGGGTTATTGGCTGTATGTAAATGTAGTCAATGATGTTTAGGACACACAAGTACACTGAGTACCAGTTATGTGCACCCTGCGTCATATTTACAAAACAAACAAGGTGCGAGGTGCGGGAAAAAAAAAAAAACCTGTCCAAAAATAAATAAATAAATAAAACCGGGGGGGGGGGGGGGGGGGGGTTGTCCTGACAGGGGAGTTCGTGGTTACGTTACGGCAGAGCGTCTCCCCCATCTCACCTCTCGCGTTAGGTGAGTAACGCTGCACAGCGCAGTTTGTGCAGGGGGAGGGGGGAATCATTCAATGTTTGGACAAGGAGGTGGTCGAAACGGAGTAAGACATAATCATGGATAGGAAATGATCAAAGCCATCAGGTGCCCAATTTCGAAAGAAAAAGAAAGAAGAAAAGGAGAAACGAGCAAAGGAAAAAGGTATGTATGGATTTACGTATTCCCGCAGCTTCACAGTGCTTTAAACAGTGTTTAATAGCGAAGCAAAGACTGCAGCGAAACGAGACGAGTCATTGGATAAATGCTGGGCTTTGTCCCGCCCATCGGACGCTCAGCGTGTCTGGGGGTCTATGGGGCAGTGGGCTGGCCTCGGCTGGCCCGGACGCTCAGCTTCTGCATGATGATTGGATGATCTATCTGAGGCTGAATCCCTTTTTGATTGACAGCGAAATGAGCGAATGAGCGAATCAGCGATCTTTCGGTGTAAACATCCGTGGGAGCATTTTCATTCTTTTCTGAGTTGAACCGGAGACTTTCCTAACCCTCTTAGCAGCATTTTCTTTGTTAAAAGCGACTAGCGACAAATCGAGCTTCTATTTCTGGTGTGTTTTTTTGTAGCTGCTTGTGTTTGGAGACTGACTTCTATCACTCTTTCTGACTTCTATCGCAGTTTCTGTCCCTACCGAGCAGCGGGTGCTGCTGAGCTCCTTCACCGTCACAAAGCACTCACAGGCGGACACACTTCACACTAGCCTCGCGCCAGTCCCAGCTAGCGAGCTAGCTAGGTAGCAAGCTGCGCATAATGGCAGACAATTTTAATGTGGACCGGATTTTGGCGAAGCCATTTGATAGTCTTCCTTACGAAGAAGCCATAGCTGCTGTCATGGCTTCAGCTCTCAATGGTTTGCAGGCCAAAGTTAAAGCAACAGCCCCCAGTGCAATGTTTGTGCATTGCTATGCACACAGACTGAATCCGGTTCTGTCTCAGGGGGCTAAATGCTTATCTGAGTGCAGAATATTTTTTGCATCACTCTCTGGGTTTGCCACATTTTTCTCAAAATCCACAAAGAGGATGTCTTTTCTTGAGTCTGCAGGCTGCTCAAGGTTGCCCAGAAATGCTCCTACTCGATGGAATTTCACATCACGGATAGTGAGCACTGTGACAAACAATTATGATGCCTCCTGCAAACTTTTGAATATAGACTGTTTTCCTCTTACTTCTTTTGCACTTCTTGTTATTTATGACAAATTATTGTGGTTTGCCATTTTTGCTTTTAAAGAGTGTTAACTTCTTCACTTGTTGCTTCCTGTTACTTATGATACACAATAGTGTTTATTTCTTCTTATGTGTACAGTAATGGGTATAGAATTTACCTCTGTCGTTAGTTAATTTATTTATGATACATGATTGCGCGTTACCATTTTTGCCACTTTAATGTATAGGGATTTTTTGTACATTTTTTGTCAATTCATGGTATTCTGTAATATACAGATTGTTTAACTTCTTTTGTTATTTATATGGTGCGACTTTAATGGAGGTATAAGTCTTGTTCATTATGGTGTATGGTACTCTATGATAATGCAAAGTGCACTCTGTTGGTAAAACTGAATAACGTGCAATATTTTGACCATCGGGTGGTGCTGTAGTGCAGTTGTGCTTTCTTAAATACCTGTATCTACCTAGTTGTAATGTGAAGTCACTGAGTCTTTTGTTTTTTTATGTTCAAAAACTTTATTGAAGTAATTATTGTTTATCTTTGTGTTATTGCAGTAGTCATTAAAACCGCAAGTTTGTTCTTGAAAATAGCTGTTGTAAGTTAATTTGTGGGATTGTGGGTGTTCTGGACAAAGTTAGTGTTTTCATGGGTGGTGGGGCGGAGGTGGTGGCCACGTTAGTGTGCGCGGGGGGGGGGGGGGGGGGGCACGCAGGGGGTTTCGCCCGGGGAGTAAATCACTCTAGGACCGCCACTGGCATCATGGATCGTTTTCCATTTCCATTTAACACCAGGACCGGATATTCAAAAAGGACACACGGTTCTCGGGGTAAGTGAAAAAGGAGTTTAAGACATGACTGCCATTTTTCTCCATTCTCCTTCCTCCTTCCTTCCTTTCATGTTCATCCCTTTTTGCTCCCTCTCATTCCCTCTGCACCATCTCTCACACCATGAAAGTCTCTCTCTCTCCACCCATCACACCTCTGGCCTTGTCGCTCCCTTTCAGTTTCAATATCCTTCCACTCTTTTTCTCTGAGCAATTTCATTCCCTCCTTGCTTTCTCTCTTCCTCACAACCATGTGGAGTCAGAGGTGTAAATCAGAGCCTCTGCGTGCCGGGCTTCGTGACAAGCCTGCTGCGTCATTAGTCAGTCTGCTCACACACACGCACACACCGTCAGTGTGCAGATCTCACAGGCTGGTTTTCCTGTCATTCGGAAGCCACAGAGTGGAACAGTGGATGGCCGCCGCTCACCAGCACAGAGCGCGAAAAAGGGCAGAAACTATAATTTAGCCAATTTATTGGATTTTAAAAAAAATATCTCTTCAAAGATTAGACGGAACTTTACTTATCCCTTGGGAAGACTCCCTAAGCGAAATTGAAGTTCCAGTAGCATTGTATAGCAGCACACAGGGTACGAAGCACACAAAGCATCAAAAGTGAAAAAAGAAAAACAATTTGCAAATATAAATATCAATACACAATATAAATGCCAGACATACTGATCTATACTGGTTTACTGGCTACTACTGTTCCTCTCCTTCCCGTCCTCTGTCTTTCTGTTACTCCTCCTCCCCCTGAGTGAGAAGTTGTACAGTCTGATGGCCTGAGGGACAAAGGAGTTTTTCTGTCTGTTGGTCCTGCACTTGGGAAGGAGCAGTCTGTGGCTGAAGAGACGCTTCTGGTTGGTGATGACAGTGTGCGGAGGATGACTGGCATCGTCCATAATGTCCTGCAATTTTGAAGATACGGTTAAGGATATACGTTTGCATACACCTGGTGTTGTGCCGCATTCACACCGGATGCCACGTGAGCGACGGTGGCGAGAGGTTGCCATGTAATCCTTATGGAAGTACGCGTTGTGGTGCCACAAAAGTCCAAGCCACACAATGGACACGAATCGTCCATGAAGATAGTTTTATTAACTACACAGATGTATAATAAAACAAATGGTGATTGGTTTATAGCACAATTATGACAGAGTTGGAGCTGAGAGCGAGGAACTGCAGCAGCAGCCAGTTTTTTAAAAATTGTTTACATGTGCGTGCGCGAACGGGACAGGAGGTCCTCAAACTGGGTACTGGAGAGGCAGAGGTACCGCTGAAAGCGGGCGTCATCCAGACGCAGCTCCTGCATCAAATGATGAAACTCCCCGAATTGGGAACATCTCATGAGGATGTTGTGAACCCAGGGATGGCGCCGCTGGCGACGTCTGTCAGCTTACAAATAGAGCACAGCAACTTGCTCCGTGTGATCAAGGTCCGCCATGTTGACTTGACGGCGAGTGGAATGGAAGCTCCTCCTATTTGATGACGCATTGGGGAACACACCAGGCGAGGGTGGCGTGTCCATCGCCAGGTGAGGGACGCGAATTTGTGGTGTCACGTAGCGTCCGGTGTGAACGCGGCATTAAAACGTTCCACTCAAACTTTTCATGTTTTAACATGACATTTTTTAAATTATAACAAGATATGTACACTGACACTGTTAATTTAACAGTCAGTGTTAATTTTACACTGCTGAGTTTACTGTGTAAATGCATCCATATATGATGACTGTCAAAAATATTGTTAATATTTAAGCAGAAAAACTACAATTACAGTTATAAACTTAATTAATATGAACAAAATTAACATTTTAGCTCCATAAATAAACCCAGTATTTTGGACTTCATGTTTCAGGTCTATGTAAAAACCTATGGGTGAATACAGTCTATGGTTTCCCGTCATAGTGACTTACTGACCAGTCAACGTAGTGGTGGAGATGGAGCAAATTCAGCCCAGTCTCACGTTTTTTTTCATGCTCCTGTCACGAAAAGCGCTTGATTTTCGTGACATGGTTTTTCTTATTTTGCTATTTATCTTCCCCTTCTCCGAACTTGAACCATAGCGTTAGTGTCTACACTCCTCTAACCCTAACACCCCCAGACCTCTCCCCATCACCCCACATTTCGTGCCCCATCACAAAATTAATTTGTTCCCCCGTCACAAAAAGCACCACATTTCTGTACCTCCAGCACAAACCCACAGATTGATGTCGTTTTCATAACCCAGTATCATGAACTGCCGTGAGACTGGGTTGAGCAAATTACATATATTCTTGGATTCTGTATGACAAGTTGATAAATTTGCTATACTTTTTAACAGGATTGGAATCATTCCTTGTTTAACCCCCAGTTGACCAGATTGGAACCCCACAAATATGAGGTCTATTAGAAAAGAAAACAACCTTTTTATTTTTTCAAAAACTATATGGATTTGAATCACGTGTGATTGCATCAGACAAGCTTGAACCCTCGTGTGCATGCGTGAGTTTTTTCACGCCTGTCGGTTGCGTCATTCACCTGTGGGCAGGCTTTGAGTGAGCACTGGTCCACCCCCCCCCTCGTCGGAATTCCTTTGTCTGACTTCTTCCTGAGAGACTGGCGCTTTGCTTGATCAAAATTTTTTCTGAAACTGTAAGGTACATCCAAGTGGACACCATTCGAGAAATTCAAACGGTTTTCGGTGAAACTTTTAACGGCTGATGAGAGATTAAGGAGTGTTACTATCACTTTAAGGACAGCCCACGGTGCCGGACGGCGCGCCACGCACCGAGCCGCCGTCATCAGCCTGTTTTGACATTCCACTGTTAAAGGAGATTTTGTAATGAAAGGCATGCGGATAGATTCGCGCGTCGCCACCCAGCAGCTCATCGCGCAGTGCCACAGCAAAACACCTCCGTTGGAAGCTTTACAGGACAAGTTTGAACATGCCCAGCTGTTAAACAATTTCTCGGATACTCACTTGACTGAAAGCCATCGAAAACCGCCTGAATCTTACGAATGGTTATCAACACGGAGGTGTTTTTCTGTGGCGCCGCGCCATGAGTGGCTGGGTGCCGACGCGCGAATCTGTCTGCACGTCTTTCATTACAAAATCTCCTTTAACAGTGGAATGTCCGGATAAACTGCTGATCCCGACCTCTTCTGAAACTTCTCTGTTATCTCACGATGTCCTGGGTCAACAGAGGCTTAAATTTGGAAGTTTTCAGCTCAAAACAGGCTGACAACGGCGGCTCGAGGAGCGGTGCGCCGTCCGGCTCCGTGGGCTGTCCTTAAAGCAACAGTAACACTCCATAATCTCTCATCAGCCGTTAAAATTTTCACCAAAAACCGTCTGAATTTCTCGAATGGTGTCCACTTGGATGTGCCTTACAGTTTCAGAAAAAATTTTGATCAAGCAAAGTGCCAGTCTCTCAGGAAGAAGTCAGACAAAGGAATTCCGATGTGGGGGGTGGACCAGTGCTCACTCAAAGCCTGCCCACAGGCGAATGACGCAACCGACAGGCGTGAAAAAACTCACGCATGCGCACGAGGTTTCAAGCTTGTCTGACGTAATCGCACGTGATTCAAATCCACATAGTTTTTAAAAAAAAATAAAAAGGTCATTTTTTTTTCTAATAGACCTCATATCCACCACTTTGAAGAGGAACACTCTTTAGTATCTTGCTAGGAACCCAGATTTATTCTGCTCCTGTTTGGATTAACACAGATTGTCTCTCGATATACTATCACTGATAAGTGAGACCCTTCGGCTGCTCCCTTGTTTTGCACTTGGGGTCACCACAGCAAATCTGAGGTGGATCTGAATGTGGAATTGGCACAGGTTTTAGGCCGGATGCTCGTCCTGAAGCAACTCCAAATTATATGATGAAATGTGGCAGAAGTGGACTTTGAACCAGGAACCTTCCGCACTGAAACCAAGTGCACTAACTTACTGGATAATAAAAAAAAACTCTCCTAATACCCAAATATCTTTAGTGTGTGTTCTGTCTCCAAATACTATCTTTATTTGTCCAACAGCAATATCAAAGGACTGTTCTCATGAATGTTCTCAAAGCAGTGTTTAGCAACTAGTGAAGGATTTCAATTTGTATTTATAGTAGATCTGTTCAGTATTGGCTAGTAACAGTAATCTCCCATTGTCACTTACTGCTGAGTGTGCGCAACGTCTAATTTGTAATCACAAGTTTGTGTCTGTTAGTTTCTTCAGCTTGTTGCACCTCAAATCAGAAATGTAAATGCATTTTTTTAAATGGGATTCTGCTTAGAACAGCAAGTCTAAAAGGTCTAAGTTGATAAGGTATATGTGACGATTTACGTAGAAAAACAGATTGTGTAGTTTTGACTTGCTTGTAAAAAGACTGTACCCTTCCAAAAATAAAGAAATGTAGAATACTGGGGTGATGATGAACTTGTATCTTTCTGACAACTAAATTCTACAGTGTGTGACAATGTTTGTATATTTTTATTATTATTATTATTATTATTGCAATTATATTTTATTCTGTCTGCAGCTCAGAGTTGATATTAGGAAGAACACATTTTACTTATGTGGCAGACAGAAAAAGAGAATGACAAGCCAATCTCCAGACTGCAGTGAAGAACCACTTCGAGATGTGTTGATAGATGCTGGTGGTGACAGGAAAATGTTCATGATAACAAAAACATGTTGCATTGTTGCAGCAGTACATAATGATGGCACCACAGCAGGGCAAAGTAAAACAGAAAATAGAGTATGTGCAAGGACTTGGAAAATGGAATTTTTACAAGCAGAAATTCAAGTTTTTTATACAAGCGGCAATTCATAAGTCCAGTGGATTTATTTCCATGTTTGTACCAGAACTGCAGACTGCTGTACGGTCACATTAGGCTGACTAGACTGACTAGTCGTGTAACTCTTTGTACCAGGATGCTGGAAATCTCCAGTGCCGTGACTTATCCACCAGTCAGCTGTAAACAATGGAATCTGAATGATACTGAGAAAAGCAATGAAACAGCTGAGGGTGGGTAAAGCTGCACAAATCTGTGTTATTGGGGCAGAACGTCATGATCATGTGGAATATGTGCAAGGAATTGGAAGCTGGAGTTTTTTACAAGTGGAAATTTGAGTTTTGTTTTGTTTTTTTTTACATGCAGCAATTCACAAGTCCAGTGCATTTATTTCCATGTTTGTACCAGAACTGCAATATGGGCAAGATTTTAGAGTGTAAAATGGACAAAACGTTGGTAGTGGAAAATTTCAAATTCCTTACTTGCAGCTTGGTGCAGCAGAACTTCCTTCTGATTGTCAATAATTACACCAGTGAAACAATTAAAACCACCATTCTGAATCATAAGCACCAAAACATGCTATGATTGGCACAGTTATCAATCTTGTTAAATAGACTGAACATTGGCAAAATACATGTGTCCTGGGTCTTCCCCGGGGCCTCCTCCCGATGGGACGTGCACAGTTATCAATCTTGTTAAATAGATTGAACATTGGCAAAATATAATGCACATTAAATATTTTTCAAGACCATACAGCTCTATGTATTACCTTAAACCACTACTTAATGTATGAGCAACCATATGCTGTCACGGAGCACGTGATTAGAGAGCCTGCAGGGCCTACTATTAATGTGAGTGTGGAATCCATGAGTTTAGTGAGGAAACTAAGGCAGGAAAACCATTATGGTGATACTGGTTTATGTGCCAGGATGGGAAATTTTTCATATCAAGACTGTTGCCTGTTTTCATCAATGAACCCATAAAGGGTATAGAGGACCATGATATGCAAATTACTATTACTATTACTATTTCACATAATAGCCAGTCTGCTCTGTATAAACCTAATCCCATCAGAAGCTAAGCAAAGTGGGTCCTGGTTAGTATTTGGATGGGAGACCTCTGCAGAAGACCACAGCTGTGTGTTTCTCCAGGTAAAACTGGAGTTGCGTCAGGAAGGGCAGCCGATGTAAACTTGTGCCAAGTCTAAATGGAGATATGTGCTGGATCTGCTGTGGTAACCTAGTTCAAAATAGAAGCAGCCGAAAGGCGAATAACAACTATTTTGGATGATACTATAACTGGGGATGTCCCACTAGCAAATTCTGTAATGCATTTAAAAATTCCACTTTTCCACATGGACCTTCAGTCCATGTGTCTGTTACATAACGGCCCATGATTTGGGTTCTCAGGACACAGGATTACTATGTGTCCCTAAGGTTAAAAAGAAATCAGCAGGCCACAGAGCTTTCTTTTAGCATGTGCCTGTTCTGTGAAACAATCTGCCTGCTGAGATAAAATGGCCAGATTCTCTGGAGTCAATCAATTCTAGATTAAAGATTTATCTCTTTTCCCTTTCATATGGCTGGAATATGGCTTGTGCATTATTAAACCAACCAAACCATTTTTCCTCTCCTTTTAAACTGTGTTATTAGCAATTGAGCAGGTTTCGGCCTCATTATACTCTATCTAAATTCTGGGTCTGTTAGTGAAGAAAAGGGCTATCTGCTGGTGACCACATTATTACCATCTATGCTTCTCTGTTAGTTTACTGCTAGGAATTAGTGCCCTATGTGCTGTCAGTTCCAACTGATTGTGTTCTCTCTCTCTCTCTCTCTCTCTCTCTCTCTCTCTCTCTCTCTCTCTCTCTCTCTCTCTCTCTCTCTCTCTCTCTCTCTCTCTCTCTCTCTCTCTCTCTCTCTCTCTCTCTCTGAGGTGCTGCGGCTGCAACTGAGGCCCAAGTTCTACATCACCTGCTGGACCCTCACTGAAGGCTCAGAAATACACAAACAGACACTGGCTGAGACACTTAAAACAACCTAAAATTCCACTTTTACTTGACTGTGAACCCGTCTTTGTTTGGCATGGTTGATGTTTGATGACTGTTTGTGTGTACTTTGTTTATTTAGTCTCTGTTATTGTTAAAATGGTGTAAGTAGTGGGTTGGGGGAGGTGATGGTCTAGCGGTTAAGCGTTAGACTTCAGACCAGAGGATCCTCGATTAAAAAACCCAGCCAGACCGGAAAATTGCTAAGGACTAAGAGCATTCCTCCATGAATGGGTGAATGCAAGGCATCATTGTAAAGCGCTTTGAGCTTCTGATGCAAACGGGAAAGCGCTGTATAAATGCAGTCCATTTCCCATTTACCTCTCTGAGTCTGGTATGCTTGAGGTTTCTTCCTCAAAATATACTAGAGGGAGTTTTTGGTGCTTGCTCAGAGGCATTACTGAGGTTAGACCTTACCAATGTGAAGCGCCTTGAAATGACTTTTGTTGTGATTTGGCACTATATAGGTAAATTGAATTGAACTGAATTATGTTAAAGTAACTTAGTGATTCGGTCAGGCATGTGTATCTGTGTGCAATAAAGGGCCAAGAGTTTGCAGTTTATCTCCCAACTGATCGCAATTTTCTGATGAGTACCTGCCCTTAACTAAAAGTGGTGCCCATCAGCAAAATATCCTGCAGAGGTGGCTGGGGAGTGATAATATCAGGATACTCATGACAACTCTGAAGGAGTTATAACCTTCAGAGGCTGTAATTGGAGAAACGGCACAAAACATCCTTTGCCTGCTGCCTCACAATTACAATTTCATTGTAGAGTGGAAAAGAAAAATGACACTGGGCCTCAATAAAAAACATTTTTGTAAATTAAATTAAATTTCTCTTTTTTTTTATGACAGGCTTGAGCAAGTGGGGGCAGGGGTGGTGTCCAAGCGGTTAGTGTGCTTGGTTTCAGTGTGGAAGGTTCTCGGTTCAAACCCCACCCCTGCCACATTTCTCCATGTAAGGTGGAGTTGCGTCAGGAAGTGCATCCGGTGTAAAACTTGCGCCACATCAACATGCAGACCCACCCACTCTGGATCTGCTGTGGCAGCCGCAAGTGAAAACAATGAAGCAGCCGAAGGGTCTTACTTACTTTACAGGCTTGATCAAGTGTTTCACGCCAGATGCATCAAATGCTCAAAAATCCAGAGAACTACATAAATTATGTGCGCAAACCTGCTAACCTCCACCTCTGTGTAAATAGCATGCATAAGTGAGAGTGAATTACAACAAGTTAATCAACAAAAATGCCAAATAAGGCTACATGCCCCACCGATACATGTCAGAGGTCCCCATTTGTTGAGATCGGCAATAGTGGAAAGGATTTTTTTAAAGAAGAACTATGGTGACATTCTCCATCAGAGGAAAACAAAAGAAAGTCTACAAGTCTTAATGGAATAAAAAGTGGACTCAAGTGATTTGGCAAGGTCAGATAATGGGACAAAATAATAAGTGGTTTTAATGTCATTTTACCCAAAGGATGGACTTTGCTACTTAAATAAAGGTAAAAGTTTGACATTAAATTGCATTTAAAAACCTCTTCTCTGATCAAGCTTCACTGTCTGTCATAGAAGAGGGTCAAGGATAAGTCTTCATTGTGGATGGGTTATTATGTGCTATAAGTGTTTTTGCAGTGTGAGTTCATATTATTTTGTGGTTCAGTGGGGGTCGATCAGCATAGATCAGACCACCCACCATAGATCGGACTATGATGGGTGGATGGTCCATAGCCCATCCACCCACATGTCTGAGGAGGTCGGTGGGGTTTAATGTTTCATGCACTGGACTTGACCTCCCATCAATTATTACCAAATTTCAGGACTGATTAAGAAATATCTCATACATAGGGTGTCTCAAAAAATGTACCCAAAAGTATTTTGACAGCACAGAAAAAACAATCAATATTACCAGACATTTTCTGCATGACCATGTAATTTTTCTCCCCAATACACAGTTTTTAGTTCAGTCTTTCCTTTTTGATGTTTTAACCCTTTATCTTTTACACCACATGATCAATGTAACCTCCTTGTCTGAAGTTTCCTTAACAACAAATCATCTGTCTCCAGTTTTCCGGAAAACCACCTAGTAAATTCAAGTCTCCTTGCCATTTGCTGAGGAGTTAGTTCGCTCTGAGACTGAATTTTATATGGAAAGAGATGCAAGTCAGCCCTTAAGATGGGTTGCACAGAACTCTGCAATTTTTGTTCTCTGAATTATGGTCAACTGCTGCATTTTTCCTGGACTTTAATGTCTTGCAGAATAAACTTTAGGGTTCCTGAAATGAGAAAAAACACCATTATATATATATATATACACACACACACACACACACACACACACACACACACACACACACACACACACACACACACACACACACACACACACACACACACACACACACACACTTGTGGGACCCCATATTTCATAGAGCAGACATGGCTGAGGTGGGATCACCTGTGATCCACCAAATTTTAGTGAGACTGCTAAGGCAGTGAAAGCAGTGATGGGGGAACAAAGTCACATGGACATGCGGTGTGGAGGAAGCCCTACTTCAGAAGAATTTGTGAGCAGGTCTGCTTACAGAGGGATTTTAGCAATGTATTCCTCAAAATCTGCACCTCCTTCCACCGTAGTAACAGCAGGTGACTATACGGTCCTGATACATGACTGCTGTACGGTCACATTAGGCTGACTAGACTGACTAGTCGTGTAACTCTTTGTACCACAATGCTGGAAATCTCCAATGCCATGACTTATCCACCAGTCATCTGTAGACAATGGAATGTGAATGATATTGTGAAAGCGAGGGTGGGTAAAGCTGCACAGGTCTGTGTTATTGGGGCAGAACTTCATGATCATGTAGAATATGTACAAGGACTTGGACATTGGCGTTTTTTTACATATGGAAATTTGACTTTTTTTTTTTTTTTTTTTTTACAAGCAGCAATTCATAAGTCCAGTGCATTTATTTCCATGTTTGTACCAGAACTGCAATATGGGCAAAATGGACAAAACGTTGGCAGTGGAAAATTTCAAACTCGTTACTTGCAGCTTGGTGCAGCAGAACTTCCTTCTGATTGTCAATAATTACACCAATGAAATAGTTAAAACCACCGTTCTGAATCATAATCACCAATACAAGCTATGATTTGCACAGTTATCCATCCATCCATCCATTTTCTTCAGCTTTATCCGGAGTCAGGTTGTGGGGGCAGCAGCTCAAGCAAAGCTGCCCAGACCTCCCGATCCACACACACCTTCTCCAGCTCCTCCAGGGGAACCCCGAGGCGTTCCCAAGCCAGCCGAGAGATGTAGTCCCTCCAGCGTGTCCTGGGTCTTCCCCGGGGCCTCCTCCCGATGGGACGTGCACAGTTATCAATCTTGTTAAATAGATTGAACATTGGCAAAATATAATGCACATTAAATATTTTTCAAGACCATACAGCTCTATGTATTACCTTAAACCACTACTTAGTGTATGAGCAACAATATGTTGCCACGGAGCAGGTGATTAGAGAGCCTGCAGGGCCTACTATTAATGTAGCACTTTGAGATTTCTTTGAAATGTAAGGTGCAATACAAATAAAATGTATTATTATTATTATTATTATTATTATTATTAATGTGAGTGTGGAATCCATGAGTTTAGTGAGGAAACTAAGGCAGGAAAACCATTATGGTGATACTGGTTTATGTGCCAGGATGGGACATTTTTCATATCAAGGCTATTGCCTGTTTTCATCAGTGAACCCATAAAGGGTATAGAGGATCATGACATGCAAATTTAGTCCCCATTACTATTTCACATAATAGCCAGTCTGCTCTGTGTAAACCTAATCCCATCAGAAGCTAAGCAAAGTGGGTCTTGGTTAGTATTTGGATGCGAGACCTCTTCAGAAGACTACGGGCTGTGTGTGTTTCTTTGGGTAAAACTGGAGTTGCGTCAGGAAGGGCATCCAGTGTAAAGTTGTGCCAAATCCTAATGGAGTTATGTGCTGGATCTGCTGTGGTAACCCCGTTCAAAATGGAAGCAGACCTGGTCCATGAACCATTGATCAAAACCCAGCTGTGAAATGCTCGCCGTACACACTGTGTGATCAGCCTGCTTTGTGAAACACCCTGAGAATATGCATCAACCTCAATAAGTTGCTAGATATCATCGACCAGCTATGAAAAATGGCAGCTTGAGTGGCATCTTCCTTTTGAATTCTGATGTTTGTCAGACATGTGTTCTGGCTCCTGCTCTGCTCAAGAGTTGTATGGACTGGATCTTGGGTAGGGTTGTCACATTCTGTGATGCACCCTCACTGACCACTTTGTTAAGTGCACCTGTTCCATTACTCAATCATATGGCAGAAACTCAATGCATGTAGGCATCTAGACGTGGTGAAGATGACTTGCTGAAGTCAAACCAAGCATTAGAATAGGGATGAAAGGAGATTTAAGTGACTTTGAACGTGGCATGGTTGTTGGTGCCAGATGTGTTGGTCTGAACATTTCAGAAGATTTTCACACACAACCATGTCTAGGGTTTACAGAGAATGGTCCAAAAAAGAGAAGATATCCAGTGAGCGGCAGTTGTGTGGACAAAAATGCTTGGTTGATGTCAGAGGTCAGAGGAGAAGAGGCAAATAGGTTGAATGAGGAACTGCGTGATGCTGTCGTGTCAATATGGACCAACATCTCTGAGGACCGTTTCCAACACCTTATTGAATCTATGCCATGAAGAATTACACAAGGAAGTTCTGCAGGAAAAAGGGGGTCCAACCTGGTACTCGCGAGGTGTATCTAATAAAGTGGCCGTGAAGTGTAAAACAAGATTAGATTAGAGAGAACTTTATTCATCCCTTGGGAAGACCCCCTCAGGGAAATTGAGGTTCCAGCAGCACTGTATTGCAGCATACAGGGTAAGAAGCACACGGAGTATGAAAAGTGACAGGTTTACTGGCTACTACTGTTCCTCTCATTACCGACCTCTGTCTTCCTGTTACTCCTCCTCGTGGCACTTAAGAAGCTGAATGTCTGGGTTTGAGAGATTATCCTAAATGAAAACTAAGATTCAGGCTTTCAGTGACCTCCTGGATTCAGGCATCAGACGTGTATCTATTTGCGGGCAAAGTGTTAAACTTGCTGAGAGATTCACTTGTCTTGGCAGTGACATGCATTCGTTTGGACTTCAACGTTTGAGATCAAGAGATCTCTGGGAAGAGTTTATGGAGGAGGATGCTGAACAGAGATGATGCCAATCTCTTTGCAGGACAATGGTGCTCCAAGTCTTCAGCGTCCTGGTGCTTCTAGTCGACCAGTATATAGATGAGACTTGTACACTAACCAGGTATTGACTGGATGCCTTTAGTACAGGGTCTCTCTGGAGGAACCTTGGTACTGTTCGATATTGCTTTAAATATTTGGTCACTGAGAGAAACTCAGCTGAGGCATGTCACCTACATTATGAGGGAATATCAGGTGCACTGTGGACAGACTCCACTCTCCTCTGAGCATGTTTGACCCAACATAAAGCTGCTTCAGTCAGGAGAACTTGAGCATTTGGGAAATGGCAAGGTCCCTACGTACCATCTGGCTGTGGGACAAGCATCTGGCTGCTTTAGGGAGGCCGGGATGGACTGTGGTCTGCACTAATGTGCAGCACAAGCGAGCACTCCCAGATCTGACCTGACCGTACAACATGCAAACAAGAACAGATTCTCTGACTCACACACCGATTCATACAGGTCCGTGTTCTTCAGCTTCAGACTAAATTGGAAATAAAGTTGTGATGAAAGAGGGAAGAAGCATCCAAGAGTGCATCACATGTGTTTATGTGTGTGAAGGTACCTCTGCAGGCCTCGAGCTGGACTGTGAGAACTTTACGAATCTCTGACACCCATATATTTTTCACATCCATGGAAGAAGCCTGAGGAAGGAAACACACACACACACGTTAAGTAACATGTACAAAAACCTCTTCACACTCGCTCACACAGCCTGTTTCACAGGCAGGCACTGTGGTGCAATGCTGCCCCCTAGAGGATCACAGCAGGAAAGAAAAGAAAAAATCAGCACTTCCCAAGAGGATTTTTTTTTTCTTTTGTTTTGGACAAACAAAGATTTAACTGGTTACTCTCCTGTCTCAATTAAATCGTAACTGATGAAAAATGCACTCAAGATATTTCTGTGTTTTTTCATCATGTTTTGAATCCAATAGCTCCTTAATAGTTGCACATTTATTATGCAAAAAAACAAAACAAACAAACAAAAAAAAACAATTGCAAGCATTATAAAAATTGTATATGCACAGTTTGCAGTCATTCACGTGCCATGAAAGTATTGATGGTTTTCTTTTTCAGACAAATGTTGAATGATTGTGAGGATAAAAACAGATGTGTCTCATTTGACATACCTGGACAATGTAGACCTCCTCTCGACCGTTGTACCACACTTCAAACTTCTTGCTGTCACCTTTAACGTTCTCCGTAATCCCAACAGCGCTCATCTGGACAGATGCAGACAAATAAAACAAAAATGACTACACATACACACACACACACACACACACACACACACACACACACACACACACACACACACATATATATATATATATATATATATATATATATATATATATATATATATATATATCAAAAGTATTTGGCCCCTTGGTATTCCACACATTTTAATTCCATGCAATAAAAATGCTAATTAATTATTTAAAAATCATACAATGTGATTTTCTGGATTTTTTTTTTTTAAGATTCCGTCTCTCACAGTTGAAGTGTACCTAAGATAAAAAATTTCAGACCTCTTCATTCTTTGTAGGTGGGAAAACCTGCAAAACTAACAGGGGGTCAAATACGTATTTTCCCCACTGTAAAAGCCAAGATGATAGGTTGCATAAGTAATGGGCTTTGGTATAATGTGTAAATAATCAGTTTTACTGCCAGTTTTCTTCAGACAAGTCAGGGGATGGGTACATGAACATTTCCAAAACAATTCAGGGGATGGATACATGAACATTTACAAAACAAGTCAGGGGATGGATACATGAACATTTCCAAAACAATTCAGGGGATGGATACATGAACATTTCCAAAACAAGTCACCGGTTGGATACATGAACATTTCCAAAACATTTCAGGAGATGGATACTTGAACATTTCCAAAACAAGTCAGGGGATGAATACATGAACATTTCCAAAACAAGTTAGGGGATGGATATATGAACATTTCCAAGTCACTGAATATGTCTTGGACTTTATTTACAACAATTACAAAGAAATTGCAGTATGGCACTCTGTGTGGAGTAGATAGTTCTCAAAAAACTGAGTTACTGTGCAAGAAGGAGAAAAGTGAGGAAAGCCACCAAGACACCCAGACAACCAAGAAGTAGTTATAGGCTTCTGTGGATTGAAGAAATTGTGCATAGTGTATATTTTGCATGTTGTATTCCCAGTTATACAGCTTCATGATGAAGTGGTATAAAGGAGGACTTTCTTAAAAAGAAGACCTGAAACTTCATTTGCCAGGAGATACATCTGAGACGCAAGCCTAGATTTGATGTTTTGGTGAAAGAAAATTCTCCTCTTTATTAGCAACAAGAAACCATGAATTCATCCTGCTTCATACCAGCAAGTGGTCATGTGTAATGTGTGACATTCTCATTTCAGTGTGGACCAAAATTTCTGAGGGATGCTGCCACCATGCTACTGAATCCATGCCATGAAGAATTAAAACAGTTCTGAAGGTAAAAATGGGTCCAACGCAGTAATTAGCAGTGCACCTAATGTAGTGGCCAAGTGGATAAATACTGCACACGGTGAGGGGTGTTAATCACAGATATGCACCCCACATTTCTGGGGAGCCTGTAAAGTTGTCAGATGTGCTGAAATGTCACCCGGATGCTTTCCTTGAAGGGCCATGGTTGTGTTAAAGTTAAAGGTTCAAACCTCACGTGTTACATCATCAAACCGCATGCAAGATCACATCCATGGGCCACTGTGACCAGTGGTTTGTTATGGATATACAACCCCTGGCAAAAATTATGGAATCACCGGCCTCAGAGGATGTTCATTCAGTTGTTTAATTTTGTAGAAAAAAAGCAGATCACAGACATGACACACAACTAAAGTCATTTCAAATGGCAACTTTCTGGCTTTAAGAAACACTATAAGAAATCAAGAAAAAAAGATTGTGGCAGTCAGTAACGGTTACTTTTTTAGACCAAGCAGAGGAAAAAAATATGGAATCACTCAATTCTGAGGAAAAAATTATGGAATCACCCTGTAAATTTTCATCCCCCAAATTAACACCTGCATCAAATCAGATCTGCTCATTGACATTGACCCTATGCCATGACATTGACCCTATGTGTCTTTTTGCAAGGAATATTTTTGCAGTTTTTGCTCTATGGCAAGATGCATTATCATCTTGAAAAATGATTTCATCATCCCCAAACATCCTTTCAATTGTCCAAAATATCAACATAAACTTGTGCATTTATTGATGATGTAATAACAGCCATCTCCCCAGTGCCTTTACCTGACATGCAGCCCCATATCATCAATGACTGTGGAAATTGACATGTTCTCTTCAGGCAGTCATCTTTATAAATCTCATTGGAAAGGCACCAAACAAAGGTTCCAGCATCATCACCTTGCCCAATGCAGATTCGAGATTCATCGCTGAATATGACTTTCATCCAGTCATCCACAGTCCACGATTGCTTTTCTTTAGCCCATTGTAACCTTGTTTTTTTCTGTTTAGGTGTTAATGATGCCTTTCGTTTAGCTTTTCTGTATGTAAATCCCATTTCCTTTAGGCGGTTTCTTACAGTTCGGTCACAGACGTTGACTCCAGTTTCCTTCCATTCGTTCCTCATTTGTTTTGTTGTACATTTGTCGATTTTTGAGACATATTGCTTAAGTTTTCTGTCTTGACGCTTTGATGTCTTCCTTAGTCTACCAGTATGTTTGCCTTTAACAACCTTCCCATGTTGTTTGTAAAAAGGTGTGTTCACTCCTTTTTAGATACAGACTAACAAGCAGATCTAATATGATGCAGGTGTTAGTTTTGGGGATGAAAATTTACAGGGTGATTCCATAATTTATTCCTCAGAATTGAGTGATTCCATATTTTTTTCCTCTGCTTGGTCTAAAAAAGTAACCGTTACTGACTGCCACAATCTTTTTTCTTGATTTCTTATAGTGTTTCTTGAAGCCAGAAAGTTGCCATTTGAAATGACTTTAGTTTTGTGTCATGTCTGTGATCTGCTTTTTTTCTACAAAATTAAACAATTGAATGAACACCCTCCGAGGCCGGTGATTCCATAATTTTTGCCAGGGGTTGTAGGCTGATTTCACACAATCAGAAAAGATTCAACACTGTTAGTCAATGAACATATGAGATATGAAATAAACAGGAACTATCTTCCATTAGTCCAAACGTGATTGTAAGTGACAGATGACTCCACTTATATAAAACATTTCCCACAGCATGACCGCGGTCTGACATGCAATAAAGATGTGCAATGAAACGTTTTGATTTGTAAGTGCAGCACAAGTGTCATTGCTAGTTTCCAAATTGCACCCTTGTTATTTTCATACCCAATCAATCACCTGCGCAGTTTAATCAGCAACTGGAGGTTCACTCCTCTTTACGCCTGCGGTTCTGCTGGTCTTAAACTGAGCTGTGGTTAGATGCAGTGCTCAAGCACAGCTACCGTGGAGTGAACGCTCAAGTCTGGGAGCACAGCGCCTGTCCTCATCACTTTCGCCACACCACAAAACCGCCTTGTGTCCTGGCTCACAACCACCCCCAACAGACAATAGATCCATCCCCACCTCTCGAAAGTAACCATAGATCTGTGGCAGCCAGGTGAAGAGTGGGCATCCCGTTTTTCCTTTCGCCAGCCACTGAGGTCCTCAGCACTCAGAGACCAATGAGCTGGATCATGCATCGAGAAAGGCGCCACATGGCCAGCTTTGTGTTTCCTTTTCGACTGAAGTGTGTGTGTGTGTGTGTGTGTGTGTGTGTGTGTGTGTGTGTGTGTGTGTGTGTGTGTGTGTGTGTGGTAACTGTGGTGTTTGCATGCAACACTGCTGCTTGCCTTGAATAGAACAAGAGCGCTTGCAAAGTTCTGTTCTATACCTGCAGTTGCTGGGGCCTGTCATTTAGAAAAAGGGGGTGAAAAACTTGCCTTTTCTCCATTCTCTTGGGGGGTGCATAAATTTTAATTAGTTGTGTTAATTAATTTCAGTTGAGGGCCAGTGCCAGTTCTGGGTGCCAGCTTGATCCACACTCTAAGAAATGAAACACAGATGTTTTAAATGTAATTAATACTATTATTTTCAATAAGTATACTTGCAATTGTTACTTTTAGGTATTTAAGTAATAATGTTTATTTTTATCTAATTAATTTCAACTACAATATTGTTTTGCACTTAACTGACAATGTTATGTGGAAAAAGTTACCTTAACTTTATCAATTAAATTCAACGTTTTAGTTTTTAGAGTGTAGTGCAGGTGGTAGGCTGAAAAAAATGATAAATGGTAAATGGACTGCATTTATATAGCGCTTTTCCATCTGGATCAACTTAAAAAAAACTGATGGAATTTGTTACAGCTAATTTTTTTTAGTTTTTCACAATGTATATTTATAATTTGGTAAAGTGATTCCAGCAGATTTAAACTGGAAACCATAATTTTCCATTAGACCAATGTAAATAAGTATTTTTAATGAAGTGCGCTGATGTTTCACTTTTTTCAGTGTAGGAGAAAGAAAAGAAGAGGATAATAGCTAAACTATCATCCATGTTGAGGAATGTGCACCATCCATGCTGAGGTAGTACTCTGACAGCGCCAAACAGTTCCTTCAGTGACTGGTTGCTCCACCCAGTGTGTGGTAAGGAGAAGCACCGTAGGTCCTTTCTTCCTGCTGCTGTCTGATTGCACAGTCAGCACTGTAACAGTAGACTTACACAGCACACTTGAACTGCCTTTCTGACTGCTTTTTCAATGTATAATGACTTTTTAATTAATTACCGTGTACAATAACTGTGTTCTTGTATGTGCAATATTATGTGAGCTCACTGTCTTAATAGACCGTTGTTGCCTATTTGTCCAAAACATGTACGAGTAGCAGCTCTCACAGTTTATTCCATAGGGTGCTGTTGTACTATGATCACCCACGATCCAAAAAAAGTAATAAAACAGGATGAAATGGCTTAATCTGGTTTACCTCCAAACAGGCTGGTGTAGAAAGTACAGACATGGCAACCTGCTTCAAAACGAAAGTAAACTGTGCCCTCGGCCACATGTTCCGTGGCTAACAGTTCTCGTTTTACTGTTTTTAAAATGCTTGAAAAATGTTGAGTTGGTGTTTTCTTTTTGTGATGACTGGAGCAATGCACTTTAATGTTTTTGATGAATGGAACATAGCATTTTCATGGTGTTCCGCAGTCTGCCTGGCAGTGCTTCCTGATGGAAAAGTCCACTGTTTTTGTTGGGAAAGTGTAGTGACACGGACCGAAGGACAATGAAAGAGTCGAATATGAACACTTTACTGTTGTGAATGAGCACAACCACAATACAGAGGAATACAGAATTTTGCAAACAGTCAATCCACAAATGTGACGTGTGGGCAGGCTCGAGGATAGAAGACGTCTGTCCTGAGAAGAACCAGAACCACACGATTTCCTCCGCCACTGAACCTGGAGAATACTGGAGCCGCCAAGTCCCGAGTTCCCAGGTGGCCACCGTCTCCGAATGTCGGATCTGGTACTGCTGGTGAGGAGCAGAAACAATAAGATGTGGGTGTGTGCACACCCAGTAGCAACAATGGTGGAGAGTCCACCTCCACCTCTCAAACACACTCATGCAGCTCCTGTCTCAAACACTTATCTGGCTGGGGTGTGAAGTGAAGCCGTCGCTGATTACGCCAATCTCCCAGATAAGGCACTCCACAGGAAAACAGCTGTAAAAAGAGTTCAGACTAAGACACAGTTAGTTTTAAGGCTGAGAATATTACCTTCACAGGTCGATGATATCTCGGCAACGAGGTGGAGATGACGTCCGGTTTTTATGGAGTGGTATGATGAAGTGTAGATGGGTGACAGCTGTCATGAGATAATGAGTGACAGCTGTCACCCCCGGCTGTGTCCGTGGCGGCAGCGCCCTCTCGTGCCTGAAGCCCGCACTTCAGGCGGTGGGCCAGCAGTACCTCCTCTTCTGGCGGCCCACACAACAGGACCCCCCCTCAACGGGCGCCTCCTGGTGCCCGACCAGGTTTATCCAGGTGACGGCGGTAGAAATCGGCCAGGAGGGCCGGGTCCAGGATGAAGCTCCTCTTTACCCAGGAGCGTTCTTTGGGTCCATACCCCTCCCAGTCCACCAAATACTGGAACTCCCGGCCCATTCGACAGACATCCAGGAGCCGGCGCACTGTCCAAGCCGGCTCCCCGTCAATGATCCGAGCAGGAGGCGGAACTGGACTGGAAGCACAGAGGGGTGAGGTGTGGTGTGGTTTCAGTCTGGACACATGGAAAACAGGGTGGATCCGCAGTGAAGCTGGGAGTTGGAGCTTCACTGCGGCAGGGCTGAGGATCTTGAGGATTTTAAATGGTCCGATGTGCCTGTCCTTCAACTTAGGGGAGTCCACTTGGAGGGGGATGTCATTCGTTGATAACCACACCTCCTGCCCGGGCTGGTATGCAGGGGCTGGGGACCACCGGCGGTCTGCATGGGTCTTAGCTCTCGTCCGGGCTTTCAACAAGGCAGAACGGGCAGTGCGCCACACCCGACGGCACCTCCGCAGGTGGGCCTGGACCGAGGGCACACCGACCTCTCCCTCCACCACGGGAAACAATGGGAGCTGGTACCCTAGGCACACCTCAAATGGGGAGAGGCCGGTGGCAGAAGACACCTGGCTGTTATGTGCATACTCGATCCAGGCCAGATGGTTACTCCAGGCCGTCGGGTGCGCGGATGTCACACAGTCTGTTCCAACTCTTGGTTGGCCCGTTCTGCCTGTCCGTTCGTCTGTGGGTGCTACCTGGACGAGAGGCTCACGGTGGCCCCCAGTTCTCTGCAGAGACTCCTCCAGACTTGAGAGGAAAACTGGGGACCACGATCCGAGACTACGTCAGTTGGTATCCCATGTAGACGGACGACGTGGTGGACCAGGAGGTCTGCTGTCTCCTGGGCCGTTGGGAGCTTCGGGAGGGCTACGAAGTGGGCCGCCTTGGAGAATCGGTCCACTATCGTGAGGATGGTGGTGTTGCCCTGGGATGGCGGGAGGCCCGTGACGAAATCCAGGCCGATATGGGACCAGGGGCGATGAGGCACAGGAAGCGGCTGGAGAAGTCCTTGGGACCTTTTGTGGTCTGCCTTGTCCCTGGCACAGGTGGTGCAGGCCTGGATATACTCCCGGACGTCGGTCTCCATAGACGCCCACCAGAAGCGCTGCCGGACAACTGCCATGGTCCTTCGCACCCCTGGATGACAGGAGAGCTTGGAACCGTGACAGAATTCCAAGATTGCAGCTCTGGCTTCTGGTGGGACGTAAAGTCGGTTCTTCGGCCCAGTTCCGGGATCCGGGCTCCGTGCCAGGGCCTCCCGGACGGTCTTCTCCATGTCCCAGGTGAGGGTTGCCACGAAAGTGGACTCCGGAATGATGGGCTCCGGTGGATCCGACAGCTCAGTTTTGACTTCGTCTTCGTGTACCCGGGACAAGGCATCCGATCTCTGGATCTTGGTCCCGGGGCGATAGGTGATCCGGAAGTCAAAACGTCCGAAGAACAGTGACCAGCGGGCTTGCCTGGGGTTCAGCCGCTTGGCGGTCCTGATATACTCCAGGTTCCGATGGTCAGTGAAAGCCGTGAACGGCACAGACGCTCCCTCCAACAGGTGTCTCAACTCCTCAAAAGCCTCTTTCACCGCAAGGAGTTCTCGGTTGCCGACGTCATAGTTCCGTTCAGCCGGGGTCAACCTGCGAGAAAAGTAGGCACACGGGTGAAGAACCTTATCGGTCTCTCCGCTCTGGGATAGCACGGCTCCTATCCCTGAGTCAGAGGCATCCACTTCAACCACAAACTGGCGGCTAGGGTCGGGCTGCACCAGAACTGGTGCAGTCGAGAACCGTCGTTTCAACTCCTTGAACGCGGCTTCGCACTGATCCGACCAGGTGAAGGGGACTTTTGGAGAGGTCAGGGCTGTCAGGGGGCTAACTACCTGACTGTAGCCCTTAATGAACCTCCTGTAGAAATTTGCAAAGCCGAGGAACTGTTGCAGCTTCCTACGGTTTGTTGGTTGGGGCCAATCTCTCACCGCCTCAACCTTGGCCGGATCAGGGGCGACGGAGTTGGAGGAGATGATAAACCCCAGGAAGGACAAAGAAGTGCGGTGGAACTCGCACTTCTCGCCCTTCACAAACAGCCGGTTCTCCAACAACCGCTGCAGGACCTGACGTACATGCTGGACATGAGTCTCAGGGTCCGGAGAAAAGATGAGTATATCGTCCAGATATACGAAGACGAATCGGTGCAGGAAGTCCCGCAAGACATCATTAACCAAAGCATGGAACGTCGCGGGGGCGTTAGTGAGGCCGAACGGCATGACCAGGTACTCAAAATGACCTAATGGGGTGTTAAATGCCGTCTTCCACTCGTCTCCCTTCCGGACCCGAACCAGGTGATACGCATTCCTAAGATCCAACTTTGTAAAGATTTTGGCTCCATGCAGGGGGGTGAACACGGAATCTAACAAGGGCAACGGGTATCGATTGCGAACCGTAATCTCATTCAGCCCCCTGTAATCAATGCATGGACGGAGTCCGCCATCTTTCTTGCCCACAAAAAAGAAACCTGCACCCATCGGGGAGGTGGAATTCCGGATCAGCCCGGCAGCTAATGAGTCCCGGATGTAGGTCTCCATTGATTCGCGCTCAGGTCGTGAGAGGTTGTACAGCCTGCTGGACGGGAACTCCACGCCTGGAATCAAATCAATGGCACAATCGTACGGACGGTGCGGGGGAAGGGTGAGTGCCAGATCCTTGCTGAAGATGTCAGCAAGATTGTGGTACTCAACCGGCATCGCCGTCAGATTGGGAGGGACTTTGACCTCCTCTTTAGCCTGTAAACCGGGAGGAACCGAGGAACCTAAACACATCCGATGGCAGGTTTCGCTCCACTGAACCACCACCCCAGACTTCAATCAATCCGGGGATTGTGTTTCAACATCCACGGGAAGCCCAAAATCATTCGGGAGGTAGAAGGAGTCACAAAAAACTCGATCTCCTCCAGATGATTTCCAGACACCACCAGAGTTACAGGTTGTGTCTTGTGCGTGATTAAAGGGAGAAGGGTGCCATCTAGTGCCCGCACCTGCAATGGCGAAGGGAGCGCCACCAGAGGGGGCCCTACCTCCCTAGCCCATCTGCTGTCTAGCAGATTCCCTTCTGACCCCGTGTCCACCAGTGCTGGGGCTTGAAGGGTTAAATCCCCGCTCAGGATTGTAACTGGGAGTCATGTGGAAATATGTGTGTGTCCCACGTGAATGTCTTGGCCCACCCTAAGCCCACTTTCTAGGGGCGGGCGTTGGTGTTTAAACCGCTTGGGGCAGTCTCTCTGCTGGTGCTCACTCGAGCCGCAGACAAAGCACTCCCTGCGGGCCAGCCTCCTCTGTCTGTTAAATGTGGCCCTGCTCGTGTCCATAGCTTCGTCAGCAGGGGGAGCTGTTGCCACACGGAGCACTGAGGCTGTGGAGCATGGGGAGGGCGGAACCTTTTCGGACCTGGAAGGGAGAGGGACGGCGCGTGCCCGGCCACGTCCTTTGTCTCACTCCCGACGGCGTTCCTCCAACCAATTGTTTAACCGTATAACGATATCAATAAGCCCATCTAAATCCCGCGGTTCTTCCTTCGCTACCAGGTGCTCCTTCAGGACCGACGACAGTCCATTTATGAAGGCGGCGCGGAGCGCAACGTTATTCCAGCCGGACCTCGCAGCCGCGATGCGGAAGTCGACTGCATATTCGGCTGCGCTCTGGCGATCCTGTCTCATTGACAGCAGCACTGTTGAAGCAGTCTCTCCTCTGTTAGGGTGATCAAAAACTGTTCTGAACTCCCTCACAAACCCAGTATAAGTGGTAAGGAGCCGTGGCTTTTGCTCCCAAAGCGCCGTAACCCAAGCGCGTGCCTCACCACGAAGCAAGTTAATTACATAAGCCACCTTACTGGCGTCAGACGCGTACATTACGGGTCGTTGTGCAAAGACGAGCGAACACTGCATAAGGAAGTCCGCGCAGTGGAACGTCTTTATTCTGCACTGGGTCGGCAGGAGGAGGAGCTGCAGCAGCGCCCTGAGCGCGCGCTTCCACCTGTGCGGTGAGAGCCTCCATCCTGCGATTAAGGATGACGTTTTGCTCGGTCATCAGATCCAACCGAGCGGTAAAGGCGGTGAGGATTTGCTGCAACTCACCAATCACGCCTCCTGCAGACGCCTGTGCACCCTGCTCTTCCACTGGCTGTTCAACAGATGGGTGACGCCCCTCGGGATCCATGACATTGGCCGAGATATCCTGTTGGGAAAGTGTAGTGACACGGACCCACAACAGGGGGCATAAATGAACGGACAATGAAAGAGTCGAATATGAACACTTTACTGTTGTGAATGAGCACAACCACAATACAGAGGAATACAGAATTTTGCAAACAGTCAATCCACAAATGTGACGTGTGGGCAGGCTCGAGGATAGAAGACGTCTGTCCTGAGAAGAACCAGAACCACACGATTTCCTCCGCCACCGAACCTGGAGAATACTGGAGCCGCCAAGTCCCGAGTCCCCAGGTGGCCACCGTCTCCGAATGTCGGATCTGGTACTGCTGTCGACGAGCAGAAACAATAAGATGTGGGTGTGTGCACACCCAGTAGCAACAATGGTGGAGAGTCCACCTCCACCTCTCACACACACTCATGCAGCTCCTGTCCCAAACACTTATCTGGCTGGGGTGTGAAGCCGTCGCTGATTACGCCAATCTCCCAGATAAGGCACTCCACAGGAAAACAGCTGTAAAACGGGTTCAGACTAAGACACAGTTAGTTTTAAGGCTGAGAATATTACCTTCACAGGTCGATGATATCTCGGCAACGAGGTGGAGATGACGTCCGGTTTTTATGGAGTGGTATGATGAAGTGTAGATGAGTGACAGCTGTCATGAGATAATGAGTGACAGCTGTCACCCCCGGCTGTGTCCGTGGCGGCAGCGCCCTCTCTTGCCTGAAGCCCGCACTTCAGGCAGGGCGCCCTCTGGTGGTGGGCCAGCAGTACCTCCTCTTCTGGCGGCCCACACAATAGTTTTTCCAGCTTTCCTCCCAAACACAGCTGTCACATGTGTGAAGCACGTTTGAATCAAGACATTAAATGTAGTTGCACACAAGCTGTTTTTACTGCTGCAATTCTGAATGATTTTTCAGAATAAAGCTGTGGCAAAAATGTGCGCTTTTTTGGACTTTGTCCACATTTCTTTGGGCAAATTACAGGTATTTGCTGCCATGTTATTTGTAGATTCAGTCATGTCCGTGTAGTTACACAGAGGATGCATGCCTGCATAAAAAGGTGCCGCTCCCCAAGGCGTTCTACATTGAGTGACTTGCAGAGTATTCATTGTGAATGTGCCAAACCATGCAACAACAGTCTATTGTGTCTCACAGGTGTGTAAAGTGTAGTATTTTTCTTCTTTCTTCCCTTTTTATACACTCTGTTGTCACTTGCTGCTGAACTAATATAAATGTCCCAGCTGTGGGACAATAAAGGAATATCTTATCTTATGTTCAGGGTGCCAAAGTAACCTGGTGTGAAACTCTGATGGCTTAGTTCACTGAATAGAGATCATTTTCAAAAATGTAGTTTAACTGCTGAAGGTGGATCTGAAAAGAGTCGGAGATCCAGCAAATCTAAATCTTGGTGAACAGTTCAATCTGATCGAGAACTAACAATTTGAAATTTTGGATTGGATCCAACCAAAAGACTTTTGGGGGTGGGCTTTAGAAGACATTGAATGTCAGATCCCATAATTGATTCCATATTTATGAAGTAGAGATCTGTGAACAAGTTCACAAAAAGACCCCAGTGTCAAAATATGACTTGCTTGCATGAATTATATATATGGTTCAGAGGAGACCTATATATCCCTTGAGGCTGGTTGGTGCCAATGCTCATGCTTGGACTTCATATCAGCGTGAAGTGTATGAGAGTCAGGATGACAGTTCATCACAGGTTACCTCTCCGGACCAAGCCCAGTACCCATTAGGGCTGCCACAATTAGTCGACTAGTCACGATTACGTTGACTATCAAAATAGTCGACAACTAATTTAATAATCGGCATAATCGTTAATTTTTTTTTAAGCTTTGTTTTTCTCTCAAAACTGCGGCAGTACCTTCTGCTGCCTTCTCTGCACATGCACAGTATTGGTAATCCGGATCAGCCGTGATGTCACCAGAAAAGTTAAACTCAAACAATCTCATGGCTAGCTGGCAATGAAGTGCAAAGGTTTGGGAGCATTTTAACCAAATTAAAGAGAAAAATGTGAAATGCAAAATCTGAAAAGCAGAACTTGCCTTCCACAGCAGTACAACAGCAATGCAGGAGCATCTGAGAAGGAAACACGTTGTGGCTGATTCTGACGAAGTGAGAGTCGTCTTGGTAAACTAATTGGCTAGTTAGCCACTAACATTAACGTCTATAGTGAGCTATTTACTTAGCTGTAAACGTTAACATTAACAATGACGATTTCATTAGCCTTAGCACACATAGGTGTTTTCTGTAACGTTATAACAGTGATGTTATATTTGAATAGGAAATGTGATAACACCAGTGTTTTATAACGCTACATTACAGTGCTAAAAAATACATTCTTCTTCAATGAACGACTTTGTTACCAAGTAAAAGTTAAATGGTAAATGGACTGTATTTATATAGCCCTTTTCCATCTGCATCAGACGCTTTACAATTATGCCTCACATTCACCCCGATGTCAGGATGCTGCCATACAAGGCGCTCACTACACACCAGGAGCAATAGGGGATTAAGGACCTTGCCCAAGGGCCCTTAGTGATGTTCCAGTCAAGTGGGGATTTGAACCGAGGATCTTCTGGTCTCAAGCCCAACACTTTAACCACTAGACCATCACCTCCCCTAAAGTTGAATGAACTATCATCTTAATTGTCTTTATTTTTAGTTAGCACTTACCTTAAACACTTCAAGCTTAAAGCTAATGATGGTTATATAACAGCAGCTGTATAGGCTATGATCCCATTAGTCGACTAATCGCAGAAATAATTGGTGACTAGTCGATTATCAAAATAATGATTTGTGGCAGCCCTAGTACCCATTTACAGCTGGGTGGACTGAGACAATGCAAATGAAGTGTCTTGTCCAAGGACAGACAAGTAGGAATTAAATCCAGGTCAACACACTGGTAGTCAAACTCCTTATCCCATTACGCTACTTGCTCTATATATCCTGGTAGTAAATGTTTTTTTGTGATCAGGCCAGGTCTGGGAGAATACACTGGTGCAACACTACACTGCATCTAAAACAATATGTCCATCTTGGGTCCTAGATGGCAACCACTCAAGCAGACAAATGACCCAGCCCCATCCCTCAAAAGTAGCCACAGTCAGGTGGATTACCTGTGATTAAATACCTGAAGTAATAAACTCTATATTAAAGAGCCCAATATGGACTCAACAAATAAACACATAAGTCCAGTTATCTCTCCTGAAAGATGTCAGTCCAGAATTATTTTCCTTCATTTAAATCTTCATGTGGTGTACTACCATTGTGTGAAGGTTCACTGAAATCCCTAAAGTGATTTAAGAGAAGATCTCCTTATGAGAGTCAAAGATTGACATACCTTGAGTGAATGTTTGAAGCCGTAGGATGGTGTCTTCTCGTGTCCATCTGTGGTCTCTTCTCGTTTCTTGCAGAACAGCAGCATCTTGTCATACAGGAACAGGTGCCTCTGCATGGGCTTAAACCTTGCAAGGTCCTTCACCTGAATCCAGATCATCAATCAGTTAGATACAGAGTCTGTCCGCACAGTCTGACAGCAGTTCGAATTAACTTTGTTTGACTGCAATATGATCCATCAGTCATCATGTCCGCCTGCCTGCATTTATCAATAACTTTAAATCTTTTATGTTATATTTTGAAAGAAAGCTTTTTTTATTTTTTATTGCATGGAATTTCTTACCTGAAAATAAAGCTAAACTGTTGACTTTATGGAACACAAAAACACACGTTTTGTGGATACAGGGGTGGTGGCCAAGTGGTTAGTGCGCTTAGTTTCAGTGCGGAAGGTTCCCGGTTCAAATCCCAGGTAATGTGGATTTGCCTCAGGAAGGGCATCTGGCGTAAAACCTGTGCCAATCCAACATGCAGATCAACTTTAGATTTGCTGTGGCGACCCCGAGTGCAAAACAGGGAGCAGCCGAAGGGACTTACTTTTATTCTGAATTATATTGGATAAAAAAAGAAAGAAAGTGTTGAACAGACATACAGAGGGACTGACAGAAATGCATATTTCAGTAGATCTGATAACTACTTCATATTTTGTGCATATATGAAAGTATGACTGCGCTCTAGTAGCCCAAACTGCCCAAAATGCACAAAAAGAGGAGCAAACAGACCTAAATTAGTAGCTATTATATAACAGCTGAGTGGATCCTTGTCATTTGATTGGTGCTTTGTATGTCACGTGACATGGATTATTCGTCCCATTTGTGTTGCGTTACATTTAGAATGCAAATTGGTTCCATTTACTGTGCAAATTTGGTTCCATACATTTTGTACCATTGCACGCTGCAACCATGTGGCGTGTTTAGCTCAACATGACGGAGTTTGTTTTGCCGATGGATGAAGATTTGAAGGAGCTAATTGATGGTGTTAATTCTTCTAACAAAAGAAATACCAAATCACCTATGCCGTAAGCCATCTGGAGGCATGAAGAGGTGTTTGGATGAAGTTGGGATGAAAAGTTGGATAAATTTCTGACGTGATTTTTTTGCTGGAGTGAGGAAAGCAAATGGCAGTCTGTACATGAAATCAGTAGACGGCGTCACGGACTACATCATCAGAAATGGTCTTTATAAGTTGACTGAGAACAATTTTGGACTCCTATTTAAAGTTCGTGTTGGATTGTTGATGTCAAAGCACCAGTGATGCACACCAAAATGTAAGTCTCTTTTCTGTTGTTTATAAACTAATAAAATATCATGACAAGGATCTATTTTTGTCATTATATAAAGCAAATAATGAATGTTTTTACATTCTTTCAATGGCTCAAATATTTCATGAGGTGAAAGCTGGAACATACCACTCAACTAGGCAAAGGAGAAATCAACAAAGAAGTGCATAAGTTGTTGATGAGTTGAATATATTTTGGAAAATGTGCACATTTTCTATGTTATTCTTGTGATTTGCTCCATTAATGATCAAAAAAATAATTTAGAGTGACACAAAATATCCATAGTTGTGAATTTCTTCACAACTATGGATATTTTGTTTTGCGAGATGTGCGTTCACATTTCGTGAGATTTTTTTTCAGTATTTGCATTGTTTGTGTTTCACCATTCTCAGTCTTTTTAAGACAAAGGTTTTTAAGCTTGTCATTTGTGTCTTATTGACATACGAGGTCTGTCCATAAAGTATAGGTCCTTTTTATTTTTTTCAAAAACTATATGGATTTCATTCATATGTTTTTACGTCAGACATGCTTGACCCCTCGTGCGCATGCGTGAGTTTTTCCACGCCTGTCGGTGACGTCATTCGTCTGTGAGCACTCCTTGTGGGAGGAGTCGTCCAGCCCCTTGTCGGAATTCCTTTGTCTGAGAAGTTGCTGAGAGACTGGTGCTTTGTTTGATCAAAATTTTTTCTAAACCTGTGAGACACATTGAAGTGGACATGGTTCGAAAAAGTAAGCTGGTTTTCGGTAAAAATTTTAACAGCTGATGAGAGATTTTGAGGTGATACTGTCGCTTTAAGGACTTCCCACGGTGCGAGACGTCGCGCAGCGCTCTCAGGCGCCGTCGTCAGCCTGTTTCAAGCTTAAAACCTCCACATTTCAGGCTCTATTGATCCAGGACGTCGTGAGAGAACAGAGAAGTTTCAGAAGAAGTCGGTTTCAGCATTTTATCCGGATATTCCACTGTTAAAGGAGATTTTTTTAATGAAAGACGTGCGGACGGGTCCGCGTGTCGGGACGCAGCCGGCGCGGTGCGGCGGCACAGGAAAAACACCTCCGTGTTGATAACCATTTGTAAAATCCAGGCGGCTTTTGATGGCTTTCAGTGGAGTGAGTATATGAGAAATTGTTTAACAGCTGGACATGTTCCAACTTGTCCTTAAGGCTTCCAACAGAGGTGTTTTTCCTGTGGCGGAGCGTCGCGGCGGCTGCGAGCCGACGCTGCAATCCGCCCGCACGTCTTTCATTAAAAAAATCTCCTTTAACAGTGGAATATCTGGATAAAATGCTGAAACCGACTTCTTCTGAAACTTCTCTGTTCTCTCACGACGTCCTGGATCAATAGAGCCTGAAATGTGGAGGTTTTAAGCTTGAAACAGGCTGACGACGGCGCCTGAGAGCGTTGCGCGACGTCTCGCACCGTGGGAAGTCCTTAAAGCGACAGTATCACCTCAAAATCTCTCATCAGCTGTTAAAATTTTTACTGAAAACCAGCTTAATTTTTCGAACCATGTCCACTTCGATGTGTCTCACAGGTTTAGAAAAAACTTTGATCAAACAAAGCGCCAGTCTCTCAGCAACTTCTCAGACAAAGGAATTCCGACGAGGGGCTAGACGACTCCTCCCACAAGGAGTGCTCACAGGCGAATGACGTCACCGACAGGCGTGGAAAAACTCACGCAATGCGCACGAGGGTTCAAGCATGTCTGACGTAAAAACATATGAATGAAATCCATATAGTTTTTGAAAAAAATAAAAAGGACCTATACTTTATGGACAGCCCTCGTATTTGGCTTTGAGAAATGATGCACTATTAGTGGTGCAGCTTAGCTAAAATTTCCAAAAAAATTGTTCATTCTGCGATAAAAGCATGGAATTTGGCACACATATTCTAAATTAACGAATGTCTATTTTCAGATATGGAGCCAGCCTGGAGCACAAAACGATGCAAATTATTGGTTGAGTTAATAGCATTTTAAAAAGGAATACTTTGCGCCATCTGTCATGCTTAGTTATCATGTTATGGGGTAACATATGCCATACGTCATAGAATCCAATGGAACGTCGACCTTTTATGACCTTTACTTTGGAGACAAAACACTCAGCACCGTCAAAACTATTCCATTTATTAATAATTTTATTTCAACCAATAATTTGCATCACTTTTTACCAAAATTGGAGCAACTTTAACTTTTGACCCCTGTACAAACTGAAACTTACCTTTGCCACCATTTTTATCATTTTCACCCCATAACTCCAGAACATTCAGTCATAGATAGTTCAAACTAATGATAGTTCAGACAACTAATGTGGTATAGTTTTCAACATAATTGGAGCATTTTAAAATTTTGACCCCTGTATAATTTTTTATTGACCCCTGTAGCTCATTAGAGGTCAACTCCAGGATGGCTCCATATCTGAAAAAAAAAACATTATTTAATTTAGAATATGTGTGCCAAATTCCATACTTTTACCACAAAATGAACAATTGTTTTACTATGCCGCCCCACTATATATTTTGCATGGCAGTGGAAGATTTACATGATAAGATGTTCATATAAAAATAGATCACAATATGGATTGTGGAATATAATCAGTTCTGCGAGAATGGAAGCAATAACCAAAATAATGTTGTCAGCATAATCATGCAACATGACCTTTTGCGATGTGTACATGCCTTTTTGTCTGACTCTGTCAAAAACAGTTTATTTCTGACAGAGCCTACTGTGACCACTGTCTGGTGCAATGTGACAGAGCCATTAGTTTCATTTGACATGAAAATCTTCTCATCAGCAGTTTTTAAGTGGAACTCTAATTATAGTTTAATCCATGTGACTTTAGCGTGATGTTGTACCTTGCTGTGTCCTTTCTTATGGTCAGTCCACACGTTGAAAGACCCCTGCATCAGCAGCTTCCCCAGCTCGCTCAGGTTACCCTGTGAACACACAGTCCACAGTCCACACAGAGATGATCAACCACACAACGCCGCTCATTAGACCACTTCATCTCGACAGCCCATACAACCTTTCCTTTTTCACTTTTGTTGTGATACCGTGTCTCTGAGATAATGGGCAAAACAGTTTTCAGGAATCTGTAGAAGGTAATCTGGTGGATGTTTCTGTACTGTTCGCACTTAGAGTTTTAAAGTGCCTTGCCCCTTGGTATTTCACACATTTAAATGTATTTATGCCATTTCAAATACCAAAAGTAAATCAGGCTTCTCAACATAGAAATGTCTAAAATTATCTTGCTTAAACTCAAACTCATCATAAATCTCTACAGCTTGATATAAATTAATAAAAATATAAAAGCCAAGAAAATGGATTGCATAAGTAATGGAATGCTTTGGTATAATACCTACATATAATGTTTTGTTGCCTGTTTTCTTCAGACAAGTCAGAGGATGGATACATGAACATTTCCAAGTCACTGAATATGTCTTGGACTTTATTTACATCAGTTATGAAGAAATACAAACAGTATGACACTCCATGGTAAATCTGTGGAGAGTAGATAGTTCTCCAAAACTGAGTGACTGTGCAAGAAGGAGAAGAGTGAGGAAAGCCACCAAGACAACGAGACAATCGAGAAGTTATAGGCTTCTGTGACCGTGACTGGAGAAATTGTGCACAGTGCAGCCACCCTCCTTAGGAAACCCATTTAGGATGCTCAGACCATGAGAAACAAAATTCTCTGGTCTGATGAGACAATTTGAACTCTTTGGTGTATCATGTTTGGAGGACACCAGGCACCATCCCTACAGTAAAGCATGATGGTGGTGGTGGTGGTGCTGTGGGGATGTTTTTCAGCGGCAGGAACTGGGAGACTAGTCAGGATTGAGGGAAAGATGAATGCAGCAATGTACAGAGACATCCAGGATGAAAACTTGTTCCAGAGCGCTCTTGATGCCAGGTTGTGGCGACAGTTCATCTTTCAGAAGAATAATGACCCTAAGCGCACAGCCAAGATATCAAAGGAGTGGCTTCAGGACAACTCTGTGAATGTCCTGGAGTGGCTCAGCCAGAGCCCAGACCTGAATCTGATTGAACATCTCTGGAGTGATCTGAAAATGGCTGTGCACTGACACTCCCCATCCAACCTGATGAAGCTCTAGAGGTGCTGCAAAGAGGAATGGACAAAACTGCTCAAAGATAGGTGCACCAAGCTTGTGGCATCATATTCAAGTTGACCTGAGGCTGTAATTGCTGCCAAAGGTGCATCAACAGAGTATTGAGGAAATGGCGTGAATACTTATGTACATGCAACTTCCTAGTGTTTTATATATATATATATATACGTGGGCTGTCAATAAAGTAACGGTCCTTTTTATTTTTTTCAAAAACTATATGGATTTCATTCAGATGTTTTTACGTCAGACATGCTTGAACCCTCGTGCGCATGCGTGAGTTTTTCCACGCCTGTCGGTGACGTCATTCGCCTGTGAGCACGCCTTGTGGGAGGAGTCGTCCAGCCCCTCGTCGGAATTCCTTTGTCTGAGAAGTTGCTGAGAGACTGGCGCTTTGTTTGATCAAATTTTTTTCTAAACCTGTGAGACACATCGAAGTGGACACGGTTCGAAAAATTAAGCTGGTTTTCAGTGAAAATTTTAACGGCTGATGAGAGATTTTGAGGTGATACTGTCGCTTTAAGGACTTCCCACGGTGCGAGACGTCGCTCAGCGCTCTCAGCCGCTGTCGTCAGCCTGTTCAAGCTGAAAACCTCCACATTTCAGGTTCTATTGATCCAGGACGTCGTGAGAGAACAGAGAAGTTTCAGAAGAAGTCGGTTTCAGCATTTTATCCGGATATTCCACTGTTAAAGGAGATTTTTTTAATGAAAGACGTGCGGACGGGTCCGCGCGTCGGGACGCAGCCGCCGCGACGCTCCGCCACAGGAAAAACACCTCTGTTGGAAGCCTTAAGGACAAGTTGGAACATGTCCTGCCTGTTAAACAATTTCTCATATACTCACTCCACTGAAAGCCATCAAAAGCCGCCTGGATTTTACAAATGGTTATCAACACGGAGGTGTTTTTCCTGTGCCGCAACACCGCGCCGGCTGTGTCCCGACACGTGGACCCGTCCGCACGTCTTTCATTAAAAAAATCTCTTTTAACAGTGGAATATCCGGATAAAATGCTGAAACCGACTTCTTCTGAAACTTCTCTGTTCTCTCACGACGTCCTGGATCACTAGAGCCTGAAATGTGGAGGTTTTCAGCTTGAACAGGCTGATGACGCTGCCTGAGAGCGCTGCGCGACGTCTCGCTCCGTGGGAAGTCCTTAAAGCGACAGAATCACCTCAAAATCTCTCATCAGCCGTTAAAATTTTCACTGAAAACCAGCTTAATTTTTCGAACCATGTCCACTTCGATGTGTCTCACAGGTTTAGAAAAAATTTTGATCAAACAAAGCGCCAGTCTCTCAGCAACTTCTCAGACAAAGGAATTCCGACGAGGGGCTGGACGACTCCTCCCACAAGGAGTGCTCACAGGCGAATGACGTCACCGACAGGCGTGGAAAAACTCACGCATGCGCACGAGGGTTCAAGCATGTCTGACGTAAAAACATATGAATGAAATCCATATAGTTTTTGAAAAAAATAAAAAGGACCATTACTTTATTGACAGCCCTCGTATATATATATATATATATATATATATATATATATATATATATATATATATATATATATATATATATATATATATATATATATATAAATTTGCAAAAATTGTAAACTTTTTTCATGTTGTCATTATGGGGTGTTGTGAGTAGAATTTTGAGGCGGAAAATGAATTTAATCCATTTTAGAATAAGGCTGTAACACAACAAAATGTGGAAAAAGTGAAGCGCTGTGAATACTTTCCATATGCACTCTATGTGATCCAGGTTTTGCTAAATTCTGAGTTGACGTTTGGACAGGAGAGGGACACACACATACACACACACACACACAAAGTCTCTTAGCATATTGATGCCATAAAGATGCTAAGTCATGACATAAAAATGGTTCTTGGCTGGATATTACACCTGTGTTTTATGATTACATAATAACAATTTTCTGTCACCACTAAAAAAAATTCAGTAACATTCAAATAAAGAATTAAAAATATGTCACCAATATGATCAAAATTCACCTTTTCTGGAAACAGTGTGGAATTTTAAAACACATTCACAAAAGCTGTGATACCATGACACACTGGGAAAAGTCCATTTCTTGTCATGTGGGTTGACAGTCAAAGGCCACTGCTGTGAAAACTGTTTCAGAAATACTGCCCCTGGTGGCCATAATTGGAATCAAACCATGCCCAATTTTATTCTTGTCCGAGATGTTAAACAACTGACATTTTGTACCAAGTTTAACCTTGACATACAAAGCCAGTGGAAGCCAGGCAAGGCCCCACTGCCTGACAGCATCCTAGCAAGGGTGCTTTGGACCTTTGCCATGGAACTTGCAATTGTTCATTCATTATCTTGTGAGTCCTGCTGTTCTGCATCAGACTTAATCAATAACCTTCAATTGTCCTTTCTCCCATAACAATGAAGTACCGAGAGAAACTGCTGCTGCAAACCATCCTGCCATAATGCAAGCCAAAACTACACCCCCCAATTGGACTGCAAGGTTAAGAGAAGCACAGAGGACACTATGTCCTGGATTCAGCACCGCCTCCACTAACATTTGGATTCTACAGGTAACATTGTCAGTATCTCCTCTGTTCAAAACAACTTAAAATTCCACTTTTGTTTGAGTGTGAACCTGTCTTTGGTTGATGTTTGATGATTATCTGTGAGTACTTTGCTAATTTGGTCTCTGTTATTGCTATAGAATGGCCGAAGTAGTGGTTCACCCCTCAGAGTCTGGTCTGCTTGAGGTTTCAAAAACACTAAAGGTGTCACGATTTTGGCCGGCTCTGGGCGTGGAGTCAGTTTTTTCCTCTTTCTTTTTCCCTTCACACGCCCCAGCTTTGATTTATTAGTTGTTTATTTTCATCTTGGTTTATTCTGTTAGGTTTTACATTGTTATTTTTGATACTTTAGCCATTGTTTAGTTCCATTCTAGTTTTGTTCAGCTGGTTTGTGTTTTTATCACTTGTTTATTTTGCTCTTATTTATGCTATGCTGTAATGTCGAGTTCTGTTTGTTGTTATCATGTAGTCACTGTTTTTCTTATAGTTTGTTTTACCACCTTGTTTTCCTAGTCGGTTCCTGTTTAGTTTCGCTTTAGTATTTATTTTCCATTTATTCTCTTAGTTTTCTGGTTCATTGTACATTTTACTCGGTCCTTGGTTTCTGTTTTGCTCTGTTCAGTTTCCTCACGTTCACTTAACTGCACCTGCCACGTGTCTTTGTCTCTCACTTTGTTTCTGTCTGCTTTGTGTTTTCATTCACTCACGTTTGGCACCTGTTCACGCATCTTTGTGTCTTACCTCACTCCACCTTGTGTTGTCCCTCCTCACCTTCTTGCACCATGTATCATCTTTGTTCACTAGCCACGCCCCTTTCTAGACGTGCACCTTGTTAACTCCTGCCTTATTTAAACACCTCCCAGCCAACACTTCTCTGCCAGTTTGTTGTTGTGTGTACACATTCTAGCTCTTGTTTTCAGTCCTCTTTTGCCTTGCCGTGTTTTTTCAATTCTGCTCTGTTTTTGACTACACCTTTCACCTCATCCTTGATGTCAGTGTTTGCTTGTGCCTCTGAACCCTGCCTGAATATGGCAGGGTTCCCCTGCATTGTTGCCTGACCCTGTTTGTACCTCCGCTCCGCTGATTGATTACCTGTGTACCGAACCTCAGCCTGAAATAAAGATGGCGACCTCTTTTACACGTAAACCTGATCTGGGAGTCTGCATTGCGGGTCCAGCTGCTTCAGGTGCCTGGCACCCGCCCGTCATGTCAAGAGGGAGTTTTAGTTACCACTCTCGCCTATGTGCAGCTCAGGGGCCTTGTTAAGGTTAGACCTTACCCATGTGAAGCACCTTGGGGGGACTTATGTTGGGGGGGGCTTATGTTGTGATTTAAATAAATTGAATTGAACTGATAAATAACCACCATAGTGAGGAACAATGTAAAGTGCTGGTTTATGAGTAGAAAACATCCTTTGGCATTGGTCCTTGTCTACTAAAGGCCTCCAGGGAGATGCAGAGCTGGGAACCTGCTGTCAGAAGAAGGCAGGGGCAAAGTGCCAACCTTCAATATTGGGAGAGGGGCCAACTGGTGACATCGAGGTGGAGGAGGTGACATCTAAATCGGTGTACAGCAAATAGGTTAGAGGTAAGCTGGAAGTGACAGCTTTAAATACTCATGCCTGCTTCTAATTCATGGGTGAATGGCGCGAGAGTAACTAGCTCTATCTCAATGTCACTTTAAAAAAATTATACCATGGTCAGTGAGAATTCCATGTCTAACTGGCGTGCATTATTTTCGTGTATACGCACACGTAGTTCGGCGAGTTAAGTCACTGTTATAATCACTCCGCTCTGGTCGTCACCATAGCAACACACACACACAATCAATTGGCGCAGATCAGCTGTGTTTTGACAGGTGAATGACAGAAATGCGATAAAACATGGATTTCCAAGTGAATTTTATATTTTTGACCAAAATAAAACATTTGAGGAATGGAAAGAGGAGGAGAGCAAATGAGAAGAACAGCAAAAGCAACGGCGTAAAAATTTAACATCGGACGAACTGGACAAGATTGAACACAGGAAAGAAGAAGAGAACAGTTCTATCCTTGCGGGCTGCCGGAGTGCCTCGCATCAAAACAGCGAGCGTAGTTTCTGTCTGGACCTGTTGCCAGACTTGCCACTGTACCACTCCTGCACAATGACAATAAAGACTATTCTATTCTATTAATAAAATAACTTAATTTTGTCTAGCTATTGTTTGAGAGATGTTGCATTCAGTCGGTAATTATTATGTGATGTTTTTACTGTTTTGTAATATTGTTGTCTTCAATGTGATGATGTAGATTTTAACAGTGGGATGGATGTACAACCCCAAATCAGAAAAAGTTAGGACAATACAGAAAAGGCAAAAAAAAAAAAAAAAAAAAACCCTGCAATGATCCTTACATTTATGAGGTGAAGTGTGCGGTATGAGTGTGTGGTGCCCTTTGTGTTGTTTAGACATAACACAACAAGGCTTGAACTGAACATTTTGCAGAGGCATGGCGTTGCATACGTGAGGAGTATTTTCTTCATTTGCTTGCATACAGTTGTGAAGAGGAGATGGTGTGGATCAGGATTCAGCCCGTCAAGCAAAAACATATTCCCTTTTGAGACAAAAAAATTACAACCATGTCTTTGACTTAGCACAGCTGAAACTACTTAAAGTGCGTCATACAGTACGTGGCATCTTACATCATCAGACATCCTGTATGGCCTGTCTGACTCATGTGATAACATCACATCAGTAACAACAGATGTGCTTTGAAAATGTTTGTCACCAGTCTTTGAAACAACTGTCTGACTTATTTGAAATGACACTTTGGTTATTCTAATAAATTTAATACGGCAAAGCCTTATTATTATTGCTTATCCTTGCACACGCTGTTCGATGAACGTTTACCTCTACTTGTACCCACCTTGTGTGTTTTCTTAAGAGCTGATGTAACATGTGAATTTCTCCTCTGTGAGATCAATAAAGTTTATCTATCTATCTATCTAACTATTTGGACTGGGACCAAACGTTATCCCAGCAGAGTAATTTTTTTTACTCAGAAGCTGAGGCTATTTTGAACTGAATATTGTGCACCGAACCTGAGCCTGCGTTTTTGGCCACCCATCCAGTTTGCCACTTAGCTGCTGCTAGTTAATTTACCATGGACAATGAAATCTGTTGGTGGCTTAGTGGTGGCTAAGAAGGTTATGGGAACCTTTCCCACATGGTCCTTTCTGTGTGGAGTTTGCATGTTGCCCCAGTGTTCACATGGGCTCCCTCTGGAGGCCCTGGCTTCCTCCCACTTCCAAAGTTGTGCAAGTTAGATGAATTGGAAACTTTAATTTGACCATTGGTGTGTGTGAATATGATTGTCCGTCTCTAGGTGGTCCTGCAGTAGACTGGCACACCCTGTCTCACAAGTGATAAATATATAAAACATGGGGAAAGGTGGGAACTCATTCATGTGTGATCGCTTTGCACAGAGCAAAACACAGCGCCTGTCAGCTGATCACCGGCCAGCGAGTCAATGCTGGAAATGACAGCAGCTCAATGCACACGACATGTTAAATTAACAACACAGAGAACAGAGTCAGGACAAATACATAAATAAATACTACAATAACTACATACATAACAAATACATAAAATAAATAATAATAATTGCAAAGGTGAGCGTGTCCATAACAGCAGCAGCTGTTGGGATCTGTGGACTTGCAAGTCACAGCTGGAGAACACATATCATGTTATGAAGGACATCACCTTACAACACTCCACTGTGAGGCGCGTGCAAGGGCATGCGGCCCTCATGTGGAAATACATAAAAACACATCGCCTTAGCAATGGGCAGCAGCAAATGCATCGGCGCGCACAACATCAGCTCCGTGTGATCATGTGAACACTCAGCTCGCAATCGGACTGTCACGGCCACCACTTGAGATATGGGCCATATGATGTGGTGTCTTTTGGCGCAGCGCTCGCTGGACACCTGGACATGCGCCGCCCGATGGACATGAGCGGCCAGCTGATGTGCCCACGTTATGAGCACGTAGCTTCATTCATGTCAGTCCATCAGCTTGTGTACATGCATGACCATGGGTCATGTACAGAGAGGAACCAGAAGATATTATATATTGTCCGCTCTTCATAACAGGAATTAATTATTAGAACCTGCTGTGTTTTTTTTCTTCAGTGACAACAGATTCATGACCAGTACCATGACTGTGTTATATTTAAACAGTACATTCATTGTTCCTATGATGTTCTGAATCTGTGCGTTGCATTATTTTCATCTTCGATATATATTTGTTGATTTATGTACATATGTCCAGCATCTAACTGATGCACTGTGAGAGCCACATGTTCCACAGGCTCACACTGTGTTCATCCAAGCTCACAAGCGTGAATGAAACCGTCGCCCCATATCGTGAACAATATGGGGCAACGGTTTCGTTCACGCTTGTGTGTCCACCTGTTGTTCCTCCCGACAACAGGTGGAATTGTTCGCGGTTGCCCAACTCCATTTTTTGCTGCGGCTTTTCGACCGCTTCCTGCATTTTTTGCCCATCTTTGTGTTATGTGTGAAGTTAGTGATTTATAAGTGAAAAGGGGTACAAATCATATAAAGTGGAATCAAAAATGAGAAGGAGAACTCAGAGTTAAATCTTTGTGATTCAGTCATATCATAATACAAGCTTCACTGTGGCCTTGACATTTGATTAATGCTTTCCTGTACTGAACCATCTGAGCATGAGACTAAAATATGAATTGTGCACACTGACCTCGAAGCCTGTGATGGCTATCTGGTGCATGGAGTCGTTGACAGACTTGATGATGTCCAGCATGGTGGCTAGGGCTTCCTCCAGCTCTGCCGTCCCTTCACCCTTACTGCACTTTAACATCTCCTGGAAGATGGAGGGAGTGTTAAAAGACTTGCATCTGCATTTTATCAACTAGTGATGAGAAGGAATCAGATCATAAAGGAAAGATTTGAAGGGCAAAAGACAGTAGAGAGTGGATAGCAAGCATAGTCATTAATACAGGTAGACTGAGACACCACTGTCATCATGTTGAAGATGTCAAGCTTTCTGTCCATCCAGCAGTTCATCTTTGGGGTATAAAAATTCACATCTACTGGTCGGATAAGAGAAGCTCCCACATGAATACATCTTCATGGTAACACAGGTGCTTTCATGCCTACTTCATTGTTCGTATGAGCAACTGTGACTAAAACAGCTGGATGTGGACATCATGTTTAAGGTTGACTTGCTTGATCATGGTGTGGGGGTGTACGGTGGTGCCACACTTCACTGCACTCACTACACTACAGAACTGCCTTGTGCTAGAGGGCACCACAGAGATAGAAAACCAGTCTATCCCAACCTCTCGAAAATCAATCTGTTGCAACCAGGTGAACCGTGGGCATCCCCATGGCCTTCTCCAGCTGCTGGGGTCCTCAACACCAAGGCATCTGCAAGCTGGATAATGCTCAGAGAAATGTGCCACATGGCCAAATTCTTGTTGCTAAAGTTCCCTCACAACAGGGGCGTAGGTTTGCATATGGACCATAGGGACAAGTCACAACCAATATTTTGGGATGGCAAAATAGTCCCTACCAATATTTATAATTTTTTTTATATAACAAAATCATTCACTATTTTTTTGCGAACTCGGTACTATAATTTTAGTCGTCACATTTTGTGTTTTCGACGTGCCAGAGTGACAGGGTTACCCATGTTGCAATTTCATTGGCTCACGTTCTTCTCACATGGACGTAAACAAAACGCATCTCGTGGCAGGCAGTGCTTCATTTGTAAAGTGGGAGGTCCCAGAGCGCAGAGGATGGGTGGCTCCGGTGCACTGTTGCCAGATGTACGATAATTATCGTATTTGTACGATAGTTTTGCCCTCTGTACGATGTACGATCAATAATGGGAAAAAATCCAATATGTACGATAATTTCAGTTGGTTGCCCAAACACGCATCTCTCTCTGACACCCAAGAATCATTTTGCAGGTGTTGCACTCAGGCGGCATCAAATGCTGGCTTTGGGCGACCGGGACAGTCATTTGAAAGCCCGCCCCCTCTCATACAAAGTAATGAGTTCCCATCCAATCTTTACCGTGACAGGAAGATTCCCCAACCAACATTTTTTTTTTTTCGAAACTTTATTTCAACAAATGCAATAACAAACGAACAAAATACAAGAGCAAAGAGATATACAAGAAGAATAACAAAAAGTTAAAGTTCCTTATGGAGGTGTCAACATTTTTCTGTGTTCAACAAAATCTGCACAAGTGGCCATGGCATCGGATGACGACAGCGACCTCGAGGTTGAATTCGACTCTTTCTAGTCTGGTAATTAACACGTTTGTGTCCCTTCACAGAAAAAAAAAATCTTTCTAGTCTGGTAGTGCATTTGCGTTCTTGTTGTGCCATAGTTTCCCCATTACTATAATTACTGTTTAAAAATGTGACATAAAATTCTTTGTAAATTAAAAAAAACAAACGCTAAAATAGCTACGTTGTATGCGTTTTGTTTGTGTACGATAATTTCTCCCAAAATACGATAATTTTGAGGTTTTGGTACGATAGTTTCATATTTCATATCTGGCAAAACTGCTCCGGTGCAGAAAAACAAGGGCGGGGGGGAGGGGTTGCGAACAATGCTGTGCGCCACACTTAAAATAAACTGCACACCCACACAAACACGCACACACACCTTCACAGATGACACTAACACCCTGCCTTTTCCTCAAAAATTACTACATTTATGTTTGCTGTCTGTCTCTGTACTTTTCTGTCACTTTTGCGCTCTTTTTCATACTTTTCCCTCGTTTCAAAAGTCACCGAACGCACTTTACCGTAATATATGCAACATATAGCATACTGTTGGAAAGCACGGGTTCTTGGCTTGCTGTCAGTGTTGAAATTTTTCAGCGTGAGGGCTTACATGAGAACTTACGGTAATGAGAATCAGCGGCGCACTAGTGTGAAACTTCTGTTTTTCCTCTGCGTTATGACATCACAGGCTTACGTTTACCGTAATACACCATATATATCATTGTAAAGCCCTTTTTTTGTTGGCAAATTAGGTTGCCAGATACCTACAACTGCATTATTGATGAAGAGAATAGATTATACATCTTGGTTGCAAAAACTTTTTTTTTTTTGTTAGCTCCACAAGTATTTTTTTTTGTTGTCTTGTTCTCTCAGGTGTAGGCCTATAGAATAGATTCATGATTTTGGGTGCAATTTTGTTATTTAAGCTATTTGTTTGTCTGCCTACACACTTAATAATGTAAATAAAGTGTTAAATTATTCAGCATTATGTCGTCATATGTTATGTATTATCCTGTACTTGTGCGTCTAATGGTATGAGTGGGTTAGGGGGTGATGGTGGTGGACAGGGGGGCGGGGGGGGGGGTGGTATTGTCCCTACCAAAGCTGAGACCAAACCTACGCCCTTGCCTCACAATATAAGTGATCCATCTCATCTTAGCTTCCCTAAGTAAATGCTCAATTGACACAGTTATTCCAGCACTACCCAAGGATCTTCCCAAGAGACCGGATACCAAAGACATGTAGTTGTCACCTTACCTCTCTGATCATGTACCAGGAAAATTTTAAAACACTACTGTTGTTTGCCAGAGTGTTGTTAATATGCCTCAATTGACGATTTGAAAAGAAAGATTTGATGGTGGATTTACTGGACACTTTTGTGCTGTACAACTATGTAGATAAACTCGGAAGCTTTCCGCTGTATTTTAAGAAACAGTCAACAGAAGTCTTTTGAACAGTGCCTGTGTTTGAAATCATAAACTGTCATTTTTTTAAAAATTGTGCATTGTTACTGTAACTGAAACCTTTGTGTTTGATTTCTTATTTGCTTGTATTTTATGTATTTTAATGGTTGTTTTTTTGTCTATTACAACGTGTGCTGCTGTCTTTCTTGGCCAGGTCACCCTTGCGAAAGACACCTCGATCTCAATGGGTTTTTATCTGGTTAAATAAAAGTATAATAAAAAGGATGGACTTCATTTTCAAGTGATGAAGAACTTTGGTACGTATAATTGATTTTTGTTTACAAGCTACTGGTTATTCCTTGTCTCACATTATTGCTGTTGATGTCTGTGGCTTGGCTGTATCAGAATGTGTGTGTGTGTGTGTGTGTGTGGCAAGTGCACATGTGTCCATCAGCTTGGTTGGAATCTGTTGATGTTTGACTGTTATTTGTTGTAATGACATTTTTGATGGTTGGTGGTTGTATGAGTACTGTAAATATACTTGGCTGTTGAGAGTTTTCTCTAGTTTCTTTGGTAATGACAGTGATTTGGGATATATTATGCAATGTCTTTTTGGAATACTACATGTGTAAGTGTAAATGAACTGTATTTATATAGCGCTTTTCCATCTGCATCAGACGCTCAAAGCGCTTTACAATAATACCTCACATTCACCGTGATGTCAGGGTGCTCATACAAGGTGCGCACTACACAGGAGCAACTAGGGGATTAAGGAATTTGCCCAAGGGCCCTTAGTGATTTTCCGGTCAGGCTGGGATTTGAACCAAGGATCCTCTGGTCTCAAGCCCAACGCTTAACAACTGGACCATCGCCTCCCCAAGCGTGCATACAGTTCAGGGGGGTGTCACAAAGGCTCTCTAGGTGTTAACAAAAACATCCAGAAAAACCAGAAGATAAAAAGAAAATGTTTCCTGAGTAGTTTATTCATCGCTTTATTCATTTAGGGACAAGTATAAAAATTGCTATCCCATACCAATATAAAACGTGACTGTGAATTCGGAAAGAACATGAAAAACACTTTAAAACAATATCAAAATCATGTGATTATCTTAAGTATTAAGGAAATTATGGGTGTTTTTGTCCTGGGAATCGAGCTTGTTCTCCTGGGGTTAATGACTAGATGAAACAATAGGGCCGTTGTGACCGAGTTGGACTTGTTCCTTCATATTTTTTTCTCATAACTTCCTTAATATCCAAGATATCTCCATGAAATTTTCAGGAATGATGGATTACCCCCTCTCCTTCATTCTCTTTCATTTTAAATGGTATATCATCTCAACACTGGCAGTCACTGGATTTTGGCGATCAACCACAATCTTTGTGAAATGGTCAATCCTTCTGAAATTCAACAGAAATGAAGGGAAATACTTACTCTTTATTCCCTATACATTGATTTTTAATCCCTAGTCTTCCTTGCTTTACAATTTAAGTGACTTTGACGAAGCAAAAACAAGAAATCATGTACAATAACTTCTCTCTCCGATTGCCTGTGATGAAAATTCGAACAAGAGGTGGGAGCTCGGTAATTCTTCTACGTCATCAACCTAAAAATAGATCAGGATATCTCTCCAACAGCCAAACAGCAACAGGAATTGCAGGGAACTCCCTGTCCGAATCCCGAAAATGCGGTCACATGCAATTATGCAGAACCTAATCGAGGCGCTGGCCTACTTGTCCACATCCCAAATTCATACTTTGCCAATAATATTTTATTAATAAGGTCAATTAATTGTTATGGTGACTGTTGTCATTAGCATGATCTTAACCCTAACACCCCCCCACCCCACCCCCCTTATGGTGTGTATGTGAGAGAAACAGAGAGACTTTGCCTTGAGCATGAGCTGGTATTTGGTGATCCTCTGGACAGGCTTTAGGAGGTAGGCATCAAGAGACAGTTTGTGGTCCAGCTTCTTCTGGCATTCCTGTTCAGATAGTCAATCGAAAAAAAAAAAACTGAATGAAGCATTACTAAAAATATTATGTTAAAGTCAGCAGGCGAACAAGTTCCTGTTTTCACTCGCATGTGAGTATTTTGCACAAACATCAGAAGTAGCAGAGAAATGTTGCACAAAAATTATAGCAAATGAAACATAAACACCAAAGTGCCTCAGACTCTTGTCAGCACGACCACAAGTTAGACGTTTGGCATTTATTGTCAGTAAGAAAGACATTTCTCATACCATTAGACCTGTCCTGCATGTTTTCATTGTGTAACTGTTACAAACACCTGATAAGTCATCTCTGGTGTTTCCTTGCTCTTGATTGGCTGAGAAAACCTGACATAGATAATTAGCTGTCAGTGGAACAAGGACAGGTAATCTCCAGGAGCAGTGCAGGTGAGCCCTGCATTAGTCTACTACAGTACATCAGTGCATTCTACACTCAAAAAACTGACTCATTGGAATGGATTTCCATCTAATAAATATATGTAGTCCCAACTAAATTAAATTAAATTATCTTGCATGGATGTGTTTTCTTTAAGTTGGGGCTGCATATATTAATTAGATGGAAATCCGGCACATAACTGAATTGAGTTCTTCCAATGAGTCTTTTTTTTTTTAGGGTAACAACATAACATCACTGAGTGGAGTCAACAAATATTTTTTTAATAATGCAAACAACTATGTCCATTTCAGATCATGATAAAAAATATGTTTGAGGTGAGAATTCTCTGAAAACAGAAAAAAAAAAAAACATGTAATTTAATAGATATTATTTAAGGTAACATCTTGGTTATGCCTGGTTGGTTGTTTTGAATTTGGTAAAAAAAAAAATAAATAAATAAATAAATAATCCATAGATGTAAAATAGTCAGATATACAAACTAGTTAGCAAATGTTCTAAGAATTTTATTATATACATGTGCTTTAAGAATATCAAGTACTCATTCATCCTTGAAAGAGCCGTTGGGTGACAAAACAAGCGGAATCACTGTTGTTTTACTTGATAAACATAATTATTCCCTTGAAGAAGAACATTGCATGTAGACATAAGATTAACAGCAGACTGCAGAAGTGTTTTTGACACACATCCCGAAATGTCATCACTCTGTGAAGATAAATAGTGTCAGATATCAAATGTGGTCTGACCATTTCTTTTGAAAATTCTGGTGTGCGTTGTTTCGCAACTGCTCCTCTTGTACAAGATTAGATCTTGAAGTGTGACAGATGGATCTCCGGTCTGTTCTTTGAGTTAATAATTCATTTTACACCAAGGATAACACATATGTGTAAAAGACACTTACAGTGCAACCGGAAAGCATTTACAGCACTTCACTTTTTCCACATTTTGTTATGTTATAGCCTTATTCCAAAATGGATGAAATTAATTTGTTTCCTCGAAATTCTACACACAATAGCCCATAATGACAATGTGAAAAAGTTTGTTTTTTAAAGATTTATATATATATATATATATATATAAAAAACTAAGAAATTACATGTACATAAGTATTCACAGCCTTTGCCATTAAGCTCAGATTTATCCCGGACATGATTTGGAAATGCACACACCTGTCTACATATAAGGTCCCACAGTTGACAGTGCATGTCAGGGTATAAATCAAGCATGAAGTCAAAGGAATTGTCTGTAGACTTCTGAGACAGGATTGTCTTGAGGCATAAACCTAGGGAAGGGTACAGAAACATTTCTGCTGCTTTGAAGGTCCCAATAAGCACAACCAGGAGTCTTCCTAGAGCTGGCCATCCATCTAAACTGAGCAATTGGGAGAGAAGGGCCTTAGTCAGGGAGGTGACCAAGAACCCGATGGTCACTCTGTCAGAGCTCCAGCATTGCTCTATGGAGAAAGGAGAACCTTCCACTAGGACAACCATCTCTGCAGCAATCCACCAATCAGGCCTGTATGTATATTTTGTAATAAGTCTGTAACATAAAATGTGGACACAGTGAAGCACTGTGAATTCCAATGTGGTCATCTAACATGGCCATAGTATTGGATTTACAGTGACAGCAAAATCTGGCCATGTGGTAGTTCACCATTAAGAATTTGCTCTGATTGTAATTCCCCTGCCATAGAATTGCCAGCCTGAATTTCATACTGCTTAACTGTGAAGTCAACATCAAGACAACAGACGTTCTAAATCAGTTACTATAGGCACCAAGTTGGTTCAGACACAAATAGAAATTTCAATTTGTTTTCTGTATGCAGTGACAAGAAACTGTCACACAATTTATTCTTCATAACACTAATGCAGTCCTGCAGGAGATGTTACAGCTGAATATCATTTGTGTTGCAATGGTATGAGATGGCTTCTGTAGTACCTACGATGTGGGCAAGTATGTATTATATACGTATATATCGGCACGGTGGATTAGTGGTTAGCACTGTTGCCTCACAGCGAGAAGGTCGTGGGTTCAATTCCCGTGGCCTTTCTGTGTGGAGTTTGCATGTTCTCCCCGTGTTTGCGTGGGTTTCCTCCGGGTGCTCCGGTTTCCTCCCACATCCAAAGACATGCGGGTTAGGTGGACTGGAATCTTTAAATTGTCCATAGGTGTGTGTGTGGGTGTGTCTGTGTTTGTTTGTCTATTTGTAATATTTAAAAGAATAAAAGCAAAATAAAAGAGGAATTGCAAGATCTAATATATGAGCTCTTCATATATCTTCTAAAGGAAATGATCTTTCAAGAAAGCAGCCTGCCTTTGGTGTCACTGTGCATGCTCAAAGCGCACAGAGCAAAGGTGCACACGTGAGGCAGCACAAAATGAATTTTAACTCTGGTGACATTACAGGATTTTTGACATCAAAACTTTCAGCTAGACGTCGTTTCAGTCTGCAGACATTGTTACCTGAAAGAAGAGGCTGTCTCCATACTGCCTCCAGAGGATTTCAGAGCGCGGTTTATTCTGACAGTACTTCTCGTACACCTGCAGCTCCTCTTTCTGACAACACAAAGATGCGAGTGGTTACAGCGAGGGCCTGACATGATTTCTAGATACATCGAAATGAATTTCAGCTGGTGCTGGATGTATTATGTCTCTGGAGTGATATAGAGAAAGAACACGGACACATTTCTTTCCTCACTGCCACTGTCTGTCCACTGTGCACTTAGTGCAACAATATGAACTACAAATGTGGATATTAGTGTATATGTACAGGTGCGTCTCAAAAAATTACTATACAGTATAGCAGGACCACAATGGAAATAATTTTTTGCTTTATTGTGCGATCCTCGGTAATTTCATTTACTATGCTGTTTTTATGTAAATGTATTTTATTGCCAAATAAATCAAATCAAAGCAAAAATTATGAAAAGGTTCAATAATTTTTATTTTTGTCGTGTATTTCAGAAAGTGAATTTTTTAATATATTCTGGACTCATTACATATAAACTAAAGTGAATCAAGCATTTTTTTAAATTTATTTTAATTTGGATAATTGTGGGTGATAGCTTAAAAATAAAGGAAAAAAATAAAATATGTGTCTCAAAATATTAGAATATTTCATAAGATCATTAAAAAAGGTCTGATAATACAAAGAATTTGAACTTCTGGAAAGTATGTTCATTTTTACATTCATTACTTGGCTGAGGTTCCTTTTGAATGAATTAGTGGATTAATGCTTTGTGGTCTAGAGGTGATCAGGCTGGGCATTGCTGAGGAGTTATGGAAGCTCAGGTTGCTTTGATTGTGACCTTCAACTCGTCTGTATTGTTGGGTCTTGTGTCGCGCATCTTCCTCTTGACAATATCCTATCCAGAATCTATGGCATCTTCTTCTTCCTCTTCTTTTGGCTGCTCCCGTTAGGGGGCGCCACAACAAATCAATCGCTTCCATCTCACCCTGTCCTCTGTATCTTCTTCTCTCACACCAGCCACCTGCATGTCCTTCCTCACCACATCCTCCTCTTTGGCCTCCCTCTTCTCCTCCTGCCTGATGGCTCCATCCTCAGCATCCTTCTGCCTATATACCCTGGGTCCGTCCTCTGCACATGTCCAAACCATCTCAATCTGACCTCTCTAACTTTGTCTCCAAACTGTCCCACCTGAGCTGTCCCGCTGATAAGTTCATTCCTAATCCTGTCCATTCTCATCACCCCCCAAAGAGAATCGCACTCCAGCTTTGCCTCCTGTCTTTTTGTTCATGCCATCATCACTAAGCTGTACAACAGAGCTGGTCACACTACTGTCTTGTAAACTTTCCCCTTCACTCTTGCAGATATTCTTTGGTCACTAATCACTTCTGCTACCTTTTGCTGCCCACTCCACCCTGCCTGCATCTCTTCTTCACCTCTCTACCATTCTTTCCATTACTTTGGACAGTTGACCACAAGTATTTAACTCTCGCACCATGAATGAGTCTGTCATTCCTGCTGTGCATCTCACTACTGGCACACTATCCTTGTGCATATCCTGCACTACACACACAATGTAACCCCCCCCCCCCCCCCCCCCCCGGCCTTCTCTATACTCCTCCATCATTATTCTCAAAGCAAACATTGCATCTGTAGTGCTCTTTGTTGGCATGACACCATATTGCTGCTCACAGATCTTCACCTGTTTTCTAAACCTCGCTTCTACTACTCTTTCCCATAACTACATCCTGTGGCTGATCAGCTTAATGCCTGTTTAGCTACTCCAGCTCTGCACAACACCCTTGTTCTTAAAAATAGGAACCATCACCCTTCTTTTCCACTCCTCAGGCATCCTCTCAATTTTTCAATTTCAATTTATTTTCCTTTATGTAGTGCCAAATCACAACAGAGTTGCCTCAAGGCGCTTCACACAGGTAAGGTCTAACCTTACCAAGCCCCAGAGCAACAGTGGTAAGGAAAAACTCCCTCTGAGGAAGAAACCTAAAGCAGACCAGACTCAAAGGGGTGACCCTCTGCTTGGGCCATGCTACAAACATAAATTACAGAAACAATTCACAGAACAATTCACGGACAAATATACAAGAATTGCTGTTGGTGCACAGGACAGGAGGGTCGCCAACACAAATACAACTCCCATCTCTGGATGGAGCTGCACCTTAAACAGAGAAACAGAACTTTCCTAGATTTTATGAAACAAGCTGGTTAGAAACTCCACTGCTATCTCTCCTAAACATTTCCATGCCTCCAATGAAATGTCATCTGGACCAACTGCCCTTCCACTCTTCATCCTCTTCATAGCTGCCCTCACTTCATCCTTACTAATCTCTTGCACTTCCTGATTTAATCTCTCCATGTCATCCAGACTTTTCTCCCTCTCATTTTCTTCATTCAACAGCTCCTCAAAATACTCCCTTTACCTTCTCAACACACTCTCCTCACTTGTCAGCGCATTACCATCTGTATCCTTTACCACCCTAACCTTCTGCATATCCTTTCCAGCTCTGTCCCTTTTTCTGGCCAATCAGTACAAGTCCTTCTTTCCTTCCTTACTATTCAACTTCTTGTACAGTTCCCGATATGTCTTTTTCTTAGGTTTTGTCCCATCTCTTCTCACCTTACACCGAATCTCCTTTTACTCCTGTCTACTTTATTCATTTCTCTGACTATCCCAATTCTTTTTTACCAACTTCTATACTTTCCTTCGACCGCCCAGATGTCACACTCAGTACCTTCCAAACTGTCTGCCTCACCACATCTGTAGTACTTTTCCAGTTGTCCAAAATTGCTTCCCCTCCATCCAGTACCTGTCTCACCTTCTCACTGAATTTCACACAACACAGAATCTATGGAGTACTGTCTTTGAAACTAATCAAGTATAGTAATGCCATTGTCTACAAAGCTGTTTTTTGGCACTGTGGGCAGGTGCCATGACTTTGGGGGTGGGGGGATCAGCACCTCCATAAGACATCACATCAGTTGGAAGCACAAAGTGCTCAAAAATCTCCTGGCAGACAGGTGCATTGACTTTGAACTTGATAAAACACAGTGGACCAACACTAGATGACATGCCACATCAAATCATCCCTGACTGTGGAAAGGCCACACTGGATTTCAAGCAACTTGGATTCTATGCCTCTGTGCCAGAATGTGCCTCTCCACTTTTCCTCCAGAGTCTGTGACATTGAATTCCAAATGAAATGCAAAATGTACTTTTATCTAAAAAAAAAAAAAAAAAAAAAAAAAGGACTCAGGACCACTGAGCAACAGTCCAGTTATTTTTCTCCTTAGCACAGATAAAATGTTTGTGACATCGTCTCTGGCACAGGAATGGCTTGACACCTGAAATGTGAGACTTGTAGTCCATTTCCTTGACATGTCTGTGTGTGGCAGCTCTTGATGCATTGACTCTACCCTCAGTCCACTCCTTGTGAAGCGCCCTCAAATTCTTGGCTTTGCTTGACAATCTTCTCAAGGCTGTGGTAATCCCTGTTGCTTGTGCATCTTCTCCCACCACACTTTTCCCTCACTGTCAAGTTTCCATGAATGTGATTTGATACAGCACTCTGTGAAGAGCCACCCCTTTCAGCAATGACCTTCTGTTACTGACCCTCCTTGTGGAGAGTGTCAGTGAGTGGACACCTGTGAAGTCGGTAGGCTATAATTATCAAAATTAGAATTTAAAACAATGCATGAAGCATTTTAGTTTCTATGTAACGACTCTAGAATATCTAATATTTTAAATATCTGACAAAAAAAATTGTCAAACATTTTACAAAGTGTCTAAAATATGTGACAATGTTTTTTCATTTTTTTATTTTTTTTTTCAAGATATTAATTTTTTTTTCTGAGATGCAACTACGTATATCAGTACAGTTACAATACTATACAGTATTAGTATTATAACTCTTCTTACCCTTTTCAGAAAGCAGGTCCCCACCAGCTCTGGTCTCTCTGCAGAGTTCTCCAGCTCTTTAAGAAATGTCCTGCAGGTCATTTATGAAAAAGAGGCATAATAATGGTAATTAACTTTATTCTTATTTTTAATCAGCAAAAAGCAAAAGAAGCTGAACATTAACTTACTACACCACAACTGCATGCCAGTGCAGGGATCAAATTCATGCAAGTGTCAAGGTGGCTTAAGTCTTTCAATCTCCACCCCCCCATTAAATTTAGGAGACAAAGGGGGTCTTTAGTTATTGTCTTAAATATATTCAAAGACTGAAACATTTGTGGACTCCGTGCTGTTTAAAGAGTACTTCATCTTGGTGTATGTCAACTGTTCCACTAAAAAATCTGACAGAAATACTGAAATTAATCTATCTTGTAACAATTTTTTAAATAACATAGAAATCGGCATTCTAACTGATTGATAAAATGGAATCGGTACAGTTGCTGAAAATTGAACTTGAAGGTTTTTAGTCAATATGTCTGTTTATATATTGAACTGTATTCACACTGAAAAAATAGAATAGTTACACCAACTTAAATAAATTGTTTAAATTGATAACATCTAAATAAATAAAGTTGCTTGAATTTATGTTTGAAAGTTACATCTTACCTAACTTATTAACTTAAGTTCAAACTTTATTCATTTAGATGTTACCAGTGGAAACAACTTTTTAAGTTGGTTCTTTTTTCAGTGTAGCTCGCTGTACTCACTTAGTACCCTGAGGATGGAGTAACGTTAAAAACAACACACTGCTGACATATAAAATCATTATGTCCTTGGCTACATTGAAACGTTTGCACTTTATTGTGGTTTCTCCATTCCTTTGACTGTTTTTCCTCTTACTGGTCTTCATTGATATTAATGTTTTCAAGACACACTGTATAGTGGAGCAATGCAGAAGAACCACTCTGGTACCTGTTGTGAAATTCATATATCTCTGGGAGATTGCCGAACAATATGTCTCTTTTCTTCTCCAGGGACGGGGGGATGAGGTGGCTGAGCTCAGAATTATCTAGCTCTGCAAAGTAACCCTGAGGACGAGACAGGAGTATGTGGAGAGAGAGCAAGAGAGAGAGAAGCAAAAAGGAACACACACCAACTTAGGCATAACAAACATAATGGTAAATACAGTGCTCTAATAATTTTGACATCTTGGTGCCAAAGATAGCGTTAAAATACATGCCTACAACTGACGACAGTGAATTATTACCTCTGTTTTTAGGGCTGTTTGCCTGACTTTTATCAGGATTACTCAAAAAGTACTGAACCAGTTTTCTTGAAACTTGGTGGAAGGGTGGGCTATGGGCCAAGGAGGAAACCATTATCATTTGAAGTAGATTAATTCAGTGGTGGATCCAGATTTTTTTCTCCTCTTTTATCTTTCTTTAATATTGCCAGACAGGATAATTTAGCAGATTTTCATCAATTTTTATGACGTTATTATATAGGCAGTCATCAAAAATACATCAGGTATTTGCATCATGAGACATCATCTCATCTGTACATGTCAAAATTCATCTCAATCTCACCTCTCTGACTTTCAACAGTGTATTAAATTTCGTGCAGATCCCCACAAAGTTCTAGATTTTGTGGATCAAAACATAAATTTTAAGGGTGTACATCCAGATACCCAGATTTAGCTTTTGTGGTACTTTAATCAGTTTGTTTTCAGGTCATCAGAAATAAATACAATGTGCTCACAGAATATGTGAATAAACTAAATAAATGTAAAGTTGCAGGTTTTAAGCCCAATTTGTTGTTTTACACTAAGTTAGTAAATTAATATCAAGGCAAATACTGTATGAGGACATTCCCATATTGTCTTCTCCCTCAGATTTTATGGAAGCTTTGGTGAAAATATGTTCTTTGCTGCTGACAGAGGGATGTGTTCTGAGAGCATTTCCAGTTGCAAAGTCTAACAACTCTGGGCTCTGTTTCATGTAATCATTACAACATGGACACACAAACGACAGTGTGTGTACATGCTTCAGAATGAAATTCCTTGCTGTGTGTTTAATATAGCCACAACATAGACTGGACATATTTAACTTGGGATATCCCTCTACACTGATACACTGAAGACATCTGGAGGCTGGCTTTTTAAGGAGAAAAAATGCAGAGTACTGAAAGTAGATCAGTGTGATCACTGAAACAGTACAGCACTGTTCTTACTGCTGCTGGGTATCTGGATGAGAGACCGTTTGCATTAATATGGTCTTACACTCAACAAAAATATAAATGCAACACTTTTGGTTTTGCTCCCATTTTGTATGAAATGAACTCAAAGATCTAAAACTTTTTCCACATACACAATATCACCATTTCCCTCAAATATTGTTCACAAACCAGTCTAAATCTGTGATAGTGAGCACTTCTCCTTTGCTGAGATAATCCATCCCACCTCACAAGTGTGCCATATCAAGATGCTGATTAGACACCATGATTAGTGCACACGTGTGCCTTAGACTGCCCACAATAAAAGGCCACTCTGAAAGGTGCAGTTTTATCACACAGCAAAATGCCACAGATGTCGCAAGATTTGAGGGAGCGTGCAATTGGCATGCTGACAGCAGGAATGTCAACCAGAGCTGTTGCTCGTGTATTGAATGTTCATGTCGCTACCATAAGCCGTCTCCAAAGGCGTTTCAGAGAATTTGGCAGTACATCCAACCAGCCTCACAACCGCAGACCACATGTAACCACACCAGCCCAGGACCTCCACATCCAGCATGTTCACCTCCAAGATCGTCTGAGACCAGCCACTCGGACAGCTGCTGAAACAATCGGTTTGCATAACCAAAGAATTTCTGCACAAACTGTCAGAAACCATCTCAGGGAAGCTCATCTGCATGCTCGTCGTCCTCATCGGGGTCTCGACCTGACTCCAGTTCGTCATCGTAACCGACTTGAGTGGGCAAATGCTCACATTCGCTGGCGTTTGGCATGTTGGAGAGGTGTTCTCTTCACGGATGAATCCCGGTTCACACTGTCCGGGGCAGATGGCAGACAGCGTGTGTGGCGTCGTGTGGGTGAGCGGTTTTCTGATGTCAATGTTGTGGATCGAGTGGCCCATGGTTGCGGTGGGGTTATGGTATGGGCAGACGTCTGTTATGGACGAAGAACACAGGTGCATTTTATTGATGGCATTTTGAATGCACAGAGATACCGTGACGAGATCCTGAGGCCCATTGTTGTGCCATACATCCAAGAACATCACCTCATGTTGCAGCAGGATAATGCACTGCCCCATGTTGCAAGGATCTGTACACAATTCTTGGAAGCTGAAAATGTCCCAGTTCTTGCATGGCCGGCATACTCACCGGACATGTCACCCATTGAGCATGTTTGGGATGCTCTGGACCGGCGTGTACGACAGCGTGTACCAGTTCCTGCCAATATCCAGCAACTTCGCACAGCCATTGAAGAGGAGTTTATATTTTTGTTGAGTGTATATAAAAGAGATCACAAAAAGTTATATTCTGTAGGCCAAGCAGGTTTTCAGTAGCAAAAAAAGTGCCATAATGTCACGTCCAATCCATTCTCAATGTATAAATGGCAGAAATAAAATATATAAGAAGTCCTCTCAGAGTGGTAGCTATCCATAAGTTGGAGTCAATAGAGGATTCCTGAGTTACGTGTGCTGCCGTCTAGTATGCCAAACTTCGCATCTTATCCCGGCAAGTAGTCAACACACAAAATTCAACACACCTTCTGATGTACCGCTATCAAAGTTAACACAGGCAGAGGGCAGATATGAGGATCTTGGGAGTGTAATCATGAGGAGTCCGAACATCACAGAAAAAGCTGAGACTCGACATTCACGGGTAAACATCCAGCTTTGTTGATTTTCTTGTATGCGATGCACATTTTGAAGTGTCACAGAAGAAATCTATGCTGTCTGGGAACCATTAACACCACTAAATCACCTTAAACACACACCAGATAAACTAAACTGTAGAGTGACATGATCAGATATAATGGGTCTGTTGACCTTCGTTCCAGAATGCATTGTGGTGACAAATTTTTACCCACTAGGCGGCAGCACACACAACTTGGGGGGAACCTCTATTAAGGATTACACCGGTCAAAAATTTTAATTCTCCAATCATGTTGAAAGATGCATCACATTATTTGTTTGATCATAAAGATAAAAATGGTATAGTTTGTACTACCTATGGTTGAATGTTAAGAAGTTACAGTGTAGAATTAGCCAAAATGGGGACAAAGGCCTATTTAGGCCTATACAGGGGTCAAAATTATACAGTAGTTTATCCTTTTTTTTGGTAAGTCACTATGATGTAAAACTTTTATAGTTTGCACCATTTGTTGTTTTTAATTATCGTGTGATGTGACAGGATAAGACGTGTCACAAAAAACCCAATGAGCATTCACTTGGTTTGCCATTTCCTTTGCAAACCAAGCATTTAACAGTCAAAATTATTATTTTCTGAAAAGTTTCATGATGTCTTGTGAAAATGGATTCATGAGGAAAATATGTCATTTATCATTTTAAAAGGAAACTTTTCCCCCAGTAGATTATGTGGATCCACTCTAACGTGCAATATTCCATGTCAGGACCAACATTTTCAAAAATTAATTAGAATCCACTGTGACCTCTAATTAATAACAAAGAAATGACATTCACCATTTTTTAATTATATTACACTGGTCAACAACAACGGCTAAAAAAAAAAAATAAAATAAAAAATTCTTGCATGGACGTTGAGAACTGATTTAGGGTAATTTTGGGGTGCTGAATCCAAATCTCAGCTCAGATTTCCTCTATCACATCATGTTTTTTTTTTGTTTTTTTTGCAATCTGCATGTTCTGTATTGATAGATTACACAAATGTTGCTCATTCACTCACAAATTTGTTGCCACTAATCCTGCACTAAAGCAGCTTCAAAAGCATTGTTTTCAAACCAGGTTCACAAAATTTGAACAAGAGCCATAATATTGTTTATGGTGCCAAAGAGGTGTGCGAGACTGCAGCCTTTGCTTCAATGCTTGATACTGAACTCAACCTTTATTTCTAAAGCATGTTCAAAACAACAGCAGTCAACTAAAGTGCTGTACATCATTAAAAAATGGGCACCAAGTTACAACCATCCATCCATCCATCCATCCATTTTCTTCCGCTTTATCCGGAGTCGGGTCGCTGGGGCAGCAGCTCAAGCAAAGCCGCCCAGACCTCCCGAACCACACACACCTCCCCCAGCTCCTCCGGGGGAACCCCAAGGCGTTCCCAAGCCAGCCGAGAGATGTAGTCCTTCCAGCGTGTCCTGGGTCTTTCCCGGGGCCTCCTACCAGTGGGACATGCCCGGAACACCTCTCCAGCGAGGCGTCCAGGGGGCATCCGGAAAAGATGCCCGAGCCACCTCAACTGACTCCTTTCGACGTGGAGGAGCAGCAGCTCGACTCCGAGCTCCTCCCGAGTGACCGAAATTACAACCAATCGTAAATAAATAAATTAAAAATAACAAAAACATTTGTATAGGCAATAAAACAAATAAAAGACAAAGTAAAATAATAAGCAAAAAGTAGTAGGAAATAGAGATGTAATCGCTCATTTAGGAAACACCAGAGAAAAGAAATAGGTTGTTAAAGAGGATTTAAAAGTCTCTAGGGACATGGGTGATCTAATATTAAAGGGGAGAATATTCCAGAGTCAGGAGGCAGCCGCTGAAAAGGATCTGTCACCTCTAGTGTTGAATCTGGTTTTAGGCACCTTCAGCAACAGTTGGTCAGAAGACCTTAACCCCTTAACGCCCATCGCATATATGCTACAATCTCTGACTCAAATATGCAACTTACCAAATTGACCTGTATGCCTGTTGTCGCAAATTTGCAACATACCATCATTATTATTATAACATTATAACATAAAGTCATTACCAGAATACCCAATATTACTATCTAGTTTTTCTGCAAAAGTGAAATTAATAATCTCAACATTATTTACCATCTACTTAAAGGCAAAAACGCACACAAAACATTTTTTTATATACAGCTATATAAATTCGGGCGTTAAGGGGTTAAGGCTCTGGTTGGGGTGTAATGTAATAGAAACTCAGAAAGGTACACTGGGGCCAGGCCATTGAAGGCTTTAAAAAGAAGTTTAAAATCAACTAGGAACTGGTAACGGACTGGAAGCCGGTGAAGAGTGGCCATACAGGCGTAATGTGGTCATATTTTTTCTTTCCCGAAAGAAGACGAGCAGCAGCATTCTGAATAAGCTGAAGACGGTTTAGAGAGGTCTGATCCAAGCCAACGTACATAGAGTTAAAATAATCTAGTCTACTTGTGATGAAGGATTGGATAGCCTTCTCAAGATCAATCCTAGAGAAATATGGCTTGGACTTGGCTAAGTGATGGAGTATGAGAAATATGTTTTCATATCAGAAAAACATGATGTAAATAGCAAAAACTAACACCAGATTCGGATTCAGCGCCCCAAATTACCCAAAATCCATTGAAAAACTCCACACAAGAAAAATCGTGTTGACCAGTGTTATGGGTATATTTAATGTGTTTTGAGTTTATATTAGATAACAGTGGTTAACAAAGCTAGTACAGAAAGGATTTTATTACTTATACACCCACGCATAGTATTAGCGCATGCAAGGGTTATTATTTTCAGCCCTGTGTCTATGTGTCTCTGAATAAAATAACCCAAAGAGTTCTGATTCAAACCAAATTTGGTGGAATGATTCATGGTCAGTAGTGATTTGATTTGGGCAAAAATGACCATAAATCAAGGCCAACATTTTGGCCCAATGAAGAATGCCTGAATTAACAACTGGGATTAATACACATTTATTCTAAAGGCCCAACAGAACACTGGGATCATGGCATAAAATGGGTCAAAAACAACTTTTGGTTCAGAGGCATACTATACCTCCATGATGCTTTGCAATTCCTCCACGTACAGCCGCTCTGTTTCAATCAACTCCGTCATGATGTGTCTACGCAGGGAGACGAGAGAATGTGGTGATAACTGATTCAGAACAAATCATTAAGAAGCACTTCCATCAGAATTCCCTCTGTGAAGGTTGTCTTAATTCACCAGGCATTGTTCCACTCAGTTTGAAGGGGCATGCCTCCCATCAAGACAAATAAATGAACAAAGCATTTTTCCCGGCGGTAATAAGGTCATAGAGTGAAGCACTCTCTGGTCACATGAGACACACATTCTGCATTCTGAGTAAGTCGAAACTGGCGATTTGCTGCTGTTGCTAAAGTTGTTCACTTGGACCTCTTATCAGCATAAAGAAAACAACACAAAATAATATAATGGCTTTTCAATCAAGGCAGACCAGACACCCCTCACTGAGAAGATAGCAGTTTACAGGAAGAGTAGTGAGATCAGATCTCATTAGACTTTGCCTCTCTGGTACCATTATCAAAGAACTGGAATCTATGATAGTATTTACTGTCACAGGGAGGAAACAATGATGATAATATTTGTGTTGCCTTGTTTTGGTTGGTTTTCAGTTTACCTCTTCTCCATGTATCTTTTAGAAATTTAGAATTTAGATAGAGATCTGGAGGATTTGCAATGGCGTCATAAGTCAAGGGTCCCTATGTGGACCAAGTAAGTGCTATACAGGTTCAGAGGCCCACTGGTGCAGGGACTTCTCTGTGGATTCTGTAGCAGACCAGAGTGATTGCTATACCAACAGATGACAAAAAAAACGTCCTGCATTGGGTGTGACAGTCCCGGTATTTACCCTTGTGTCCCATATCCCACATGAGTGTGTTTGGGATGCCCATTAGTCCCGCATTTGTGTAGGTCCAGGCATACCCCCAGACCCCCTAGTTACGCTTTGCGCCCTTGGCGCTCGTGGCCATGAATGGGTGTCTCACATTGGTAAATTCAAATGTTGACAGGTATGTATACAAAGCATCTTGTTAATCATACTGCTGTGGTACATGTATGTTCCTACCACTTTTACTTCCTACCTCTTAATGCCAGCAGTCTAAGGGGGTTGTCCGTCAAATCACCAAGTGCATCCATCGTCTTTGCCACATTAACTTGTAGGACTACCCAATCACACCAGAGTACAAAATCATATACAACAGGACCGTGATTATTTTCATTAACATGAAGGAAATAGCAGAGTCATCTGCAAATTTTAAGACGTGTCTGTTGTCTGGGGCAAATATCAGTACAAGAATGTAGAGGAGTGGTGACAGGACACACCCCTGAGGAGACCCCGTAGATGATGACACATCCTCAGACAAGCAACCATTCACCTTTACTCTGAGTTCTGTCAGTTAACAAAAAGAATGGATGTGAAATCATATCTTCAGGTTACATGAATATCAGATTTAGTGGTGCAACACTGGCAACAAGGCAGCTTGTGGCCAAGCATCCTGCACCAGAAGTGAGGCATTCATTCATACACACACGAGTGTGATTCCAAATGGTGCAAATGTTCATATGATGGGCAACAGAGTATAATATGCCTATTGGTAAGGGTTGGGTTGGTAAGGTTAGACCTTATTTGTGTGAAGCACCTTGAAGCAACTTTGTTGTGGTTTGTGCTATATATATTAAAATAAATTGAAAATTGAAAAATTGAAAATAATTTTTGGAATGAATTGGACAGACTTAACGGGCATTGTTTATTAATGATATAATATACAGAGTCCATAGTGTTTGAAGTGACTTTGTTGTAAAAATCCTGACCGACAGATGGGCCAAATGTTTATACAGGAAGCCTAGTTTACAATAATGCATATCATTTTCAGAATAAATTGGATAAGATGTTCATAAGCCATAGTGTTGAGAGAAAAAAGTGATAGATGGACTTATGGAGGCACAGTTCCCCTGCTATTGAAACCACACTATTGTAGTTAACCCCAAGGATTACATCTAGTCAAGTATGTTTTGATGATACAATGGATGGTACTGGAGTTTAACTAGCAAATACTAATTTAAAAAACCTGTTTAAACAGTTCTATGCTAGCTAGGGGGTCAATGAGATGAATTGGTTCTACTCACAAATAAATCAAAGTAAAAAAATGTGCATTTTAAAAATTGTATGCAAAATGTTTGCATGCATGACTGCTTATGGCAAAACAAAATGTTTATATTTATGTTTGTATATGATACAGTTTGTATAAATATCCAAAATTTCTTCACTAAATAATTTCCTTTGGGATAAATAAAGTTCGTATTATCTTAATTCTCGCAAATTCCTGTTAATTCCCTTATATTCACATTTATTTCTGTGGAAAGTTTCCAACTTGGAATACTGCAAATTCTTCATAATTTCCAAGAATCCCAAGCTTAACTTTACATGGAAAATTTCTGGTAAGTTTCCAGAAATTTACCTGAAATTTTCCATCCTTTGTAACCCTACTTGCCTCACAGGAAGAATGTCATTGGGTCAATGCCCACCCATCCCCCAACCACCTTGTACCTGTCAAGAAGGACATCCAGTGGAAACCTTCAGTCAAATCAATATGCACGTCTGTCGTGGAATTGTTTGGGAATTGCATTGTAAAGCGATGGCAGCATCTTCTACTTCTTGCTGTGCACTGGACAAAGACTCGCTCATCTTCAACTGCTTATCCGGGATAGGGTCACTGGGGCAACAGCTCCAGCAGGGAACAATGGCCACCTCTGAGGAGATATAATCTCTCCACCTAGTCTTGGATATTGCCCAGGGTCTCCTCCTAGATGGACGTGCCTGGAACACCTCCATAGGGAGGTGCCCAGGGGGCATCCTTACCAGATGCCCAAACCACCTCAGCTGGCTCCTTTCAACATGAAGGAGCAGTGGCTCTAGTCTGAGCTCCCACAGATGACCAAGCTTCTCACCCTATCTCCAAGGGAGACACCAGCCACCCTCCTAAGGAAGCCCATTTCGGCCACTTGTACTTGTACCCGCAATCTAGTTCTTTCGGTCATGATCCAGTTCTCATCATCGTAGGTGAGAGTAGGAACAAAGATTGACCAGTAGGTACGGTAGAGTGAATGCAACACCGCTCCTGCTGACAAAGACAGCAGGGGCGAGCAGGGACGGTCAAAGACTGCTGACCTAGACAAAGACTGTTATAATATTTTTTTCAAAACACAGCATAACTACATAGGTCAGGACAACTGTTTTGAAGTCATGTTGGAAACTCTGCAGTAAAGCACACAGTTTGAATTCTGCAAATTATGCCCAGAGATCATAGAACATGACACACCCACATTTAAATGTCTTAGGCATGTACATAGACAAAATACATGGGCTTTTTAACAATCAAGTTTGCTGACAATAAAACCCTTGAACTTATTTCCATAAAATTTGATTTTTATCTAAATGTGAGGATGGGAGCCAGATATTTGCCCTTCCAAACCACTTGTTCCCAAAAGCTTAGTGTTCCTGTCAAGCTCGATCTGGAGTAGGCATTTTTAAGATTTATTTATTTATTTTTTTAACATACATTCAAACACAATTACACACAGACCAAGGTGAGCACACACACGTATGCCTCCTGTGGCATTGCTAAGCATCACACAGAGGTACTGGCTTCCACCATAATCATTTCCCCAGGGCAACCCCGCATTCACAGAATTACAATTTTTGCAGTCCCGCTAAATTCTCAGCGCTGGTTGAGGCTGAACCCTGCCCCGGGCCATCGAAGAGTAACACAGCTCAGCGTGAACAATTTGAGAGATGCTTTGGATACCATAGCACACTCAAAAGGTGTTCTATTCATAAATACTAGAAGCAAATATGTACTGACAGGAATGGTCCCTTTCATGTGGTCATGTTTATACAGTTTGAGTTTTTGCATTTGTACACTCACAAGCCCAGTGGGGCGGGCTAAAAGGCTCTTTGATGCATGAGACCATTTTTATAGGTCAATAAAGCACCAACCTTTTTGTCATATCACACACACAAAACTTGAGATGTGTGTCTGCATGTCAGTGCTTGAAAGTTCATATAATAGAAGCATCGATTACAGCAAAGTAGCCAGTGAAGTAATTTCCTGATTGTTCAGACGGTATCAAATGAGGCTTCATTCATAGTAAATGACTAATTCTGATACAAAAAGTGAAAATAATGTGTTATGGTAGAATGTTATGTGGGAGCTTGTGGTTAGAGATAAATGTACAAAATGTTCAGGAAGAATATCTTTAGGGTGTTTTCTTGAAGGCACGACTCATCCAAACTGTAAAACCAAAAGCACAGTGAAAAACTTAAATTTCTTTCTTTTACTCAGCATTTGTGTCTGTTTTATAAAAATGTAAAGGTACTGATGGAACAGAGCAGTGCCACTAGTAATTGTGGGGGCAGTGTTACCAAAGCTCAAACAAGACACAAACATGAAGAAGACAGTTAATGATGTAATATTTTGGTAATACTTTTGTACATGTGTATGAAGTGACTGCTTAGACCACCTTCGTCTACACTGGTGCCTTGTCTTTTGTCTCCTTTGCAGTAGAAACTTTATTAAGACTTTCTCGACAATCACGTTTGATGTTCTCAGAAACTTTCAAGAGTGTCTGCAGTGCCATCTAGTGGATATTTCTCTTACCATCTGTACAAATAGAAAGGATAGGCAGCGATAGCTGCACAGTTTGCAATACACACGTACATTTAGGGATGTAAATGGAGCATAAATGATGCTTTAGTCTTATTGTGGTGTTAGAGGTAACTGGCTCAAGAGGCCCCTCCAAAGATCTACTTGGACAGTGACTTCTGGCTTAGCTCCCAACATAGTGGCATTCGAATGCATCCTCAGTTGCACCCGCCACCAACTTATCAACTGTAATTCTCTTCCAAACTGGTTGATTGGAGAGCCCTAATAAGAGTGGAAATCTTCAATCAATTCCAGATTGTAACCGGAGCACTTTTTTCCATCCTCATTATTACTAATTCCCACAGGGAGACAGCGGGACAGTTCTGTCTGCTTGTTGTCTGCCTGTGTGTGGCTACATGTCTCTGAAAAAGTACAAATGTACACACCCAGTGGTGCTGACAAGGACTTATGTACTTCCTAAATCAGCTGTTGCATCTTTGATGAAATGCATTCTGTATATTCCGCTATGCATCACTACTGAATGCGCGTTTGCAACAGTTTGAGCTGTAAGCATCCCTTTGACATTTCAGTTAATGAGATTTCTTCACATATATCTATAACTACAAGGTCCCACATGTCGGGTGAGGGTGGAGGGGGGGTTGTGTGGTAGAACAGCAACGGCACAGCATTAAAACAGATGTGCTGCAAATCCAATAATGCTACATAGAATGAAAGATGTTCAAAATGGAAAAGCACATGCATACACACACAACTACAAAATGATTTTCCAAACCAGAAGTGCAATATGAGCAAGTGATGAGCTCATTTTGACCTCTCAGCAGAAAGCGTGGTTAGTGTGGCTGCTTGGTTTTGTGGATTTTGATATTTTTCCATTGCCTACAAGATGGGAAAACCACAGGAGATAATTATTTAACCTAAGTGGTGACTTTGCCTTTCTGTCAAGGCTAACTGAAGATGAAGCATGCAGTGACAGACAACAGAAGAGCTGCCCCTAGTGGCTCCGAGTCATTGGCTACCACAAATTAGCAGATTTCTTGATTTTGCTTGTTCTTTTCTTTTAGTGTTTATAAAATGTCTGGATTTGGTCCGCGTTTTTTTTTTTTAAATTTTTACATGATTATCTTTGCCTGCATTTTGTAATATTTCTGGTGTTGTGTGTTGGGGGGGGTTGGCTGGACAAGGTTGGGTTGTTTTGTGTTTTTTTTCCTTCCCAGGTGATTTGGGGCTGTTCTCTGAGGAAAATGTGCTGCAGAAGAGTCTCTCTCCTCTGTTACGATGATTGGCTGCACCTGTTGCATTCTCGTGCGGCTCTCTATCAGGACAATCCACGACACCTGTGATGTTCACGTGCAGATCTGAGGACTTCCAGCTGGTACCAATGTAGTGATGTAGAACTACATTTAAACCAGCAGTGAGTTGGATAAGATTGCCGGAGAATACGACCTTGTGACGACCGTGTGGGGACACTGAGCGCCGTTTCAGAGTCTGACATCATGCGTGTGAAGGAGGACGAGGGTGAGAGGCAAATGTTGTCAGCACACGACAGAGGTGAATATTCTGAAAAGTTTATCCGTGAATGTAAATTGGCGTTTATACACAGCTATAAGTAATTATTGGTGGAAATTGTTTGGCGTGCTCCTCACGGCAGTGGCGTGCGGATTAATGATCCTCCACTAGCTGTGAGCAGCAGCCTCTTTGAATTAAGTTTTGAAACCAGACCTAAATGTGTAGCTGATAAGTTTGCCTCTAAACAATATTTCGTAGTAATAAGTGTTGAATAATCTCATCTCTGTTCCTCCTTCGCAGAGTACAGTCTGGGAAAGTCACCTGGGGGGGGGTGTTGGCGGAACACCTGAGTCCTGAACGTTCGGACTCCGACTGTTGAGACACTGAGAGAACGCGCCGCCTTTTCACCTCACCAGAACTATAATTATTTAGTATTTCATGTATAGCACAAAGGGAGAAAAATAAATGTGTTTTCTTTTTGGAACTGCTTCTGATTATTTCATGCTGGGTTCAGTCAGATACTGGACCGCTCCTCAATCCGCGTCTTATCCTTAACAGAATTCTCCGGCCAAACCAATATGGACCCAGCGGCAGAAGCAGTTCCATTTCAGGAGAAAGTCCAGAAGCACCTGGAGATGAAAACAAATGCCGTGGTTCAGCGATTGCTGAACCTCCGACAGGGGCGACGAAGCGCAGCTGATTATTCTGTGGATTTTCGAATCTTTTCCACTCAGTCTGGTTGGAACGCTGCTGCTTTGAGGGGGGTGTTAGTAGACGGGTTGAATGACTCCCTGAAAGATGAGCTAGCTGTCCGTGACGAACCGAAGGATTTAGATGAGTTAATATCCTTGGTTATTCGTCTAGACGATCGGATTAAGGAGCGTGGAGGAGAGAGAGGGCGAGCGTCCGAGCGGGGTGTTTTGTCTCGGGGTTTTCCCCGACATAAGTCCGGACAGCCTCTTCTTCGTTCCTGTGAGACTCCTCCGACGGGACCTCTAGCTCCTCTAGTGGATGAGCCAATGCAACTTGGAAGGGTCAGAACAGCCATATTGCCCTGGTCAAACGAGCGTCAGGAGACCGCATCTTAATATGGCTCCAGGTGTTTTATGGACATTTTTGTGGGATATAAATGGGAGTTTTTGTGAACCGGTTTTTGTGTGTAGCACTTGAGATAGTTCTGGTGGGGTGAACAGGCTGGCTGGTCGGAGTTCGTTTGGACTCAGGTAAGCATGTTTTTTTTTTTTTTATTGTTTATAGTTATTTAATTTTTGTTGGCGGAATGGGTCGTTTTGTTGGTTTTTATTTCCCTGTCCCCTAACCCCAGCCTCACACACTCCTGGCCATTCGTCTTTGGTGTTGTGGGGTGGTGCAGGTTGGTTGATTGGCATTCCCATGAGGACCTCTGCACCTCGGGGGGGGGGGGGGGGGGGGGTCCAGGGCTCTTTTCTTAGATTTAGTTGTTTCCCAGTTCCTCTCCAGCCTCAGCGTGCCTCTGACCGTTCGCCATTGGCATTGCTGAGGTGTCGGGCAGTGGGGATATACTCCAGTCGGAGCGGTGGGGCCGATCAGTGCCGTACGCCTTTTCTGCTGCCCACCCCTCCCGGTAGGCTGGAGTATAGTCGGGGGGTCGACACCGGCCGTCTTGCCGGTTTTCACCTGCCCTTGGGGGTGGAGCCGGGTTGCGTTTTTCCTATTGGTTTCTCCGGCTTAGTAGTCCTGTGCTGATTGCCACGACGTGTTTCCCGACAGACCTGGAGGGTCTTTCGGGGTGCTGGGGAGGTCAATGGGGCTTTCTGTAGTTTTTGTTTGCTCCTGGGGTGGTTTTTGGAAATCCCTGGGGGTTTGGGGTTTTTGTTTCCTCCTGTTTCCCCCCGGGGTTTGATGGGACGGTCCTCTGGGGGGGAGGTTGACTGTGGGGCCGACCGGCCGTGTTGGGCTGGGGTGGGGTTCCTGGGTTGTGGGGGTGTCTCCTGGGGATTGATGGGACGGTCCTCTGGGGGACGTTAAGGCTCCCGTGTATGCCTGGGGATTCTTGGATGGCTCCTGCCATGGTCGTTGCTCCTGGGGTTGACGACAATGTCCCCTGGGGGAAGTCGGGCTCCGCATGTTGGGGGAGGGCATTGTTTGTTTTTTCCTTTGACCTGTGTTGGGGGGTTTTTGTTGGGGTTTTTGGGTTTGTGTGTTTTTTGTTCCTCCCCAGGGTTTGATGGGACGGTCCTCTGGGGGGGGTGTTGGGTTGGGTATTGTGTTTTTCTTTTGTGTTTACCCCGGTGTGCTTCCCTGGGGTATGTTTGTGGTACTCTCTGGGGGGGGATGATGGGGGTCTTTTTTTTTGTTGTGTTTTGTTTTTGTGTTTGGGGTTGTTTCGGGATGTTTTTTTTTTTTTGTTTTGATGCCGGCCAGCCTTTCTGCCGCATCTCCCGGCTTTGCTGCCTGCTGTGATCTCTGCCCTCCTCCTGCTTTGGCCTTTGATGTGTGGGCTGGTTTTTGGGTCTGGTTTGTGCGGTCGCCGGGAGGCTTCCCGTTGACGGGGGGGTACTGTTGTGTGTTGGGGGGGGTTTGGCTGGACAAGGTTGGGTTGTTTTGTGTTTATTTTCCTTCCCAGGTGATTTGGGGCTGTTCTCTGAGGAAAATGTGCTGCAGAAGAGTCTCTCTCCTCTGTTACGATGATTGGCTGCACCTGTTGCATTCTCGTGCGGCTCTCTATCAGGACAATCCACGACACCTGTGATGTTCACGTGCAGATCTGAGGACTTCCAGCTGGTACCAATGTAGTGATGAAGAACTACATTTAAACCAGCAGTGAGTTGGATAAGAGTGCCGGAGAATACGACCCTGTGACGACCGTGTGGGGACGCTGAGGGCCGTTTCAGAGTCTGACATCGTGCCTGTGAAGGAGGACGAGGGTGAGAGGCAAACGTTGTCAGCACACGACAGAAGTGAATATTCTGAAAAGTTTATCCGTGAATGTAAATTGGCGTTTATACGCAGCTATAAGTAATTATTGGTGGAAATTGTTTGGCGTGCTCCTCACGGCAGTGGCGTGCGGATTAATGATCCACCACTAGCTGTGAGCAGCAGCCTCTTTGAACAAAGTTTTGAAACCAGACCTAAACGTGTAGCTGATAAGTTTGCCTCTAAACAATATTTCGTAGTAATAAGTGTTGAATAATCTCATCTCTGTTCCTCCTTCGCAGAGTACAGTCTGGGAAAGTCACCTGGGGGGGGGGTGTTGGCGGAACACCTGAGTCCTGAACGTTCGGACTCCGACTGTTGAGACGCTGAGAGAACGCGCCGCCTTTTCACCTCACCAGAACTATAATTATTTAGTATTTCATGTATAGCACAAAGGGAGAAAAATAAATGTGTTTTCTTTTTGGAACTGCTTCTGATTATTTCATGCTGGGTTCAGTCAGATACTGGACTGCTCCTCAGTCCGTGTCTTATCCTTAACATCTGGTTCTAGAATGTATGTCCTTAATTTTTGTATGTAGAAATTCACAAAAATAAAAGCAAACATAGAATAGAATTAAAAGGCACATAAAAGGTTGCCACATGCAACTTTTGTCTGTCGTTTTTCCATTTATAGCTTCATGGCAGAGTGACACAAATAGAGACTTTTTCACCATTCACCACTACAGAAACATGTAACTCCTTCACACTTGTCATTGTGTGCTTTGTAGCTTCCCTCACTGGTCTGCTATGTTTAATATCACTGTTTGGTATCACTTAAATGTCAAATAATTCAAAATTGTTTTATCTCTGGTGTGTTTTATATGCTGGTAATATATATATATATATATATATATATATATATATATATATATATATATATATATATATATATATATATATATATATATATATATGAAGAGTTCAGATGCGACACCGAGTAAGTTTTTATTTTTTATTTTTATTTTTTATGGAGAAAAATGCAGTTGAAAATGGAGATTTAAACGAAACCATTTGTGGAAATGCACAGACTTTCATCAGTAAAATGAAATGGCCCCCTTGACAGCCAAGATCATGTTGGCCTCAACTAAAAATGTATGGTTTTGGAGATATTGGGTTATACACACACACACACCTTGCTATAGTCAATGAGTCCATTATTTTCCTGTTTACAAATTTTAACATTGTGGGACTCGGTTGACTACATCACAATACAAATTATATATTAAAAGTTAAAAATAAACTTTTGCCTTAACATGTCCAGGATCTGTTTAAAATGAGGGACTCCAGTTATAATTTGAGAGGAACATCATTTTTTGAGAAATTAAAGATCCGAACTACTATAAAAAGTTGTGTTTCTGTTAAAAGTGTTGACATTTGGAATAATTGTTCTGATAATATTAAATTACTTGTACCTTAGATGGCTTTAAAAGGCTTTACAAAAATAATAAAATTACTCATTATAGTTTGAAGAATTAGGTTTACCGATTTTGTTGTGTGTTTTGAAATTTTAGTGCATGGATTAAGTTATATTGTTCACACTTCTTTGGTATTTTGTTGTTATGAATATATATATTTGTATATGTATACGTTCTTTCTTTTTTATGGTATAAGGGGTGGGTATTTACAACCCCAATTCCACTGAAGTTGGGATGTTGTGTAAAATGTAAATAAAAACAGAATACAATGATTTGCAAATCCTCTTCAACTTATATTCAATTGAATACACCACAAAGACAAGATACGAGGTCTGTTCGAAAACTATCCGACCTTTTTATGTTTTGCAAAAACCATATGGATTTGAATCACGTGTGATTGCATCAGCCAAGCTTGAACCGTCGTGCGCATGCGTGAGTTTTTTCACGGCTGTCGGTTGCGTCATTCGCCTGTGAGCAGGCTTTGTGTGAGCAGTGGTCCACCCCTCTCGTTGGATTTTTATTGCAAGTAAAATGTCTGAATGCCGCCACCTTCTCTGGGCCCGAGCTCATTTGAAATGGACAGACCCAAAGTGGAAAAGTGTGCTGTGGTCTGATGAGTCCACGTTTCAAATTGTTTTTTGAAATCATAGACGTTGTGTCCTCTGGACAAAAGAGCAAAAAGACCATCCAGATTGTTACCAGTGCAAAGTTCAAAAGCCAGCATCTGTGATGGTATGGGGGTGTGTAAGTTGCCCATGACATGGGCAACTTACACATCTGTGATGGCACCATCAATGCTGAAAGGTACATCCAGATTTTGGAGCAACACATGCTGCCATCCAAGCAATGTCTTTTTCAGGGACGTCCCTGATTATTTCAGCAAGACAATGCCAAGCTACATTCTGCACGTGTTACAACAGCGTGGCTTCGTAGTAAAAGAGTGCGGGTACTAGACTGGCCTGCCTGCAGTCCAGACCTGTCGCACATTGAAAATGTGTGGGGCATTATGAAGCGCAAAATACGACAAGAGAGACCTCGGACTGTTGAACAACTGAAGTTGTACATCAAGCAAGAATGGGAAAGAATTCCACCTACAAAGCTTCAACAATTAGTGTCCTCTGTTCCCAAAGGCTTATTGAGTGTGGAGTGAGGAAAGGTGATGTAACACAGTGGTAGTTTATCAGTTTGATCATTAAATATCTTGTCTTTGTGGTGTATTCAATTGAATATAGGTTAAAGAGGATTTGAAAATCATGGTATTCTGTTTTTATTTACATTTTACACAACGTCCCAACTTCATTGGAATTGGGGTTGTACAAGCTTTGCTTTTGTTAAGTTGCTTTTTGTTTATGAGTTTTTGTTATTATTGATTTGTGTGAATAAATAAATTCATTCAATAGTCCACTAGTCCACAAAATCCGGAGAGTTGTTATTCTGAAGTATAGTGGATCCTGGACAACTGGCAGTGCACACTAATAAGACCATGACTTTCTATAAGGACGCACTCCTAGTGGGTGGTATGACATGAGGCACAGGGGAGTAAAGAGGTAGAATTTCCTCTGCAGCCCAAGGGTTCCTCCTCCTTGACAGTTAACACCACCCCCAACCACAACCCATACACCGCCCCTCTCAGACTCACACAGAGACTGTCAGGGCACATTACATGTGTGAAGCATGCTCTCTCTCTCCTCCTATGGGCCGCTGATCCGAGGTGCTGGATTCGACGAGGTGAAGTGAGCCAAAGAGCAGAAGGAAAACTTGACAAAGTGATACAAACAAGCAAAAACTGGAAACAGTTGGAAAGAAAGAAATCCAAAGTCGTAAATGCCAAAAGCAGACCGATTCAAAAAGAGAGAGGACAGCAGAAAGCTCTGAGCGAACATTTGCTTCTTCGCATGAAGTGGACTCACAAACTGCTTGGTAAGTACAGAACACAGCGAGCATGTGTAAGTCTGAGCGGCGGAGGGTTTCTCTCTGAGTGGAGACTGTAATGCCTTCCAGTGTTCAAGGCTAATGGTGTCGGCTTGCAATAGCAGACTGACAGGGAGGGAATTGTCTGGGAAAACCATAGCTAATTAGTCAAGCCATTGATGTCAGTTGAGTAAATACTCTCAGAATCTAATGGACTTTTTCACCCGTCTGTGGCGAGACACCGCAGAGCCAGAGTTCACAGGCTGTATTCCCAGCCTCAGACTAAGCAGTCAGAGAAGGCCTGACATACTCTTCAAGCATGCATGTGCGCGTTGTTTGTTCCCTATTTATTTTCATTTAGGTTTCAGTGTTAATAGATTAAACTTTGCACACCGGCAACATGAGTGAAGAGTCCCAAAAACGTCTCAGATTCATGTGTTGTATCATATGTACTATGCCCCCTTGAGATCCGACACCTATTTTTTCATGGGTGCCATGCACGGCACACAGCTATAATAGAAAGTTATCTGTAGACAGTCACTTTGACACCATACCGTCAACATTCAATAAATAACACCTTTTAGTGGACTTTTTCAGGGAGGTGATGGTCTCATGCAGCATTGGGGTTGAGACCAGAGGATGCTTGGTTGAAACCATTACCAGACTGGAAAATCACTAAGGGGCCCTGGACAAACCCCTTAATCCCCCAATTGCTCCCCATGCAGTCGAGCACCTTGCATGGAAATATATGCTGACATCAGTGTGTGTGTGTATGGGTGGATGTGAGGCATAATTGCAAAGTGTTTTGAGCTTCTACTTCAGATGGAAATGTGCTATATAAATGCAGGCCATTTACCATTTTTATGATTGGGAAATAAGTACCATAATTCCAATTTTTTTTACAAACTATGTTAGTGATTGAAAAAAGTCACATGACAGCTGGCTGACAACTTTTCTGCTCTTCACTTTTTCCAAACGCCTCCTCAACATGAACCTCTGTGACTCACAAGATCTCAATTATAAAGAATAATCTGATATGGAAAAGTTGATGGTGAGTCTACATGCCTTAATACATATTTATATTTTTAAGTTTATATATCATAAAACATTCAACACGCTTTCAGGGAGGTGCTGTCGGGTGGATGGCTGTAGTATGCATATGAGTTCAGCTAACCAAGACATGGGATATACCAAGAGACATATGAGGGGTGATTGAGAAGTTTTGATCCTGACCCAGAAATAAAGGGCGTGGTTCTCCATCTTTTGCGTTCTGAGAAACCAAGATTTCTCAAGAATGTGTGAAATTTTGAGTCACTGGGTGCAATCTTGAGAAATGTTTTTTTTTTTTTTAGAATGCAAAAGATAGAGAACTACTCCCCTGGGTCATGCTCAAAACATCTCAACTCCCCCCCCCCATAATTAAATGAATGTATATATTTAAAGATTGAAAATGTCTACCAAAAATCTATGACTTGTTCCAGGATATTTATTGCTCAAATGAGTGACACAAAACCAGCTTATCTCTTTGGAGAACTGCAGCACATCAAGTGAAGGGCAACATTGTATAATAACAGTAGAAATATATCAGTTAGTATTGCTGTATCTATTTTTGGATAACTGATATATTTCTAATTATGCTTTCATTAATCAGTGTTGTCCCTCAAGTGATGTATGTGTGTCTTGATATGGCAACACCCACATTTGTTTGTGAATTGCTGGGGATGGATTATAGCGGAAATGTGTTTGGGTGCACTGGTACTGCAGTAAGTACATTTTACATTGACAACTCATTGGCTGTTAGTATTTCTTTTTTAATCATCATAAATGACATATCAGACACTACCTAGTGTTAAAAAATAGTTTTGAGTGTGTGAGATGAGATTGTTACTGATGAGGTACATGTTGGGATACCAATGACAGACCTGGATTCAATTCCTGGTCATGCTACCTGTCTGTGTCCTTGTTCAAGACACTATCTGCAATGTAGCAGTCCACCCAGCTGTAAATGGGCACCAGCCTTGGTTGTGAAGGTGTCCTATGAGAGTTAGTTGAACTCAAACCATTTGACAAAACCGATTGCCTTAAACCATTTGTGTTTGCCAACTTAAATAAAATAATTTTCAAAAATGTAATTGTTAAAGTTTTACTAATTAGCAATTTATAGTTAATTAAACTTATGTAAATCAAGTTTATGTTTTTCAATAAAAAAGTGACAAATAAATTTCTGCCTAAAAAATTTGCATTACATTTTTGATGCATTCTTTGGTTTACTTGTTGACTCTGCGTTGTGTTGTTATGACTCTGCCCATTCGGTCCCCTCGGGACGCGAACTCACGATCTCCAGCATGGAAGTCGGACTCTCTAACCAGACGGCTAAAACCTAGGGCTCTGACCTTGTGACCAGAGAATCCTTTTGAGCTGTTGGGAGTGAGGTTTACGAACTACATATGCACATTGACACTTGCTGGCCTCCGTTACTTAAACGTAATTAAAATGAGTGAATGCAATGCACTGGAAATACATCACCAACACTTAAATGCCCCAAAACTTTAAATGCACGTAAAGGAACTGAGTTGTTATGACAATTCATTTTTGAGTTAGTTTAATTAATGGAAATGAGTGACTATAACTTTTTTCAAAGTTTGAGATTCATGAACTTAATTATTGTATTAAAATGGAGTGTTCGGTTTAACAGTGCACTTCACCCTGTGGTATCTTGAGGAAAACATGAGCACCAATGGTCCTTAGGGTCTGCATAGGAATTAGTGGTACATGTGGCCGATATAAATAAAACTACACATGTTCTGGCTATAAACATGTAATTTGACTGACTAATGACTGGAGTTGCAGCTGCATACAGGAAGACAAATACAGATTAAAGCAGGTAAACTTAAGGGCAACCAGTGCTGAATTTACATAAAAGAGGATTCAGTCATTTCATTAGGCAGGGGTCTTGTTTCTATAGCCATCACTTCTAGATACTCTATATCCAAGATAAATATAGAAACCTATATTTCCATCAAATAGTCTACAATAAGTGCCAGACAGGACCACAGAAATATAGTTTCAATGTTGATTTGTACTTTGTCAGCTTTGGCTGAGTCTGGGAAGGATGAAATGAGAGATAAACTGCACCAAAACTGCTTACATGGAATTATTGAGCTTGGGTAGGAGGAAGATATCCGCTGTTGCAATTATGTTAGAGAGAAATAATCCCAGCAACACTATGCAAGGTCTGGGATGGCAGAGATGCACAACATGGTCCATATGTGACAAAAGACGCCTGAACACACCCCCTCTTAGAGTTCGAGCCACCTAACCTGGGTTCGGGGATTTATTCAATCATACTTTTGGGGACTGTGTGGTGGTTCTCATAACGGTTTGGTTTGGTGTGGACATTAAAAGCTATGAACCGCATATTTTTCTCAGTAATCGTATAAAAAGTGGGCCTAGGAATCAGCTCCTAAAAGTGCTAACGGTGTCAGTATACAACATTAAATCAGACGAGAATTTCACTCAGTGAGAATACTATGACCAAGTCATCTTAGATGATTCATTAGGACGTTTCACCACACAGCAAGCCAGATTATTCCAGGTGTTTGTTATAAAATACTCCAAACAAACAGATACAGCCTCCACAAGCAGCCGCATTGAGCGAACCCTGAGCTAAAGAAAAGAGGCCGAGACACTGGACTCGACAGCTGTCACTCAAAGTGACCAGGGCCCCAAATTTACAGACCTTTATGGCTTAAAATGCCTTAAACAAAAAAGTTAGAAAAAAATTCACCTCTATACAGTTGTCACGGAGGAGAAACTATCTACAGAGACCAAAACTGCTTTTTGTACCAGGCTGTAAGTAAGTCCCTTCAACTGCTCCCTTGTTTTCGCTTGGGGTCACCACAGCAGATCAAAGGTGGGTCTGCATGTTGATTTGGCACAAGTTTTACACCATTCTTGATTCAACTCTACATTACATGGAGAAATGTGGCAGGGGTGGGGTTTGAACCCGGAACCTTCCGCAATGAAACCAAGCACAGTAAGAACTTGGCCACGTTTTGTACCAGGCTGTAAATGTGTTTATTTCACTGTTAAACTGAACAGTACATTTTAATACAATAATTAAGTGAATGTAACTCAAACTTTGAAAAGAGTTATAGTCACTCATTTCCATTAATTAAACTAACTCAAAACTGAATTGTTGTCATAACTCAGTTCCTTTAAGTGCATTTAATGTTTTGGGGCATTTAAGTGTTGGTGATGTATTTCCAGTGCATTCCATTCACTCATTTTCATTGAGTTTATCTAACGGAGGCCAGCAAGTGTCAATGTGCATATGTAGTTAGTAAACCTCACTCCCAACAGCTCAAAAGAATTTTCTGGTCACAAGGCCAGAGCCCTGGGTTTTAGCCGTCTGGTTAGAGAGTCCGACTTCCATGCTGGAGATCGTGAGTTCGCGTCCCGAGGGGAGCGAAAGGGCATATCAACACAACGCAGAGTCAACAAGTAAACTAAAGAATGAATCAAAAAAATGTAATGCAAATTTTTGAGGCAGAAATTTATGTCATTTTTTTATTGAAAAACATAAACTAGAGTTACATAAGTTTAATTAACTATAAATTGTTAAGTTACTAAAACTTTAACAATTACATTTTTGAGAATTATTTTATTTAAGTTGGCAAACTCAAATGGTTTAAGGCAATCAGTTTCCTCAAATGGTTTGAGTTCAACTAACTCTGAGTTTTAGTGTTCTGCTTGAAAGTTTGACATTTTAGCATGGCATTCTATGGGAAAGTGTTCTGTTTTGGAGCCAGCCTCAAGTAGCCAGTCACGGGACTGTACTTCCACATAGGCTTGATTTCATGCGGTCTTAGATTGCAGCTTGAAAGAAGGTCATTGAATTTCACTGGTTTCTCTCTCTTTCTGTTGCAACAATGTGTATGACTCATCCAAATGTTACAATACTTTATCGCACAAAAGTGATGCAGCAACAATGGAAAATTTTAATCTTCTCTTCATTTCCAGGGGCAGCTATAGTTTCAGGTGTGTGTGTGTGTGTGTGAGTGTGTGTGTGAGAGAGAGAGAGAGAGAGAGAGAGAGCGCGCGCGAGTGAGTGAGTGCCTTTTAACTGTATTCTAAGACAGTTTGGGAAACTAAACACTGACTCTCTCGTCATCGTTTTTAATAAACAATTTTTTAAATTTTTCTGGAAATCTTGTAATTGTGCGTGTAGCAGAATTCATCAATCAGCCTTGTTTATGTATGTTTATGTAAGAGCTCTCCCATATTTTCTACTACTTTTGTTCAGCACGCCAAAGATCTGTCACTGATTTCTTCCTCTCCTTCAGTTTTGGGAGCACAGGAAGTTGAGTCGAAGGGGCGGCAGCTTTTACTGTAGTCAAAACTTTGAGAGGTGCAGAGCCGACTGCAGGACTGCAAGATGAAAGCACTCAGAAACTGCAAAGGAAACGTCTCTGCAGAGCCACAGCAACACTTTGACCTCGCACAGTGAACTTAAAAAAGCTTGAATTAACAACTAAATTAATTACGGTGAGGAAAATAAGTATTTGAACACCCTGCGATTTTGCAAGTTCTCCCACTTAGAAATCATGGAGGGGTCTGAAATTTTCATCTCAGGTGCCTGTCCACTGTTAGAGACATAATCTAAAAAAAAAAACATCCTGAAATCACAATATATGATTTTTTAAAACAATTTATTTGTATGTTACTGCTGCAAATAAGTATTTGAACACCTGTGAAAATCAATGTTAATATTTGATACAGTAGGCTTTGTTTGCAGTTACAGAGGTCAAACGTTTCCTGTAGTTTTTCACCAGGTTTTCACACACTGCAGCAGTGATTTTGGTCCACTCCTCCATACAGATCTTCTCCACATCTTTCAGGTTTGGAGTTTCAGCTCCCTCCAAAGATTTTCTATTGAGTTCAGGTCTGGAGACTGGCCAGGTCACTCCAGGACCTTGAAATGCTTCTTACGGAGCCCCTCCTTAGTTGCCCTGGCTGTGTGTTTGGGGTCATTGTCATGTTGGAAGACCCAGCCATGACCCATCTTCAGTGCTCTTACTGAGGGAAGGAGGTTGTTTGCCAAAATCTCGCAATATATGACCCCATCCATCCTCCCTTCAATACAGTGCAGTTGTCCTGTCCCCTTTGCAGAAGAGCACCCCCAGAGTATGGGGGTGGAAACATCAGCAGTAACAAATAAAGTATACAAATAAATTATTTAAAAAAAAAATTGGTTAAAAAAATCATACATTGTGATTTCCGGATTTTTTTTTTTTTTTTTTAGATTAGATTATGTCTTTCAGTGGACATGCACCTAAGATGAAAATTTCAGACCCCTCCATGATTTCTAAGTGGGAGAACTTCCAATATCGCAATATGTTCCAATATGTTCAAATACTTATTTTCCTCACTGTAAGTTGTTTGAACTTACATTTGTAAGTAACTTACAAACGTAAGTTCAAACAACTTAATTGAATTAACAACTAAATGAATGAAGTTTGAACTTAAGTTTGTGAGTTACTTTCAAACTCAAGTTTAAGCGATTTAATTCATTCAGGTTTTACCAATTGTAATGCTTTTTTAAGTTGGTTCACTTATTCTCTTTTTCAGTGTAGTTGACGAAGCTAGAGGATGAAGACAGTGTTTCACACATGCATGAGAAGGGTGGGACAGTTGGGCAGGTGTTGGACTAATGATGTCCAGCTTTCATACAGTCAGTTGGCATGGCCCCATATGGTTTTTTTTTATTATGTCTGCCAAGGACGTATTAAAATAATTGGCATTTATTTATTTGTCTGTCTGTCTTTTAGCAGGATTACGTCAAAACTACTGCAAGGATTTTAACAAAGGTTTCACCACAGATAGATGTTAGGCCATGGAAGACTCCACTGAATTTTCGAGGTGATCTGGATAAGGATTGGTGGATGGCAGAAATCTCAGATTGCTCTTGTTTTAGTGTTGTAGCTGACATTGGCATTGTTGGCATATCGGGATGTGGATTCTGGATCAAGATTTCACTTTATTTGACCAAGTGAGTCCCATTGAAATCGAGACTTCTTTTGCAAGGGAGACCTGTACAGTTATAAAGTTTCCAATTCACCTAACCTGCATGTCTTTAAATGTGTGAGGAAACCCACGCAAACAAAGGGAGAACATGCAAACTCCACACAGAAAGGCCACAGGTGGGAATCAAACCCATGACTTTCTTGCTGTGAGGCAAGAGTGCTAGCCACTAATCCACTGTGCTGCCCATGTAGTCTTTGGAGGAGTACATCAAAACTACTTCAGGGATTCTCACCAAATTTGCACTATAGATAGATATTAGGCATGGAAGACTCCACTGAATTTTGGTGGTGATCTGGATAAGGATTGGCAGATGGCAGAAATCTCAGATTGCTCTTGTTTTAGTGTTGTTGCTGACATTGGCATTGTTGGCATATGGGGTCGAGGTGGGGGGTCCATGGGTATATGTTTGTCATTGCATGTATTTATCAACGTATCAAGATGAATCTTTATTGAGGATGCTCCTGTCTCAATTTTTAGGATGGGGGGGAGCATCCATGGTGAGTTTTATTGCTTAATAATACACAAATGTGTAAAAGTTGCATTGACACTTCAATACATATCACCTAAATTTGGTGCAGATCCACCCAAGTAAGTTAAGCAAAAGTGCAAGGGCATAGTATTCTGAATTTGTGGACACTTCTGCTCTTGAAACACTGTTGTTATTCTTCATATTCAGATCAGAGATTTGTGTTGAATATAAAATCTACACTGAGAAATGTCATGGAAACGATCTTCCTTAAGATAAGCCCCAGATCTGAATTGGAAATGGCAGCATGTCATAAAGATTGTGAGTAATGCAAACCTCACACCACTATGTCTGCAGCACTAGTAGTGCTGCCAACCTCAATTTGACTACATTTTCATAGTGTTTACACTCTGGTAAATTTTAGCTACAACTTTGCAACAGAAAATTCTTTGACTTGAGCACGGTATAAAACGTCAGTGACTGATATCAGCTATCAAAACCTAAAGTCCAGTTGAATCACCAGGTGCAACCACATCCTAAATGACAGAGATTCTCTACATTCTTTAAATGTTTTACCCCAAACATCAGTATTGTTGGACTCTGTACCTGGAAAAAACAACCAATACAATCAGCATAACTGACCAAATAGCAATCAAAATCCTCCACTCTTCAGTCAAAACAGCCCATGGCAGAACGTCATTGTGCTTTATGATTGATGTCAGAATATTTACCTCCGCCAAGGAAGTTATGTTTTTGATCGTGTCCATTTGTTTGTTGGTTGGTTGCTTGGTTGGTTTGTTAGCAGGATTACTCAAAAAAAAATCCTCAACAGATTTCAATGAAATTTTTTACCACGGGTGTATCTTGGCCTAACTTAGAAGTGATTAAATTTTGGTAATGATCTGGAACACGATCCAGATCCAGTAATTTTTTTTAAGGATTCTTTATCATTTCAGGATAGGGCCAATTTCAACATTTTTGCATCTAACTTCATGAAGACAGGTCACAAAGGCTGAACAAAAATTAAGTTATGACACAACAATAATTTAGCATTTGTTTCTCCTCATTGAATAAACTTATTATAAAAAAAACGTGTAGTTCATGCAGTTTCTCTTTATAAATACATTTGCTGAAGATCTAAGGGTATACGATGGCTGAGACCAAGCTTTACTAAATTATAAATAACTTTTTAATGATATGAGATAGAAACTTACTTTTTTTTTTGCTGAAACTTTCACTCTGCGGACTTTCAAGCCACCATCCACCATCTTTGTACTCCTCATAGACGCTGTGTGATGACGTGCGCAATGTGAGTGTCCAATCAGAATTGGTTCACCTTCACATGGTTTTCCAAAATCCAATCATAGGGCAGATTCACCTCACGTGACACACCAAAGATTGTTTTTAGGAGTGATGTGTTACTAGTTTATTATAGTTTGCTGTGTGTTTTGAATAAATGTGTGTGGAAAATTATTTGCCACTTTACTTTTTCCTGTCTTATTTCTGATTGTAAACCTTTATTACACTTATAAAACACAAGTATAGCATATATATTTTGAAAATACAGGTTGTCATGAAAAAAAGAGACATAAAAGATTGTGGGATGCAGGGAGAGCTGTTAACTGCAATAATAAAACATTTATGCCAGGCGAGTGAACTGTCCAAAAAATGCCCTCGGACCCCAGAGGGTTAACCACTGAATCTGAAACATGACGGTAGATGCGTGAAACGACGTGTAATAAGTCTCTTTGCCAAAGGGTATTCCATGTGATGTCAGTGACCCTATGGTCTTGGCGGAGGTTTGCGCTCTCCGAGTGCTTCTAGTTTAGTTTTTGTTTTTCTCGCTACAGTTTTTTTCTCTGATCTAGTCGATGAAAAAAGTTATCTTTGTCATACTGTATTTGCATGCAATGCGGGGGTCATTTGACTTTCAAAATAAGCTTGACGTCGTCAGCTAGTAGTTGTTGGGTCAGCATTTTTTTTTCCAGCTGTCATGGATGCTACTTGGAAGTTTTGTTTAAAAATACAGGCCAAGCACCAGTAACCTAACATGAACTTAGCTGGATTACGCATTGCTGTTCTCCATTGCAAAGCACTACCTACAATGGTGATTTTACATTTTCTGTACATACATTTCATGCAACACTCAAACAGTGTGTAGACATGACAGCCTTTTTTTCTTTATCATTTCATTAGTTCTGAGATTTCAGTTGACCCTGAGTAGGTGGTAAAGAAAGAGAAGCTAATAAATAAAGAAATACCAAGCGCAAGCAGAGATTTCTGACATATGCCAAGTGTTGACAAGGACTCAAAATAAAAGATATGCACTCAAAAAACTGATGCATTGGATGAACTCAGTTCAATTATGAGCAGGATTTCCATCTAATAAATATATGTAGCCCCAACTCAAATAAAGCACATCCATGCAAGATAATTTAATTTAATTTAGTTCGGACTACATATATTTATTAGGTGGAAATTCTGCCCATAATTGAATTGAGTTCATCCATTGAGTCATTTGTTTGTGTGATACACTCAAAGAAACTGACTCATTGGACTGGATTTCCATCTAATAAATATGTGTAGCCACAACTAAATTAAATGACATTGTCTTGCATGGATGTACTATTTGAGTTGGAGCCACATATACTGATTAGATAGAAATCCTGCACATAACTTAATTGAGTTCATCCAATGAGCCATTTTTTGAGTGTGGGATTCACATTATGACTCGGACTTTACCTGGATCCCGATTCCACAACACAATGCAATAATTGCATACTGATCCAGAATGGTCCAACTGATCAAGATGTTCCAATCTGATATTTAATTCACAAGCTGAAACAAAACAGTGTCTTCCTAATCTTGGTTTTACATTCTGACGTCGTATGTTTCTGCTGCAAACCTGCATATTGATCCAGATCACGCCCAACATCCAACACTAACAAGGGTTTTCCTTTGTACAGTAGCTGCATGCCATTTCAATTTTGTGAAGATCTTTCAAGCAGATTTGAGATGATCCTCAAAATGGTGAAAGTTTAAGAAATGGTCCAATATTGGGATTTTGATCCCGATCCACTACAACATTTAATGAAGTCTTCCATGGCCTAATATCTATATGTGGTGAAAATTTCGTCAGAATCTGTGCAGTAGTTTTGACATAACCCTGCTAACAGTCAGACAAATAAATAAACAAGAATAATCAGAGATGTCCCACATCCACCTATCCGGATCACTTCCAAAATTCAGTGGAGTCTTCCATGCCCTAATATCTACCAGTTGTGTAAATTTGGTGAGAATCCATTAAATAGTTTAACATAATCCTTCAAAGCCTATATAAAGTGAAAATCCAGAATCCGGATCCCGATGTGGATCACTGCCAATGTTTAATGGAGTCTTCCGTGGCCTAATATCTATCTGTGGTGACAATTTCATCAAAATCTGTGCGATAGTGTTGACGTAATCCTGCTAACAGACAGACAGACAGATAAATAAACACAGATGATTTTATTACGTCCTTGGCAGACGTAATAAGAATGGCAAGTGTAAAAGTGTGTGTCCCCAAGCTATGGCTTGGATATTTATTTATTTTACACTGTTATTTGACAGTATATTAGTTTCAAAAGGCACGAATAAGACTGTGCCGCAAATTGGTACTTTATCATCCTCGACAGTGGACCCCGTCGTGGTTTGTGCAGTCACAAGACTCCTGCATGTCCAGGCGGAGCCACGTGTTGTCAGATCCCACTATTGTTGGTTGACCTCTAGGTTGAAACATGCTGCTATGTGGAAATATGTGCTCAATCTATTGTGTGACAGCACGACACTGACATCAGCAGCTTTACGGTCAGGGGCTCTGTGGGACTAAAGCCCCTCTATTATGGTGATTTTTGCTGGGTTTGCATTTACATTTACTGTGTTGTGACAAGGACAAGAGTTGGCCAACATAATGCTTCAGTATGTAACAACATCACGATGCAGTAGTGATTCTGGCATTGAAACAGTTCATCTGTTTTATTCCAGGTCCTTGATTTTTTTTTTTTTTCCAATTTTGGTGTACTATATGATGATTGTGTGAATAATTATGGTTGTAAATATAAAAATCCAACTGTATTCAACAGACAAGCATATCTGCACCTCTGCATAAAATGATAAAATGATAGAAGAAAAAGCTTGAATCTTCGACTGAACTGGGTTGCTTGACGCGAGGACGTTTCGCTTCAAATTGCAGAAGCTTCCTCAGCTAAAATTCTTGCTCTGGTAGTCTGACTTCTGTCTTGACTCATGTAGAGAAGAATAATCAAGAAGTCACAAAAGCTGGAGTTTTAAACCTAACCAGACCCCTCCTACCGAGAGGCAGACTGCTATAGGCCAGTGACTAAACAATAGCTCTAATTAGCACCTATTGTGCTCTAGTTAGCACCCTCCTAATGACAGGGCAGCTGTCCCTCCTAATGATGGGAGGGACCCTCTCCTGATGGCTCCCTTGACGACTCTGCTGATGATGCCATCAGCAGAGTCATTTAAAACTCCAGGTTTAAAACTCCAGCTTTTGTGATTCAAACTTTTTCTACTATGGAAACCACCTGGACAACTGAGAGCCTACACAGAAACATGATAAAATGATCAAAACATGCATGTTAGATTCTTTCTCCGTGTTGACCAGAGTTGCATGTGAAAGGGCATCTGGAATTTATCCATCCATTTTCTGTAACCGCTAACTCCAATTAAGGGTCACGGGGGGCTGGAGCCTATCCTAGCAGACATATGGCGTGAGTTTTGGCTTCAGGTTTTGACTTGCGAATAGCATGATAATGTGCATCCTTTATTAGAAATTTTCAAAACCTTTACTTTGAAACCTTGATTTTGATTAACATTGTAACATTCGTACTTTGAAGATGGTGTGGCTCATTGATGTTACTGCTTGCAAAATTAAATAACATTAGATAGTTCATGTTGCTCGCACAATTTCAGAATAAAATGTTTAATGCCAGCATCCCAGCAAATACTTTTACTGTGAAAGGCATCCTGTCAGTGTTCCTTGAGACTGAATTTAACTTGACAACACTGAGGAGATGTTAGCTAAAAGGTGGGCGATACCGGGAATTTTGGTATTGATTCGATACCAAGTAAATACAGGCCCAGTATTGCTGATATCGATACTGATACTGATACTTTTTTCATATTTAAGCTTCATAGATACAAAGGATACAAAAGACCTAGGATAGAATTTCGCCAAACATTGTACGTGACAACAAAATACTTTATCACAATCAACATTTTTGTTTAAAAAATATCACTCAACACAACTTAAAACAAAATGTCCTGAGGTAGACGGCTGACAAACCACAGTACAAGGGTGCGCTGCTTCATGTTGTGTGACACAGCACAGCGCTGCTCTTACAGACAGAGAGTAGAATTTGATGAATCTGCGTGCGCAGCAGTCAGTACGTGCAGGATACAAAAAACTTGAGTATCGATCTTTTTACACAAGGATTGTTCAATATCAATACCAGCGTTGGTATCGATATTATTGATATTTCTTGTGTGGGCCGCTGAAGAGGAGGTACTGCTGGCCCACCACCAGAAGGCGCCCTGCCTGAAGTGTGGGCTTCAGGCACGAGAGGGCGCTGCCGCCTCAGGAACAAGCCGTGGTGACAGCTGTCACCCATCATCCGTGACAGCTGTCACTAATCATCACATCTGGTATAAAAGCAGGAAGACACCTCCACCAAACTGCCGAGATATCATCTTCATCTGGAGGTAATACTCTCAGCCTTTTGTGATTTATAAATCTGTTATTGTGAGTGTTTGCAGGAGAACCGGTCGTTTTTGCAGAGGCTGTGCAAGACGGCGCTCCTTTTCATCTGAGACCGCTGCAACGTGTTGAGTGAGAGGTGGAGGTGGAATTCCCAACATTGTTACTGGGTGTTCACACACCCACCCTTTGACTGTCTTTTGCTTTCTGCCAGCAGTACCAGATCCGACACGCCGGGAAGGTGGCCACCTGGGGACTCCGGGACTTGGCGGCTCCAGTATTCCTCGGGTTCAGGTGGCGGTGGAAATCGTGTGGTTCCGGTTCGTTTCCAGACGGGCGTCTCCTATCGTCGAGCCTGCCCACACGACACCTTTATTAATTGACTGTTGCACATTCTGAATCTGCTGTGTTTGGTTGTGACATTCACAACAGTAAAGTGTTATAATTTGACTCCTTCCATTGTCCGTTCATTTACGCCCCCTGTTGTGGGTCCGTGTCACTACACTTTCCCAACAGATATTAGGATCGATCCGCCCACCTCTAGTTAAAATCCTTTTTTTGATAACACCAACAAATTTCCCAGTATTTGGACAACATTTCAGTAAGTACATAAGCTGAATAAAATATTCAGTGGCTTTGTATATATCACAGTAAGAAACAGCTATACTGACTTAATAAAATCTCTGAAAGACATACAACTGATTGTTTGTGTTGGATACACCAAATGAAATGTCTAAAAATTTAACAGTTCATTTTATCTTAACTTTACATTTATTATTTGAGTTTATTTCATTGAAATAAATTAGCATTTGCTTAACAAATTATATATTTTTTGAAATATACTTAATTTGTTTGGTAAATTTCATTCAGAATATTTGGAAAGGACTTGTACACTTAATATTTTTACATCATCATCATCAAGTATATTTAAATGATTTCACAGCTTTTTAATTTACTCAGTATTTATAAGTGTAAAAATGTTCCACCAAAAAAATTGAGGAGAACACAGTAACAGTTTTTAGAGTGTAAGAGTGTACATGTTTTGTGTGGTCAACTCCATTTCATTTGTTAATATACGAGGTCTATTAGATAAGAAACTGACACTTTTATTTTTTTTTTAACTATATGGATTTGAATGACGTGCGATTACACCAATCATGCTTGAACCCTCGTGCGCATGCGTGAGTTTTTTTACGCGTGTCGGTGACGTCATTTCCCTATGGGCAGGCCTTGAGTGAGATGTGGTTCAGCCCTCTCGGCTGAATTCCTTTGTTTCACACGCTGCTCGAGACGGCGCGCTTTGCTTTATCAAAAATTTTTCTGGACCTGTGAGGAATATCCGAGTGGACACTATTTGAGAAATTTAGCTGGTTTTCGGTGAAAAGTTTAACGGCTGATGAGAGATTATGGGGTGTTTCTGTCGCTGTAAGGACTTCCCACGGAGCGGGACGTCGCGCAGCGCTTCCAGGCGCCGTCGTCAGCTTGTTTCGACCTGAAAACATCCTAATTTAAGGCTTAATTCACCCAGGACGTCGTGAGAGAACAGAGAAGATTCAGAAGAGGCTGGCATGAGGACTTTATGCGGACATTCCACTGTTTAAGGACATTTTTTAATGAAAGACGTGCGTGCAAATTCGCTGAGTCATTTCAGTGGCGACTCGGCGAATCTGTGTGCGCCGCGACGGGAAAAACACCTCCGTGTTGAAAACCATTTGTAAAATTCAGGCGGCTTTTGATGGCTTTCAACAAGTGCGTAACTGAGAAATTGTTTAACAGCTTGGGCATGTTCCAACTTGTCCGTTAAGGTTTCCAACACGGAGGTGTTTTTCCTGTCGCGACCCCCGCGGTTGGGTCCGGCCCGACATGCGACTCTGCCCGCACATTCTTTCATTACAAAATGTCCGTTAACAATGGAATGTCCGAATAAACTCCTCATGCCGACTTCTTCTGAAAGTTCTCTGTTCTCTGACGACTTACTGGGTCAACAGAGCCTGAGATGTGGAAGTTTTCAACTTGAAACGGCGAGACGCTGCCGCCTCGAAGCGCAGATCGCCGTCAGGCGCCGTGGGCCGTCCTTAAAGCGACACTACCAGACCAAAATCTCTCATCAACCGTTAAAATTTTTACCGAAAACCAGCTGAATTTATCGAATGGTGTCCACTCAGTTGTGCCTTACAGTTTTGAAAAAATTTGATCAAACAAAGCAGCAGTCTCTGAGCCATTCCTAAACAATGAAAAACGACGAGAGGGTGGGCGACTCCTCACTCAAAGACTGCCCACAGGCGTGAAAAAACTCTTGCATGCCCACGAGGGTTCAAGCATGTCTGATGTAATCACACGTGATTCAAATCCATATGGTTTTTGCAAAAAATAATAAGGTCGGATACTTTTCTAACAGACCTCATACATCCATTCCTGCATTTAAGGCCTACAGGCTACACCACATTCCAAAAAAGTTGGGATCATGGGGGCACTATAGGGCAAGTAATGACGTAAATCGATCAATAAATAAATAAATAAATACTTGTAAATAAACATGGGGGTGGGATGAAAAGCTTTGCCTCCAACATGATTATTTCAATAATAGGCAAAATTCTTCTTCCTTAGGCTGTTTCTGTTAGGGTTCACCACAGTAGATCAGTCGTTTCAATCTCACCCTGTCCTCTGCATCTTCTTCTGTCACTCCAGCCACCTGCATGTCCTCCCTCAGGACATCCATAAACCCACTCTTCTTCTCATACCTCATGGCTCCATCCTCAGCATCCTTCTCCCTATATACCCTGGGTCTCTCCTCTGCACATGTCCAAACCATGTCAATCTCACCTCTCTGACTTTGTCTCCAAACCGTCCCACCTGAGCTGTTCCTCTAATATGTTCATTCCTAATCCTGTCCATTCTCGTCGCTCCTAAAGAGAGTCACAACATCTTCAGCTCTGCCACCTCCAGCTCTACATCCTGTCTTTTTGTTAGCACCACCGTCTCTATGCCGTACAACATAGCCGGTCTCACTACTGTCTTGTGGACTTTCCCCTTCAATAATAAGCAAGATCTCGAAGTGAAACTACATAGTATGAGAATATTCCTTTACTTACTGACTATTGTTACACCAAATGTTTTTTATCTTCATTTTCAGGCATGTGCAGAAGTGCCTTCAATGTAAGACATGCACGCAGTAGTCAATAAAAAATGGCAACGTACACTGATGTGCATTTGAAACAATGCACTGTTATTGAATTCCTCACTCAAATAATCACGATCTGGTACAAAAGCACTATCCAAATAAAAGGCAGAGTCATGACAGAGCAAAGACATGAAGCAATTTGCACATTTCTCCCTCTACAGTGCATAATATCATTAAATGATTCAAGGAATCTGGAGGATTTTCAGTGCAAGGGCTAGGGCGCAAGACCAAGCAGCAGAACACTCATCATCTCTGATCCTTAAGATGACACTGCATCAAAGGGGATTAACTTTGGGAAAACCTTTGCCAAACACTGCAATACAGATATAGTAGAAATATACTATATCATCGTCACATGAATCAGTATTTCTGTTCTTTTTTGGAAGTAATGTGTGCCATGTACTATAGACCAAAGACGAAACGGACCTTCCAGACTGTTGTCAGAAACAAGTCCAAAAGCCAGAGTCTGTCATTCAATTCAGTTCAAATCATTGTCACTCACACACCTGTTAAAAACATGAGGGAACAAAATTTGTACACCAAGTCCAGTAGGGTGCAGAATAAGTGACTTTTAAAAAACACACCATACAATAAAAATAATAATAATAATAAAAACTTAATTGCACACACACACTCATCTTCAACTGCTTAGTCCAATTAAGGGTCGTGGGGGGTGGGGGTGGGGGGGGAGCTAGAGCCTATCCCAGCCGTAACTTAATTAATTAAATACCAAATAGCTGATGAAGTCAGAGCTGTGCAAAGTGCAGAAGTACAGAATCAAGGAGATCATAAAACTCACAGCCTCTGTGAGGAAGCTGCACTTAAGCCTCATTGTTCTGGCTCTGAGGTTGCATTCATGTTCATGTGTGTGCTTCATGATTCATGATACTGTGCTTCTATACACCTGCTGACATAAATGTCCTCCGATGAAGGGAGGTTCCTGCTGATTGTTTTTTGAGCAGTTTTAACCACCTGATGCAGTGTCTTCCTGTCAGTTACATGGAAGATGTCACCATGTTTCTCCATCATACATTGAAAAAAATAGGTGAGGACAGCCGGCCAACTGCAGTGTCCTCAAAAAGTACATACGTTGGTGGACCACATGAGGTTGCTGGAGATGTGCAACCCCAGGTATTTGAAGGTGGACACCATCTATATGATTACTTGGGTACCTTACAGAGTATTTTATTATATCCTTGGCGGATGTAATAATATCATTAGTGTTTATTTATTTATTTGTCTGTCTGTTACCAGAATTACGTCAAAACTATTGCACGGATTTTCACAAAATTTTCACCACAGATACATATTAGGGCATGGAAGAATCCATTAAATTTTGGAGGTGATCTGGATCCAGATTCTCGATCAAGTTTCACTTTATAAAGGCTTTGAAGGATTATGCCAAAACTACTTCACAGATTCTAACCAAATTTTCACCACCAATACATATTAAGGCATGGAAGACACCATTAAATTTTGGTCGTGATCTGGATCCGGATTCTAAATCAAAATTTCACTTTATATAGGCTTTGAAGGATTACTTCAGAACTACCTCATGGATTCTCACCAAATTTGTGCCACAGATAGATATTAGGGAATGAAACACTCCTCTGAATTTGCAAGGTGATACCGATTGGTGGACATCAGAAATCTGTGATTGCTCTTGCTACTTCTGTGATAGCAGCATGAATACAGGAAAGTACACTGAGATTTTAAAGCAAAACATGCTGAATTCAAGACACCATCTTTTCCAAGGACATCTGTGCATTTTTCAGCAAGATAATGCAAAACCATATTCTGCACACATTACAAAGAGATGGCTGCTGAAGAAGAGGGTACAGTTACTGGACTGGCCTGCTGGTAGTCCTGATCTGTCCTCAGTAGAGGACATGGAAAATTCTGAAACAAAAAACACAACAATGCCAACCTTGAATTGTTGCATGCCTTAACTGTTTGCAGAAAAAAAAATGGGACAAAATAACACCTGAAGTGCATCACCCCTTCATGTCCTCAATGGCAAAATGTCTTTTAAGTGTTTTGAGTTGCAATGGCAACATTACAAAGTGGTAAATGCTTTACAATTGTCATTCTGAAGACTCCCAGAAACTTGCTGCAACATTCAAGTATATCCCGGATAAGCGGTTGGAGATGAGTGAATGAGTTTTCTGACATTGTGATTATTTCTATGCATATTTTCCAACTCCAAGCTTTTTAAATGTAAAGGCTGATTAGATTTAAGCATTCTCAGTTGATATGTATTTGTATAAATGATTAATACCCTACAGCAAAATGTGCGGCAGCACGGTGGCTTAGTGGTTAGCACTGTTGGCTCACAGCAAGATCGCTTCCCGCCCGGACATTTGTGTGGAGGATACAGAGGACAGGGTGAGATGGAAATGACTGATCTGCTGTGGTGACCCAAGCGAACAGCAGAAAGAAGAACAACTTCCTTTCACTCATTAATATGCATCCATTCCTGCAATTAAAGCTTGCAACACATTAAAAAAGAGTTGAAACTGAAGAAATTTGTTCTAAACACAAGCGCAATCAGAGATTTCTGACGTCCACCTGTCCGGATCCGGATCACCTCCCAAATGCAATGGAGTCTTCCATGCCAAAATATGTATCTGTGGTGTAAATTTGGTGAGAATCCATGAAGTAATTTTTTGACGTAATCTTTCAAAGCATACATAAAGTGAAGTCTTGATCCAGATCAACTCCAAAATTGAATGGAGTCTTCCATGGCCTATTATGTATCTGTGGTGAAAATTTTGTGACAATCTGTAAAGTAGTTTTGACCTAATCCTTCAAAGTCTATATAAAATGAAACTCGATCCAGAATCCGGATCTGGATCACCACCAAAATGTAATAGAGACTTCCTTGGTCTCATAGCTATCTGTGGTGAAACTTTCATGACACTCTGTGCAATAGCTTTGATGTAATCTTGCTAATAGTCAGACAGATAAATAAATAAATAAACGGCGCTGATGTTATTGCGTCCTTGGTGGATGTAATAAGGACTAAATCAGGGGATGTCCGGGGATGGATACATGAACATTTCCAAGTCACTGAATATGTCTTGGACTTCATTCACCTTAATCATTAAGAATACAAGTAATATGTTGCTGTATAGTAAATCTGTGTCAAGGAGGCAGTTCTCAAAAACTGAAGGGACCATGTTGGAAGGAGATGAGTGAAGGAAGCCGCCAAGACAGCCAGACAACTGCTTATCCTTGCACACGCTGTTTGATGCACATCTTCCTCTACTCGCACCCATCTTGTGTGTGTTTTTTAAGAGCTGATGTAACATGTGAATTTCTCCACTGTGAGATTAGTAAAGTCTTATCTTATCTTATCTTAACTCTGGGTATCAAACATGTCCAAGTCTGGAGGACAAATGGTTTGGACTTCAGACAGCTAAGCAGTGTATCCACTGTAGTTTCAGTATTTCATAATTCAGTGTGTGCTGATTAGAACCTTTAGATGCCCTTTACCGACTTTTCCATTTGGGTGTGACCTCATTCATATCAGGTCAGATGGTCAATAATCAGTGGTAAATATTTAACATGCAACTCACCATTGTGAAGCCAATTCTGGGTGTGACACAAGTCAGTTTTAAGTTTAGTGAGTAAGTAAGTCCCTTCGGCTGCTCCCTTGTTTGCACTTGGGGTCGCCACAGCAAATCCAAGGTGGATCTGCATGTTGAATTGGCACAAGTTTTACGCCGGATGCCCTTCCTGATGCAACTCCACATTACATGGAGAAATGTGGCAGGGGTGGGATTTGAATGTGGCAGGGGTGGGATTTGTGAGTACAGGATGTTTAACCTGGTATGTTGTCAGTTGGCACTCTGTCCTGGTCTGCAGGTGTGCAACACATTCCTTAAAAACCCTGCCATGTTCAGGATTCATTACTAAGTCTGTTGTGTAAAAAACAGCCAGTATTTAAATCAACATGTTTTCTTAACCTTAGAAAAATCCATACAATTTTAGGCAAGACGAGGTAACCAGATTTTTGTTAGTCCACATTTCAGACTTATTAAACGGCACCACACTGACAAACTGGCCAAAGTAAAATTATTTATTAGAACCACCAAACACCAAATGTCACTGTGAATTCTGAAAGGCAAAGCTTTATGAAGTTTGCATTTATTTATATTAAGATGAACAGAACAGTTCCTCTCATCAGGATGGACATTGTTTTGGTCGAGAAGCCACCATGAAAGATTAAAAAAAGATGAAAAAAAAAAAGAAGAAAGATAGAAACTTTTTGTGCAGACTCACTCCTGTGAACATGCCTTCACAGATGTGTTTATTGAGCTCTTTTAGAACGCTGGAGTCATATGACACGGGCAAAGAAACATTTCTGCTCAGCAGAAGTTTGATCTGGTTTATTTTTATTCAAACATTAAGTGATTGAACATGAAGCGTTAGCTGGTAACTTGTGGAAAATTGACTAAATAACAAAAGATACAGAGCAATGCAACTTTGATAGACAGACACACACACACACACACATATATACTCAACAAAAATATAAACGCAACACTTTTGGTTTTGCTCCCATTTTGTATGAGATGAACTCAAAGATCTAAAACTTTTTCCACATACACAATATCACCATTTCCCTCAAATATTGTTCACAAATCAGTCTAAATCTGTGATAGTGAGCACTTCTCCTTTGCTGAGATAATCCATCCCACCTCACAGGTGTGCCATATCAAGATGCTGATTAGACACCATGATTAGTGCACAGGCGTGCCTTAGACTGCCCACAATAAAAGGCCACTCTGAAAGGTGCAGTTTTATCACACAGCACAATGCCACAGATGTCGCAAGATTTGAGGGAGCGTGCAATTGCAATGCTGACAGCAGGAATGTCAACCAGAGCTGTTGCCCGTGTATTGAATGTTCATTTCTCTACCATAAGCCGTCTCCAAAGGCGTTTCAGAGAATTTGGCAGTACATCCAACCAGCCTCACAACCGCAGACCACGTGTAACCACACCATCCCAGGACCTCCACATCCAGCATGTTCACCTCCAAGATCATCTGAGACCAGCCACTCGGACAGCTGCTGAAACAATCGGTTTGCATAACCAAAGAATGTTTGCACAAACTGTCAGAAACCGTCTCAGGGAAGCTCATCTGCATGCTCGTCGTCCTCATCGGGGTCTCGACCTGACTCCAGTTCGTCGTCGTAACCGACTTGAGTGGGCAAATGCTCACATTCGCTGGCGTTTGGCATGTTGGAGAGGTGTTCTCTTCACGGATGATGCGAAGGAGATGTGTTGCACTCCATGAGGCAAGTGGTGGTCACACCAGATACTGACTGGTATCCCCCCCAATAAAACAAAACTGCACCTTTCAGAGTGGCCTTTTATTGTGGGCAGTCTAAGGCACACCTGTGCACTAATCATGGTGTCTGATCAGCATCTTGATATGGCACACCTGTGAGGTGGGATGGATTATCTCAGCAAAGGAGAAGTGCTCACTATCACAGATTTCGACTGGTTTGTGAACAATATTTGAGGGAAATGGTGATATTGTGTATGTGGAAAAGGTTTTAGATCTTTGAGTTCATCTCATGCAAAATGGGAGCAAAACCAAAAGTGTTGCATTTATATTTTTGTTGAGTGTGTATATACACATGAGCATGTTGCACATGCCACAAGACCATCAAATCTGATGGAGCTTGAGAGATTCACCAAAAAAGAATGTGCTGGGGTTCCTCTGGAGACCCTTTGGCCCCCACCCCACTTGTGCACGGTGCAAAAATTATTATTATTTTTTTTTTTTTGCACACATAATTTTATAATTTCTGGGACATTTGAGATGAATACTGAAAAAAAAAAACACTGGACCTCAACAAGGAGGTCCAGGGACCAACAGAGGCCCCGGAAACCCAGGCCTATCAATAATTGTTGTTGTAAATAATCTGACACCAACAAAATATATAAAATATGAATGTTCCTTTATTCCAAATGTGCCCTGCAAATTAGTATAACTTCAAATATAAAAAATGCAAACCTGAGTCAAAAAAAGTGAACAGTGTATAAGGGCCACATCAAAAGAAAATTCCAATTGCCATGATATATATGAAACAATTAAATTGTGGAAATAAATAACTTCAGATAAAATAAATAATTAGTACAAAATTTGGTTTGGCTGGTTTGTTGTTATTGCTGAAGAGGACATTTGAGTAAATTTTGGGAGCTTGAACCCCCCCAGTGGCCGGGGCTTCAAGCAACTGCCTGATTTACCTGTTTGCAAGCCCTGTTCCTGCTCGTTGAAAACTAAAACAAATGACTGGAGGCTGTTATTCGGCAAAAAGGAAACAACTGAATATTAATATCAGGGTGACTTAATTTTGACCCTGGTATTTTTTTTCGTGAAATAGTTTTGTTTTTGTGTGCAAAGTAAAATAAATAATGTAAGCATTCAAAATAAAACTAGGGTGCTTAGAAATGCTGTGTTGAAAAGTACTTGCTCTTTTAAAAAGCAGTAGAAAATTACATTTCATTGGGGCTAATAACTTTGTTCTCATCTGTATGTACACTGCTCAAAATAATTAGAGGAACAGAGTGTCGATTATTGTAATATATAAATATATATAAAGTGTGTTTTTTTCGTTTTAACACTCGTGAAAAGCAAATGCTATAATCACGTGACTATAGATGGGTATGAAGATAAGCACGAGCCAAAATAAAAGGCTGAAACTGGTTTCGTTGCCCAGTTAGATTTTTGTCAGTAAGGAGACGAACTGATCTCACGACCAGAAATCTGACCGTGCAGATCACGCGAAATAAGGCGATGAGGAGGATAAATAACTCCGTGTTATTCCTAAAAACTCCAGCTGTGGACTGAACCGACAGCTGATCCGCTTCACACCCTGTGACGTGGGAGGAGCCACGTGACGCGAGGGTGAAGACAAACGGGAGAAGGATAAATGCAGAAGAAACCACCTTTAAATTTTGCTTGTCGTTTTTCAGTGGGCGAAGTCTTTTATTTTATTTATTTATTTATTTATTTTTTTTGTCTTTTCCTTCTGCATCGTGGGGCTCACTTTGGATTGGATGGCGGTAGGTTGTGTGTTCGTGGCCACGACTGTTTGTGTTAACTTTTTAACTTTAGTTTCTAAGGACACAAACGCATATACATACATACACAGACAGACACACAAACACGCGCGGTGTCTGTGTGGAGGAGGCGTTAACCGTTTGTTGTCTGTTAACAGTTATTTAACGGCTGTGCTCAAACCAAACATTATTCCTGACTTATGTTCGTGCTCAAGTATGTCTGAAAGAAATATCTTTTTCAAGACGCAGTCATTTCCACCAGACAGAGCTACATTTGTTTGTTTTTGTCTGTCGACAGGGTTACTGAAAAATTCAAACTTTTATCAATTAAACGCTGTTCAGAGGGGAACCCTTTAAAGGGTCAAATTATACCGTATAAGGTAAGTCAACAGATGCCCTAAAAAAAAAAAAAAAAAAGTTAGTAGCCATAAAATACAACCTGGATGTTTTGGTACAAAAGTTAAACTCGTTTCATGTTTTTAAGAAATCTTATGTTATTATGTTCTTCTTGGATTTAATGGTGGCTGCAATCAGTCACCCAACTGTCTTAGCCCAAAAGCATTCACACCCAAAGCTGATCAAGGGAATAATGTGATTATTACCATCAGGTGACAAAGTAAAACCTCTTAATCATTCTAAAGTTAGTTTTAAGCAGAAAACGAGGCCGTTTTAAAGCAGAAACGAGGCACTAATCAGTGACCCTTGTTTTCCTAATTTTTAGTTTTTTAAAGGTCACAACAAAACCAGGCCTGTGTCCATCTTGTGAATGTACACATATTAGCTTGTACAACACATTTATACAATATGGGTGGTAACAATGTGTGTGGTTTAGTCTCACATTTCTGTTTCTGACTCTCACCAACAGAAGGAGCTCTCCCTGTATCTGGAACTTGCACATGTGATGGAAGTGAAGCTTAGCTCATATATTTACACTTTAAACCAGGTTTCAAAAACTTTCAAACAGATAACACAGACAAACACTTGATAACTACTGTAAAATAAGGAATTAGCACAGTTATTGTCTGACACTATTAACCATCAGATGACAACGTAAACCCTTAAATCATCAAAGTCAGTTTTAAGCAGAAACGAGGCGATAATCTGTTAATCGCTGCTAGCGCTCTGGCATTGGCAGGTGGTTAAGGTGTTGGGCTTTAGACCAGAGGATCCTCAGTTGAAATCCTAGCCTGACCGGAAAATCACTAAGGGCCCTTGGGCAAGGTCCTTAATCCCCTAGTTGCTCCCAGTGTGCAGTGGGCACCTTGCATGGTAGCAGCCTGACATCGCAGTGAATGTGAGGCGTTATTGTAAAGCACTTTGAGCTTCCAAAATGCAGTCCATTTACCATTTATTTGCCAGGATGCATGCGCAGTGAAGGCAAGGGGTTGCCGAGTCCCCGACACCGGCGCCCGGTGACCAACTCCAAATGTAGAGACGCTGCCTTGGCATACATGTCAACCTATACGGATTGTCCGTAAATTATATGGATTTTTCCATGTTTCAGAGTCATACGGACATACAAATAAAGTCTTATGGATATTTAGGGTTTTCTGTTGTAAATTTATTTTTTTACTGTTGTTTTTCTTAACTCCGCGGACTTTCTGCCAGTCGTCCACCATCTTTGTACTCCTCATAGAAGCTGTGTGATGACGTGTGCAACGTGAGCATCCAATCGGAATTGGTTCACCGTCACATGGTTTTCTAATATCCAATCGTAGGGCAGAGCAGTCTCAGACGGTAGGGCCAAAGATTGTTAGGAGCAGTGATCTGTTACTCTGAGTTCTTGTTTCTGTAAAAATAGAACAGCTGTGTGACACTATATTTACGGGAAATATATTGAGTTTGTACAAAATACCTACAATGTACTTGTAGACATTGATTTTATTGACCACAAGCAATTTTACTGTGGAGCAGGAGGATTTAACTGTGGAGGACTTCCACCATAAAAGAGCCCATGGAGATCCGTGGTGTTAGTTATTAATATACAGACAAAACCCCAGCTATGTGATACTGCTATGCGGTTGTGTGTACTGTAATAAAACTGATTTTGGTGCGATTTAGGAGGTTATAAGTATTTTGTGTTGATTTTAGCACTTGGTTATACAGGTGGATCCTCAAAGGGGTTGGCATGTATGTCTTAGTCAGGGGCAGAGACAGGAGCAGACCTTGACTGTGGGAGGAAAGTGGAGTGCCTGGAGGAAACCCACGCAGATGCAGGGAAAACATGCAGGACAGGAGGATTTGATGCTTCCAAATGAAGATCGACTTAATAACTGAACCTTATCCCTGTCTCATCCAACATGTTGCTGTGATAAAGGTGAAATGGAGACATGATACACTATAGAATGTAAGCTGAGGTTTACACTTTTGTACTGTTTTAAAATGATTCTCCATGAAATTTTGGAGTTGCATCAGGAAGGGCATCCGGCGTAACTTGCGGTTATGACTCACAGACTGAGCCTTTGGCTTTTTCCTGTCACAAATCCATGATGGCGATTTGTCGTGTTGTTCACCAGACGCTTGAAAAGCCAGATAGTGACGTAGAAATCTCCACCCCCTGTGTGTGTCCAGATGTATTGCTGCCGCATCCACTTTTGCAAAAAACACAAGCGAATACGGCAGAATGATCGTGCGGCGCACGCATTGTAAAAGGCCCTTTAACAAACACTGGGGTTAACAAACTGGCCAGTTTTGCTATTATTGTGTAGCTTTCACAGATCCCAAGCTGAAGTTATTAAGTGATATACTACTACATGGTAGACTGTGTTGTAAAAAATATACTGGAGAGACTTCTTTTACCTTCCCAGTTATCAGTTAGATACCAAGTGTCAAAAAGCAGTGACGGATTGTGCAGAGCAGAGAACCAATGTTCTGTGAAAATGATTTAAGAATTACCAGCAGACCAGACCAGACTCAAAGGGTCACCCCTTTGAGTCTGGTCTGCTTGAGGTTTCTTCCTCAGAGGGAGTTTTTCCTTACCACTGTTGCTCTGGAGGTTGGTAAGGTTAGACTTACCTGTGTGAAGGCGCCATGAGGCAACTCTGTTGTGGTTTGGGCTATATAAAGGAAATAAATTGAAATTAAATTGAAGAATTCAGAAACCGAAAAAGTTGGAAAAAAAAAAAAACTGACACCACCACAATAAAACTTTGATTCATGTGCATGAACTAAATGCATACTGACATTTGATCTATTCTATTTTAGCTTGTGAAAAGCCGCTTCTAACAGGACTTTGACTTTGAAAATTTTCTCCAAGGTAACTAGTGTTGGCGGTGGGTTTGCGCTCTACTTTATGTTTAAATTAATGGTGTAAATTTGTTGCCATGATATTTGATAATTGTCCCATTGTAAACAGACTTGTCCTGTTATGTTTCCACAAATCGAGACTGTCTTTTTGGCTTCCTTTACCTTCTGATCGCTGGTAATTTGCATGGTGAGGTTTGCATGACCTTCCCAAGGGTTTATGCTGAAAATGTATTTCCTGGTGAATGTGAGTGTGTCCTTGGCCTTTCATCCTTGGGTCATCAACACTGAAGCATTTGGGTGGGGGTTGGTCATATCCACAGTGTTCATGTGGCCAGAATGTAGCTCACCTTCACACACAGTGGGAGTAATTTCCTCAGTTATTCAAATTGCCTTGACATTTTCTGTGAGCCACAAACTACAGAATGATAGTTCTCCACTGCACAAACCTGTTTGAGGTGAAGTGTAGACTGGTTTTGCACTACATGATCCTTTTTAATAATTGGCTAATTTGATCAAGACTGGTTTAACTGTCAAATGTAGTCCCCTTTAAATCTTAAAACCTGAATGGGAAAATCAGATTAATCAAATGTTTTTATAGTTTTAACAAACACGTTTTTTGTTGTTGTTTTTTTTTTTTTAATAACTGGTATAATTGTGCGGCTTTTATTGTGAAGGGATTGTATGTCAAATACTGATGTCTAGGTTGCAGCTATTGATTATTTTAGTAATCAAGTATTCAAGTATTGATTATTCTGGCAATTAATCGAGTAACTGGATAAAAAGTACTTCTGCGTTTCCAGGGCTCTTCCTAAGCAATGGTAGAAGGTCGCTGCACCATCACACAATTGTCAAATTTAGTGTATCCCTTTCTGTTTTCCTGGGAAATTATTTTTTTTACATCTTTACAAGTTTTGGATCTTTACCGGTGTCAGGAGCTCAGCCAAAGTCTTGACATTTTGCTGAAATGGCGATGGAACTTGGCTTTCTGTTTTTTGTTTTCCCCAACTTGTAAAATGTAATCATTTTTTTTTTTTTTTAAGATTGGTGGACTGGGTCCCTGCATGAAGTGAATTTTATTTTTTGTTATCCCTCTTTCTCTGCGATTCAGCTGGAGGTTGAACATACAATTCTCACAGTCACTTTATAAATAATTATTATTTTATTTAAGTTTCCATGTTTGTGAAGCATTGTGTGTTGCCCCAAAAAAAGCGAGAATTAAAAAGCAAAACACTCAGTGCAAGTCTAAGAGGAAAAAAAAAAGAAAGAGGATTTTCTTTCAGAGAGTGTTTGTCAGTGTGGCCGAGGATGGAGCTGTGACTCGCCCGGTGTGAGGGGAGTGCTGAAAGCCCCTCACACCATGCAGAGAGAGGCAGCAACCGTCCGCCGCATGAATAATCACTCCCCACGTAGAGCGGAGAGCAGCTAGCAGACAAAATTGTGTTTTTTAAAAAAAAAAAACAGAAATGCACTGCTTCGCTTTAAATGCACAGTAAGTCTATTTCAGATGATCAGTGTAAACCGTCTTTCTCCTAAAAAGCTTTATTTAGTCTGTGTGTCACGTTGGAAAGCTGTAGCTTTTGTGCTAAATGGATTAGCGCTTACACAGCTTCAGTGCATGCTCTAGTCTTCTGTTTTTTTTTGTTTTTTTTTCTGGGGATGTTACAATGCCAGGCCTTTGTATGGCACTATGTAGTATAACGTTAAACAAAGCTTTGAGGCACAGAATTTGCCTCAAACATTTTTTGTAATCGAAATATTTGAGTTACTCCCCTAATCATTTCAGCCCTACTGATGTCATTTACAGCCTACACTCATGGCAAGCTGATTCTGTATACTGATCTCAATGAGGCACTCTGAGTCTCATTCCATAACAGAAAATTGCAGTAACATATAATTAAGCTGGTGTAAAGGGGCATTTAAAACAAGATCTGAATGAGGACGACATGTTGGTTCTTGCAGAACAAGTAAAATTAATAAATCATGCTCTCAAACTGAAAGACCACCCTCTTGATTTAACCTTCATACTACACTGCAGTCTACTTGTTTTCACTTTGTAGGACAGCCAAACACTGTAATGAGGAGCACGGGTTAGCTAAGTAATGCTACATCTGTTTTAAAAAATCTAGAGGAGTTTTTTGTTAGTGTGGCGAATGTGCATGTTTACACCCAGTTTCTCTTGCCCTGTACAGTAACTTAAATAGCCCATTGACTTCTACTTGCTAACATTGTTTGCATTATAAATAATGTGGCATTTAAAAAGATTTTGCTTCTTGTCACATGAAGTAGTAGCACCATGTTTTCAAAAATAAATGCAACTTAATGAACCAATGTGATTTGTTTGTCTGCTCCTGTGATATCAAAATTAAACTGCGATATCATTAGGGATGGGATGACAAGTCATAATAGTCCACGACGACTAGCTAACATCCGATTAGTCGACTAATAAAAAAATAAAAAAAAATTGTCTAGTGGCTGAGTCTTACAGAACAAACCCCAACTTGGCACTCGACTTCTTCCCGCTTTGTGGGACAGCTACAACGGAGGAGGACGGCTAGGCTCCAGTAACACTATGTAATTGGCTGTTTTAATGAGGTCATTTGCATTTGGTGACTAAACGTGCACATTTACTCGTAGCTCCGCATTGGAGCAGTCCATGCATCCAGGCATGGGTGATGTTTTTGTCTGAGAGGCGACAAGAAACAGTTTATTCAGAGTTTTTGTGCCTCATACATAATGTGGTGTTTGCCACCCAATAAATAATGGGAAGTGAAAAGATGATGCCCAAACATCTCAAAAGAGACTCTAGGCTGAAATATGTTGAACTGCTTCATTACTGGTTTTGGCGTTGGTGTTTCCTATTGGCTCTTGTTGCTGTGGTTTGGACAGTGGTTCCCAAACTTTCTTTTGCGGCTCCATCCCGTTGATGTGGTCACCCAGGTTGTCTACAGTAAATAATTGTTTTGTTTCGGGTAGGAAAAATTTAAATGTCAAATTGAAAAACGTAAATAGCAATAAATGTCCAACAAATTTACACTTCACATGATAAATAAAGCCTAACCTAATTACAATAATTTTACAGTAGGTTTTGTAATAACTGTTATGCTAAAGTCAAAACTGTGTATGAGTAGTGATTTGACCACTAACATTTTAATATTTGAGGCAATAAATGGTATAATTTTGAGCAAGTGTGGCTGAGAGAAGCCTTTTCGTACAAATGAAAATATTCAGACTGAGGAACAACAAAGATAAACAGGATGGCAGGAACCTGAAACCTTATTTTCTTCTCAGTGACCCTCTTCTAAAATCAGGAATGTTCCTGCCACCCGGAAATGTTCCTGAACATTTCTATCTGTTCATGTTTGCGTGACATATCTGTTCTGGCCATTATTTTGAATAGTCATCAGCATAAAACAGTCAAGCAAAATATATTCTCTCTCTTAACCCTGTTCTCCATCGTCAAGCTAGTCTGGTCTCATGGAGTTTCTCCACCAGCGTCGTCTCAAATCAAATTCTGAGGAGACATTACTAGGGTGACCATATTTTGTTTACTGAAAACCAGGACACTCAGTCCAGCAATGAAATACTACTAATCAGTGAAACCAGAATAATATAATTGACAGAATGATTGACAGAACAGCACCTTATCATGCCCCCTACTCTCAAGATATTGATGACCAATCTCAAGATAATGCCCCCCTCCATCATGTTCAAAGCACAAACTTATCTCTTTTCTGTCCCAGTTAGTACTAATCACCGGAATAGCAGATTGCCATATTGGAAAATTTACCATTACCATCACTAGATGGCACCACACAAGTCTGGTTCTGCCATTTCCGTCGCTGTTCTGTCAAGGGTTTTGGCTTCTAATGCCGACCTACAGCTTTATATAGTGGCTAAATAACTTTATTATTTTAATGGTGAGACCTGATCATCTCATCAGTACTTGTTTTGGTTATAATTTTAAGCAAAAACAACCTGGTTCCATTCCGCCTATAGTTCTGGCGATTAGTAGCTCCCCGAATACCGGTCAATTTAATGGCCCAATGAAAACCAGAACATTGTCATCACTTTCTTCAAAAAAAATAAAAAAAAAATAAAACAGGATGGCCCGAACAGGACATGTCCTGGGAAAATAGGACGTTTGGTCACCCTAACTTTACTAAAACACAATGAAGGCTGAAACACGTGGTGGTGTTTTTATTGCTTTGTGCAGAGATGTAAATTCTGAGTGCTACCAAGCACAACATAAGCTCCTGATGCTGCAAATCAGGGCTCAAGACATGCAAAGCAGGGGAAGTGGTGGCTTCAAGGTTTTACAGAAGCAGTCTTGTGACTTCATGTTCAACCCCCCCCAAACAGATCAGCCCTTATTCGTCCTTATTCGTCAAGTTGCTCCTGGCATGCCAAAAGTAGCTGTTGTAAAACCATCGAGGCTAGCAACTAATGTTCAAAGGAGTTAAGATGGGAAGCACATTTTAGTTTAACAGTGGTTTTAGTTTACTGGTATTTTAGCTCAACACCACGTGTGAGGTCGCATTGAAAGTGGATCATGGTCCCTTTTTTTTTTCTTAAAAATGCAAGAAGTCTGTACATTATACTAATCCCAGTTATTCTTTTGTTTTTTTCTTCCAGATGCAATGTGCCTTTATGACACACCACTGACAGTGTGCAGAGGGGGAAAAGAGCAGCAATGCTACTGATGTGTCCTCAAGGAACATGGGAATGGAACTTCTTCAGCTAAAGGAGTGACGCTGTGCTTTTCCTGTTTTGTCTGCAGTCTGAGCACTATGAGGGAGGGGAGCATTTTCTGTTTACAGTGGACGACAACCAGTAACGGAGATCCCAGACTGCTGAAGTGTTTGACAAAAGCCTACTGGACTTGATGACAACAACATAAAGGACAGTTGGTGGGACTAGGAGTTAGTGGACGAGGGATATATATGTGAAGTGAGAGTGGACAGAAGGTGAAAAGAATGAAAGGAAGACCACAAGTAGAAAGTAAGAAGTTAAGAATGCAGAGATAAAATAACACACTCGACTGTTGGGAAAACAGGAGAGGAGGGCTTTCCAGGATTCTGAGAGTATCTTCAAAACAAGAAGTCGTAGAAATGTTTATGAATTTCCGCCGTATTCATAAGTGTCAGTGCGTGCAGCTGCTCACCACAGGCTTGCTGTTGTGTGTGGTGATGGTGTGCTGGGAGGAGCTTGACCACCACGTGGTCAGCCACGTGAGATCCTACTCCTACCGCTATTTGGACAACAGCTACGACTTTGTCAACTCTTCCTTTGCCATCACAACAAACCGCGGCCATAACCGCAGAAGCGGCAGTTCCCACCTCGTAGATGGCGGGTTTGTGAGCTACCCTTACCTCATCAACCACCCGTGCAAATGCAAAGCTGCGGATGAGAAGACGTGGGAAGAAGTCCTCCTGCTTTTGTTTGTGAAATCATCTCCAGAGAACTTTGAGCAAAGGCAGGCGATTAGGGACTCCTGGGGCAACCAAAGCTTTGCCCAGTCTGAAATGGGGGCAAGTGTGAGGGTGCTGTTTGCTGTTGGTGTACCTTCAGATGTCCTGCAGAGGAGCAGTGTGCAAAAAGCACTGCTCCATGAGGACCAGGCTTATGGCGACCTGATTCAGCAGGACTTCGTGGACACCTTCCACAACCTGACTACGAAACTGATCCTTCAGTTCCACTGGGTCCACCAGTATTGCCCTCAGGCTGATTTCCTCATGTCTGCAGATGACGACATCTTTGTGCACATGCCCAACTTGTTGAAGTACCTGTCACACCTCAAAAGTAGCCAGGCAGGGGCTAGAGACGTCTGGGTGGGGCACGTACACAGAGGCGCCCCCCCTGTTCGACGTAAGGACAGTAAATACTACGTCCCCTATGAGCTGTATCCTTGGGCTTCCTACCCCGACTACACCTCTGGTGCAGGGTACGTGGTATCAGGCGACGTAGCCGCGAAGATATACCAGGCTACTCTGCTGCTGAACACCTCCATGTACATAGACGACGTCTTCATGGGAATTTGTGCCAAGGCAATGGGGGTCTCTCCCCAGGAGCACGTGTACTTTTCAGGGGAGGGAAAGACTCCTTACAACCCCTGCATCTATGATCGAATGATCACATCACACGGCCATATCACAGATGTGCGCTTCCTGTGGCAGTCGGTGACCGGCCATGAAGCGTATAGGCACTCCAAAGGATTTCTGAGTAATCTGTACTGCACAGCGGTAAAAGTGATGCTGCTGTGTCGACCTCATTACCAGAACACTTATTCCTGTATGGCAGCTTTTTCATAATTGGACCTTTTATGTGATGTGACAACTGCTGAATGTGTGTGACACACACACACACCCTGCCACTCATTGCAGCATTTTAATGTGATTTTAATATTTCACCGTTTCGGCGAAGTGGTTCACAGACTTCATGAATATGTTTGCCATCTTGTAGTAAAGATCGAAGCTGTTCCATCAGCTTTCACTCCATTATAGTGCGAAAGGGCAGAGCTGGTAAAACCTGTCTCAGGAGTATTTACATAACCGCCTTTGTCTCTCTGTACACAGAAGGGCACATTTTACCTGCCAGCTACAGAAGTTCAGTGCTGTCAGGAGGAAGACGCACACTGTAAACTAGCTGGCAGTATGCATTTTTTTTTTTGTTACTGTCACGGTGGCACCTGATGAAGTTAACTTCATGCTCTGAAGACCTTTTCAAGAAACTGAATTCAATTATGTTTTAATGTTTGCTACTTAGTTGTGGTTTGAAAGGTTGTCTTTTATTTTTTAAATGAGCCTTAAACCACAAAGTTGTCAAGACTACATTTTTGGTAACATATGAAGCTGTTTGGTTGGATTGCTCTGACAATGTGAAATAAACCCTGGAGAATCTTTAGTTTCTGTGATACCTCTTATTTCTGAGATCTAATGTCAGGTGAAATTGTGTTTGATTAGTCAAAAGTGGGTCATTGCTCGGGGTACATGCAAGTGTCAAGACCAACTGTCCAAAGAAAAGGGTCAAAACGAGGTTTATTGGACACAATTTCTGGTTCTGGTAGTACAGTGGCTTGCAAAAGTATTCAGCCCCTTTGTATTTCACGCATTTTAATTTGTTTATGGCATTTCAGATACCAAAAGTAAATCAGGCTTCTCAATATAAAATTTCAAAAATTATCTTTCTTACACTCAAACTGAAAGTAAATCTCTACAAGTTGATATAAATTAAGTAAAAATATGAAAGCCAAGATGATGGGTTGCATAAGTAATCAGCCGCTTTGGTATAATACCTGTAAATAATCAGTTTAACTGCCAGTTTTCTTCAGACAAGTCAGGAGATGGATACATGAACATTTCCAAGTTACTGAATATGTATTGAACTTTATTTAGATCCGTTATGAAGAAATACAAACAGTATGACACTCTATGGTAAATCTGTGTGGAGGAGACAGTTCTCAAAAACTGAGTTGACTTTGCAAGAAGAAGAGTGAGGAAAGCCACCAAGACATCCAGACAACCCGGAAGAAGTTGCAGGCTTCTGTGGCTGTGATTGGAGAAATTGTGCATAGTGCATGTTTTGCATTTTGTATCCCCACTTCATGATAAACTGGAACAGAGGAGGGTTTTCTTTCACCAAAACATCAAATCTAGGCTTGCATATCAGATGTACCTTCTGGCAAGTTGTAGCTGAAGGTTCAGATCTTTTTAATAAAATCCTCCTTTATACCACTTCATCATGAAGCTGTATAACTGGGGATACAAAATGCAAAATATGCACAATTTCTCCAATCACAGGCAGAGAAGCCTACAACGTCTGGGTTTTCTGGATGTCTTGGTGGCTTTCCTCACAATTCTCCTTCTTGGACAGTCACTCAGTTTTTGAGAACTGTCTCTTCCACACAGATTTACCATAGAGTGTCATACTGTTTGTATTTCTTCATAACTGAAGTAAATAAAGTCCAAGACATATTCAGTGACTTGGAAATGTTCATGTAAACATCCTCTGACTTGTCTGAAGAAAACTGGCAATTAAACTAATCATTTACAGGTATTATACCAAAGGGCTGATTACTTATGCAACCCATCATCTTGGCTTTTATATTTTTAATTAATTTATATCAAGTTGTAGAAATTTACTTTCAGACTGAGTCTCAGGAAGATAATTTTAGAAATTTTTATATTGAGAAGCCTGATTTACTTTTTGTATTTGAAATGCCATAAACAAATTAAAATGTGTGAAATACCAAGAGACTGAATACTTTTGCAAGCCACTGTATGGCACCATTCTTGTGTATTTATTCCTCAGCTGTACTGTGGTGTCACGTATCGAGGCTCTTGGTGAAGCGATGTAAATCAATCCCAATAACTAGAAAAGTTCAGATACAGCCTACCAATACTCTGGTACACTCTAAAAAAATAGATAGTTCAGTGTCGTATATATCACAGTAAGAAATGGCTATACTGACTTAAAAAAAAAAATCTGTAATACTTGAAGGTATCATCATAATAGTGACATAACACTGTCATAAGTATTACATGACAGTCATGAACGTGCCATAAACATTATGTCAATGTCATGAATGTTTGACTGCTGTCATGAAGTGTCATTCAGTTTTTGTAATGACAAGTTGATTTTTTTGGGTTGTCTTGAATATGACAACTTGATATTAATCAAAGTGACATAACCAGAAGTTGTCTTTGACCTTTTTGGTCTTTGGCTGTATGCCAATTTGTCATTACAAAAACCGAATGACACTTCATGACAGCAGTTATGAACATTTGTGACATTGACATGTTTATGACACATTCATGACTGACAATGTTATGTCACTATTATAATGATCCCTTCAAGTAAAGTGTTACCAAAAAATCTCTGAAACACATTCAGTTGATTGAGTTGGATATACCAAATGAAATGCCAAAAAAAAAAAGTTAATTTTATCTTAACTTTTGCATTCATTATTTGACTTCATTTCATTGAAATAAATTAGCATTTGCTTAACAAATTTGATTTTTTTTTAAATATACTTAATTTGTTTGGTAAATTTCATTCAAAATATTTGGAAAGGACTAATATAATTAATAATTTTACTTTGATTTACCAAGGTCATCAAATATATTTCAATAATTTCACAGCCTTTTTAATTTACTCAATATTCTTGAGTGTAAAATGTTTCACCCACTAAAGAATTGAGTAGAAACGCAGTAACAGTTATTAGAGTGTATAACCAAAGTTTTTCGATGATGACTTGTTGGTTCATTCCCAGGTGCAGCCCATCAAACTGTACCCACGTGTTGGTTTTTCCCCTCTTGAGCTGAGTGGCTGATGTCGTAGGCTTCAGGTGGGTTTGGGACCTGGACACAATCTAATTTTAACAGTTTTCGGTGTGTTTTTTAAAGTTGTTGGACCATCCGCTACTCTCTGAATTCAACTGTTCAGGGAATGCATCTGTTCACTTTAAGTTTTGGTTTGTGAGCTGATGTGGTACTACTCTGGGTCCCACTGCACTGTAACATTTATTTGGAAATTATATGATTATATGCAGTATATGAAATACTGCATGGAAAGTACCACAATTAAATTACAGTATTTCAAAGGTTTTCAAATACTATTTTTAAAAATCAGAATCAAATTTACTGCCAACTTCTCATATACACGGAATTTAATCTGGTGTCATTGGTGCGTAAGAGGAAAAAAAAATTTTCTATAAGAAGTAATTTGAAAAACTTTTTTATATATAGAAATAAGAGAAGCTGGCACATTATTGCACCCACACTTTGCATTCCAAAATATGGAAAGAAATGACAAAGCTTTTTAGAAATACAGTGCATCCAGGAAGTAGAATTTTGAGGGTTAAAAAATGAATTTACTCCCATTTTGGAATAAGGCTGTAATAACAAAATGTGGAAAAAGTGAAACGCTATGAATACTTTTCAGATTTACTGTACTGTGCAACATAACTGTTGCACAGTACAGTTATGTTGCAACAGGTATGTTGCTGAAAGAACATCTGACATCAATGACATATTTCATGTTCAGAATAATAAAATGAGGACCCTATTTCAACTAATTCTGTTCACGAAATCAAATATAGGCTTCAGTTTGATAAATTTTGTTGTCGATCCCAACGTCTCACACTTTTGTTTTTTTGTTTTTGTTTTTTTGTGCCCACATCATGAAAACGGGGCACTTTTCGTGGCGTGTTTTTTTTTTTTTTTTTATGTTTTACTATTTATAATCCTGCCCCTTCTAACTTACCTCCCAGACCCCCTGTTACAAAAGCGCCCTATTTTGATGATGATATCACAAGCCCATAGATGAAGTGACTTTTCCTGATGCCATAACGAACTGCCGTGAGACCTGGTTGACATACAATAGACTTGAAAGGCAATAAAATGTTTGAAAGACATGCACAGTATAGACTGACCCAGGTCTTGTAGTTTAATACGCCACAAGTGAGAGAGATACAAAGACATACGTATAATATAGCAAACTTTCCAAGCAGATTTTCTACTCTCAGCTGAGCAAAGAAAAACAGAGGAGGGAAAAATAATCGTTACAAGGACCTCTGAAAGCAGAACCTCAACAGCTGCTCAACTGACTGGAAGACCCGGGAAGAACACGAGGGATTGAACCAGCTGGAGAGCAATGATCCACACAGGAGTCTTCAAAAAAATGGGTGAGTATAAAACAGAGGAGGAAGAGAGAAAGCAAGATCCTGTTTGGCAGAAGTATCCACTGAATTTTGGAGGTGATCTGCATTCTGGATCAAGATTTTACTTTATAGAGGGGTTGAAGGATTATGTCAAAATTACTTTGCAGATTCTCACCAAATTCGCACCACAGATAGATATTAGGGCATGAAAGACTCCGCTGCATTTTGGAGGTGATCTGGATCAGGATTAGCGGATGTCACAAATCTGATTGTTCTTGTTTTAACAAATTAGTGAACACAATTTAAGACTAATCCTTTTGTGTGCATAGAAGAAATCTTGGCTCTTTAACTCATGAACAATCAGAGCAAAACAAATGTGTTGCCATTATATTTTGAGTATTTGCTGTCAGATAGCAGTAGAATTAAGAACGGGAAGTTGCCTTTTTTATCTTTCACTGTGTCTTCACACTGAGTCATGCAGAAAAGATAGCTACCATACGCCCGTGCGTTGTATGTGCTTACCACGAGTCATTTTTGGATTTTTCAAGGCCCATCTTGGCTGTGCAGAAATATTTAAAGCAGAAGGAAGTCACATGGGAGCAAATGTGGCTGAAAAGCTTTTGGGAAGTCAGAAAGTGCTTGGTTTGGAGTTCCTCATGTATAGATCTTTTTGTATTTTGAGTTATAGTCTGACTCAGTCGCAGTCAGACGTTTTCCTGTTGAGACATCAGCTAGCCAGTGTGAAGAAAAACCACATCCTGAGTGAAATTCCAAAGAAAAAAGGCTTAAACCATGATGTGTTCACAGAAATTAAATTCCCCTCAGACCTCAAAGTTCTGGGTCAACATTTAACTTATGCTCATGTGCTGCTGTGCATCTTGATGGTTTCACTTAGATTTGTGCTAGATTTTGTAGTTAAAAGTGATTTTAGATTTGATCCTGTTCACTTTGGGATTTTAGTGCAGTAGATAACTAAAACAATCCTTCAAATGGCGATACAAGCTCCAAATTTGGCACAAATACACTTAGACATGACTGGTTTGAAACAAAAAAAAAACGACTGGCCACTTGAATTTTTAATAGGTAGCCACGTAAGGGTCAGTTGAAGAATTACACAGGGGTCAAAATTTTAAAATGATTCAGTCAAATTGAAAAGTATGCCACATTATTTGTCTGATCGTAAAGATTCCAAAAAGGTATAGTTTGGACTATCTGTGACTGAATGTTATGGAGTTATGGGGTAAAAACAGCAAGAATGGTGACAAAGGTCAATTTCAGTTTGTACAGGGGTCAAAAGTTAAAGTTGCTCTATTTTTGGGAAAAAGTGATGCAAATTAATGTTTGAGCTAATAGGATTAATAAATGGAATAGTTTTGACAGTGTTGAATGCTTGGTCTCCAAAGTAAAGGTCAAACAAGGTCAACGTCCATTGAATTCTATGATATGATTCTATGATAACTAAGCATGATACATGGTACAAACTATTCCTCTTAAAAACCCTGTTCACTCAAATAATAATTTGTATCACTTTTTACCAAACTTGGAGAAACTTTAACTTTTGACCCCTGTAAAAACTGAAACTGACCTTTGTCACCATTCTTGCTTTTTTAGCCCATAACTCCATAACATTCAGTCACAGATAGTCCAAACTACTCATATAACTTTTTGGAATCTTCATGATCAGACAAATGTAGTATAATTTTCAATATGATTGGCGCATCTTTTAATTTTGACCCCTTTGTAATTCTTCAATTGAGCCCTACCTGACTGCGAATTGAAAATTCAAGTGTCCAATCGTCTTTTTCAAGAGGAATTTCTAAGGAGTATTTGTGCCAAATTTGATGCTTGTATCATCATTTGCTGAATTGTGCTCTAAATGTTCTGTTATCTGTTGCACTATTATTTTACACACAAAGAGGTGAAGTCACTTGAGTCAAATTGATCGCTCTTCAACAATAGGCAAACATGCACTGTTAACACATAGCAAATCCAGACGATATACCACAATGTCAGATGTGATTCCCCGCTCTTTATAAATGAATATAAATTCCAGTGGATCTGTCATGAGTTTGCAGTGTTAATCACGGGGACGGGTGGCTAAATTCAAGATGAGCAGAGGTGGGTTTTGTGCACGTTTTTTATTCTGTCACCCGTCTATTCCTGACTTCAGTGATATTAAAGCCCTCTAATTTTTTCCAAAACGGCGATGGAAGCAGACTGAAATCCATATTAAAACACCTTCAGGGGAACGTGTGCCTGCCAGGGCTGTTTTATTCCTACCAGCTTTGTCACAGCTGTCTCCCTCTTTTCTGTTTCTCCCTCTGCTTTTTTTTTTGCTCAAATCTCCTCGGTCTTTAACTCTCTGTGCTACTGCTCACTAAAAATTCCTCTTGATGCCGCCACCCCATACGCTGCGGTCGGAGAGGAAAAATGCAGTGAGGGTTTGAATTACAAGCAGGCTGGGCCTGCTTTGCATTATGACCTTCTTGGGAAATTTATTTGCCACCGATTTGTTTGAGGACAATATCCACTACTGGTTCGGCTGAAATCTCTCAATGAATAAAGCAGAGCATTGAATGTGACGGTTCCAGTCATTTGTAGTCAGCTTGATGTGTTAAAACCAAATGGATGTCTGTAATGTTTGACAGACCATATCCTATCTGAAACTTTCCTTTCGATAGGTTTAGGAATATATAACCTGTGACAGGGTGGAACATTTGACTGAGAATGACAAACAAACTTGACCACTTACCACCATTTTTTTCTTCAGGAAGTGGCAATTTTTGAGTACAAAATGGTATCCACTATTTTTGGATGGAATAAACTCTTGAATCTTGGAAAAATTGATACCAAACTCAAATTTAAAATTTTTCATGGGAAAAATGTACTTAGAAATGTATCCCTAAATGGGGAAAAATGTCATAGTATTTCAGTGTTACAGCTGATGCCCTTGGCTAATGATGTTGTCTAACGTGCAATGCCATCTTATATTATGTGGCTGTGACGCTATGCACGCTCTGGTTGGCTGATTTCCAGTTGGATATTTTCCCATATTGGACCGGTTAACATGACAATCAGTCCACATGTATCACATTCATTACAAACCAGAAAGGCAAAAAAACGATTCAGAAACCTAGTTGGACATGAACATACGCTATAAATATCTAAACGGCATCGGAAAACCAGAGATTAAAAGCTTACTAGCTAACAATCAGCCCATCTGTTAGCATGTTCTTCATGGAGATGAAGAAAGCGAACTGGTCTGACTACGAGCCGTCAGCAACTTTCATATTTGGGTGATACTGTAAGTTTGCATGTGTGTGTGTGTGTGTATATATATATATATATATATATATATATATATATATATATATATATATAAAATCAACAAATTATTAACCTTGCTTGCTCAGTTAATAATTAAAAATTCTGGATTCTGTGAACATGAAAAGGTCATTCCAGAATTCGCAAGGTCAAATTTTCTAAGAAATCCAGAGAGCCAGCATTAGGTCATGAATTAAACAACAACCCTGCAAGTTGGTATACAGTGTCTCCAGGACTAGGACTGTTGGCCTACAAGATTTTATGGACATGACACAAATACATCTTGAGATATTTTAAGCTGAAAATGGTCAGTTAGACAATGAAAAATGCATAAAATGGGCTGACTTTACTCCAATTAGGAATTTTTTTTGTGAGAATAGTATGCAGAGTAGAGATCTGAAATTTTGGATATTGTCTAATAGTTACATTATCCGTCACATATATTTTTTTCAGGCAAAACTGAGGGGGTAAGGTGGGGAATGTTTCCAAAATTTGATGATTCCAGCTGGAATGACTCATATTCCACGGCAACTGTTAAATCAATAAATTACAAACATCAGTTATAACTTCTTAATGAAATGATTTAGAACACATAGAAGTGACGAATTAAGATGGTCACTGTGTTAACTGAATATTATGAATATAATGAGGGTTAGGGTGTTTTTGTTTTTTGCTTCGGCTTGTAAATATATAGTATTTTGTATGTAAGTAGGTATGTGTAGGTGTATATATATGTGTGTATATGTGTATATATATATGTATATGTGTGTATATGTGTATATGTATGTGTTGTGTGGCTGGGGTGCCTGGCTGGCTTTTGTTTCTGTTTTCTGTCTTTCCTTCCAGGTGGCATGCGTTCAGGACTGAGTGGCTGATGTGTGGCTGAGTTATCAGGACCTCACCCTGATCACCTGAGGCTTGTCATGTGCAGCTCGTCAGGACTCACAGCTGTGGTGCATCTGTATGGATTGGGGCATGGTTGCATTTAAGTCTGGAGTACACAGTGTGTATTTGCCAGAGACTCGACCTTGTGACCAGACGGGTGAGATCGATGTTTGGAGAACCATCTCATCATTATGGACGCAGAGACCGTACCAGGTTTGATGCCATGGTCTGTGAAAGAGGAGGGGGTGAGGTCTCACGCTCGTCAGCACACTTCCTGAGGTACTTTAGGTTTTGTGACTAACATGAGTACAGTCAGTAGATGTGGTGTCCCTCACACCTTATTATATTGAGCTGTTATGTTAGTCGTTTAATCAGCTTCCACTGCAGTGGAGAATTGAACTGGGTGTTCCATGCCTGCAGGGTGGGAAGCTGATTGGTGATTAAGCCAGGAAGTGTTTGCTGATTATGTACACCTTTGAGTGGTCTCTCTGTGTGTGGAGTGGTGGACTCACATTATGGTTTCTTCTTTCACAGACTCGGTTGGTCGTGGCCACCTGGGGGGTGTCGGCGGGGTCCTTGGGTCCGAACTGTTCTGGCTCCGGACCGTTTGTGCTGCTGGGAGCGCGCCGTTTTTCCACCTCGCCAGACCGCGCACTTATTGGTTATTAATTGAGCACTCACTGTTATGTCATTAAATTCTGTTATCCTTTGAACCGTGCTCTGTTTCTTTTATGCTGGGTCCTGTCTAACGCTGGGTCGGTGCTCCGACTGCGTCCGACATATAACAGTATGTGTATGTATGTTGATATATATATATATATTGATATCGGTTTAGGTGTGTAGGAATCTATGTGTATATGTGGCAAAGGGTATTACTGGTTGTGGGGAAGAAGGGGTAGGGATAAATAAGCTGATGCTTCACCCTACCCCTTTTCGGACATGTTGGGTACACAGTAGGAACTTTTTTGTTGTTGTCCTTACTGATCTATCTTGTAATTGTTGTTGTATCAAATGTTCGAAATAAATAGTTTTCATTCATTCATTCATATTTTAAGAGTAATATGATTTTTGTCTTGATGTTATTCAGGAAAATACTTAGAAATTTTACTTTATTTGTCATTTATCGACTGTGTACGTTTCTTGTCCATTTAGAAGCTAAAAAATATAATGCAATGATAAAATACCCTCAGCTGTATGAGCATTGTGTGCTTTATAATTTGCAGTTGTTTAAATAATAAAGAGCCTATTGTCTTACATACAATTTGTACATGTTCAATAAAGCCCCTCTATCAATCAGAAACTATTTATGTTTTAATGGCATCTGTAGGAGGCCTTGTGTATGCAAATACATGAGCTTTTGATAAGTGCGGAAGTTGTGCAAATCAAGGAATATTTACAGATCACCTTCTGTGCATTTCCAGTATTAATGAGACAAATTTAACAAATTTAAGAATTTAGTGTGCACGCTAACGTCCATGAACTGTCTTGTAAATCAGTTCAGAGGTGTTATTAGTTTCTAAAAACAGAGTTTTGAGTTTTAGAAGTGTTTATTTCTCGCTAACATTCACATAATATATGAGAAAGGTGTTATTTCTAGCCATAAACGAAGCAAAGTTAGCAGCTAGCGAAACTAGGAAGTGACATCACCACGTTAATGTCTAACATCATACCATAAAATTATTGACAGAATGTAACTGTTTAACCTCTTAAAATACCTTTAAAATAGGTCAAGGTTAGCCATCTTTGAACTTGTCCAGGACCTGTGTCCCAAGAATGTTCCCTGTCAATTTTAAGACCTTATCGTAATAGGACTGGACTTATACTAAGCACAGATGGATAGACAGACGGACAGACACCTTCGCAACCCTTTGCAATACCCAATGGCCATATTTGATGACCTTGGGTAATAAAAATGTTAGTTTGGTATCCTATTTTTCCATGAACTAGACCATTTGAAGAAGTTAAAAACAATACTGATGTACTTCTACTCAAAGTTAACTTTTTATAAAGCCACTTTTCATGAATTATGTATAGACTAAAACACATTGTTACAATTCCACAGTCAAAATCCCATCATTCCTTGATTCATTCTTTCAAGATCTGGAGATCTTTATGTGAAGTCATGTGACCGTAGGTGATAAAAAAAAAATGTCACATTTTCCTCTAATTTTGATATAAAGCGCTAGAATGATGATCTCAAGTGCATATGCATAGGAAAACAGATTCCCATGTGCTGAGGGGTACGTGACATCATGATATATATAAAAACTTAATAGCACCTGCTGTTCTATATGTAATGTCATGATGATGTCATCACATGACATCAGAATATGAGATTCCATTTTCTGGTTAATAGTCATATCAACTCCTCTAATTTTAGAGTTGCTGAGAAAAATTGAGTATTTGTATCATATTCTGTCCAATGACAGCATATAGTGATGTCATCATGATGTGGCGTACATGCGCGCATGTGGCATCTGTTTGCTGCTTCATATTGTCACCTTCCTAAAATAATGGCCTAAGTCATATTCTCCAAAACATGACTTAGTCCACTATTTGAGGAAGGTGACGATATGTAATTCAGATCATCTTTCTTGCTTTTTTGATTCAGAGTTATTGTGAAAAATGTGATTCTCACTGTTAAATGATCTTGATTGACCTGGACTTTTGACCTTCATATTAATGCTATGCTGAGATGTAACTATCCCCTGAAATTTCCAAGTTGACTGATTTAAAGAAAAATAATGCACAGGTGTGTGTGTGTGCAGAATTTTGGAAATCTGCTAAAGACCCCTGTCATGCATGATACAAATGTTTCCACCGTTTTATCAGTAGGCCCCCTTGAGGACAACATTTTAATGAAGTCTGATTCTTCTTTATACTGAATATACTGATCATAAAGACAGATACATGGACACTCACATCATGCAGTGAAACAAACTGAAGTAAAGCTCTGGGTTCTGTCCTTACCTGCGTCTGTTGCACAGACTCTCTTCTGTCTCATTGGAAACAAGGACGTGGGTGGTGCCTCCTTGACTTTCCTCATGCATCACCTCAATCTGTAAAACACACACACGCATTATCGTAGTATAATTTGAGAAGGGTGTGTGTGTTTTTTCCAATACCCCTCCTTTGTGCGTGGTCCACATTCCACCAAACAAGCTGTTTGCATGTAGGTTGACTCCAAAATTGCCCATATGGTGCTTGTTTCGGCAAAGGTCAAGGTCATTTGGCCCAAAGGTCAAGGTTTTGGATGAATTGTGCCAATTCTGCCATTCCTTCCAGTAGTACTGCGCGGTATAGGTGATACCCGATATAAATGATATAAATTTGGCCGACGGTAGAGATTTGGACTTCACCAACCAATTGCGATAATGCGAGTTTTATGATCCAGGAAAACTCTGTGAAACATCTGTGCACCTTTGCTGCAGAAAGAGTGAAGGGAAGGGGGGGGGGGGGTGTTCTGAGCTGAGGCGTGTCTCTCACTGAGACGAAGAGTGTTTCTTGCAGCATCTTCCACACATAGCAGTCAGCTAAACAGGAGTTGTGTCGCTGACATGTACACTGAACACCGCAAAGCCATTATTTATTTCAGTGGATGCTTCGGACAGGTGAGGCGACACTCCGTCATGACCTGAATTAAACATTTGAGAAAGCACCACATTAAATAACACAAGGATTTTTTAAACCGGGTGCAGAAAGACAAAAATCAGCCAGGGAATGATGACTTACTCAGACTGACTTCAAATATGAGTAACTTAAGCACTTTATTTATTTTTGGGTTTCTTGTTGTGTTTTGGAAATGAGGAAATGCCTCCGTCCTGAAAACGGTTCATGTATTCAATGCGGGTGTGCCATCTAGTGTTCAAGAGATGAAACTTCAGCCACTGACCCAACAATAAATAAATATATTTTATTCTTTCACCAAAACATCAAATCTAGGCTTGCATCTTAGTTGTATCTTCTAGCAAATTGCCGCTGTAATTTTTGAGATCTGCACAATAAATGTGTCTGTCTTTTTTTAATATATATATCAATTTACCTTTGCTAAGGGACTATATAACCCATTCAGAAACACTTCCATTATAACTTTTACATTTAAGTTTATATCGCAATATATACCGTTACCGTGAAGGGATTTAATTTATTCCGCGATATGACTTTTGGGTCATATTGTCCAGCCCTGCCTCCCAGACCCTTTGGTTGATTTCCACCAAATTTAATATGTGGATGGCAGTTGACCGCAGAATTGCTCTTAAAGGTTTTGTTTTGGCAAAAGTCAAGATCATTGGGGTTAAATATCAAAAGTATGAAAGTATGATTTCTCACTCCAGTGTCCACCAAACATGGCACATACACTCAACAAAAATATAAACGCAACACTTTTGGTTTTGCTCCCATTTTGTATGAGATGAACTCAAAGATCTAAAACTTTTTCCACATACACAATATCACCATTTCCCTCAAATATTGTTCACAAACCAGTCTAAATCTGTGATAGTGAGCACTTCTCCTTTGCTGAGATAATCCATCCCACCTCACAGGTGTGCCATATCAAGATGCTGATTAGACACCATGATTAGTGCACAGGTGTGCCTTAGACTGCCCACAATAAAAGGCCACTCTGAAAGGTGCAGTTTTATCACACAGCACAATGCCACAGATGTCGCAAGATTTGAGGGAGCGTGCAATTGGCATGCTGACAGCAGGAATATCAACCAGAGCTGTTGTTCGTGTATTGAATGTTCATTTCTCTACCATAAGCCGTCTCCAAAGGCGTTTCAGAGAATTTGACAGTACAACCAACCAGCCTCACAACCGCAGACCACGTGTAACCACACCAGCCCAGGACCTCCACATCCAGCATGTTCACCTCCAAGATCGTCTGAGACCAGCCACTCGGACAGCTGCTGAAACAATCGGTTTGCATAACCAAAGAATTTCTGCACAAACGGTCAGAAACCGTCTCAGGGAAGCTCATCTGCATGCTCGTCGTCCTCATCGGGGTCTCGACCTGACTCCAGTTCGTCGTCGTAACCGACTTGAGTGGGCAAATGCTCACATTCGCTGGCTTGAAAAGGAGTGGACCAACATTCCACAGGCAACAATTGACAACCTGATCAACTCTATGCAAAGGAGATGTGTTGCACTGCATGAGGCAAATGGTGGTCACACCAGATACTGACTGGTATCCCCTCCCAATAAAACAAAACTGCACCTTTCAGAGTGGCCTTTTATTGTGGGCAGTCTAAGGCACACCTGTGCACTAATCATGGTGTCTAATCAGCATCTTGATATGGCACACCTGTGAGGTGGGATGGATTATCTCAGCAAAGGAGAAGTGCTCACTATCACAGATTTAGACTGGTTTGTGAACAACATTTGAGGGAAATGGTGATATTGTGTATGTGGAAAAAGTTTTAGATCTTTGAGTTCATCTCATACAAAATGGGAGCAAAACCAAAAGTGTTGCGTTTATATTTTTGTTGAGTGTATATGGAATTTGATTCTGGAACTCATAGAAAAAAATCCCCATCTTATACAGTGTTACTAATGACTCAGAAAAAGTTCATTAGAGTTTTAACATGCTCAGAATGAATAAAGAATACACCAAAAGTACTTGCTCAGCTTTTAGTTTTGGCTGACTTTGACTGGAAAGTGAAACATGACATCCAAAAAAAGGATTTTCAGCTCTGTGTTGCCCTCATCAATTATGGAAGAAGGTTTATGGATTAACACACCAACACTATCGCTACACAGACAGACCCTGTTTGTCAGTAATGCAAAATAACCCCGGGGTGTGCATCCACATTATGCACGCTGTAAACCAATTAATGAGATCAGACGAAAATCACACCATAGCACGAAACACCACCAGGGTGGCATACGGAATAGCAAGACCCTCCTTTTGCTGCAGAAAGTTCATTTAAAGTACATTTTACCCCTGGTGTCAGAATGATGAATCCCTACCGGTGTCAGGGCGGCTACATTGAACCTGAACTCTCACCTCCTTGTGATGGGGCTACAAAGAATTGCAGAGATCAGAATTTTAGAAAAGCTCTGTCTGTGTGCACAGAGCAGGTTTCTCAGTGGGATAAGGAGTTGAGCTACAAATATTTAGACTTACGTTTGATCCCCTGTGTTTGCAATGTCTCAGTTCATCACCTATAAATGGGTATCACCTTGGTTAGGGAAGTGGCATGCATCAGACTGGTGTTCTAGCCAAGGGGGAGTCATCAACTCTGGGGATAAGCACGGGCACCAATGCCCCTCGGAACAAATTTTGTCATGTAACTCCAGAGCCATATGCAGGAATAGACTAGGTAAAACATGAAATACTGTCTGCAATGAAATAAAAATCAAAGTAAATGTAAGAATTAATGCATTGTTTGTGTTATTCTTTGTTTGCATTTTCCATACTGTCCCAACTTTTTCTCTATATCTTTTCAAAATGGATGAAATTCATTTTTTCCTCAAATTTCTACACACAATACTCCATAATAACAATGTCAATTTTTTTGGAGATTTTTGCAAATTTCTTAAAAATAAATGAAGAAGTCACATGTACACATGTACATTATCCACAGCCTTTGCCATGAAGCTCAAAATTGAGCTCAGGTGCATCCTGTTTCCATTGATCATCTTTGAGATGTTTCTACAGCTTAATTGGAGTCCACCTGGGGTAAATTCAGTTGACTGGACATGATTTGGAAATGCACACACCTGTCTACATATAAGGTCACACAGTTGATAGTGCATGAAGCACAAACCAAGCATGAAGTCAAAGGAATTGTCTGTAGACCCCTGAGACAGGATTGTCTCAAGGCACAAATCTGGGGAAGGGTACAGAAACATTTCTGCTGCTTTGAAGGTCCCAATGAGCACAGTGGCCTCCATCATCTATATATGGAAGAAGTTCTGATCTACCAGGACTCTTCCAAGAGCTGGGCACGTCTAAACCGAGTGACTGGTGATGAAGAGCTTTAGTCAGGGAGGTCACCAAGAATCCGATGGTCATTGTCAGAGCTCTGGCATTCCTTTGTGGAGAGAGAAGAACCATCCAGAAGGACAATCATTTCTGCAGCAATCCACCAGTCCGGTCTGTATGGTAGAGTGGCCAGATGGAAGCCAGTCCTTTAGCATGAATACCAGGAGTCATGTTTGGAGGAAACCAGGCACAACTCTACAGTGAAGCATGGCAGTGGCAGCATCATGCTGTGGAGATGTTTTTCAGCGGCAGGAACTGGGAGACTAGTCAGGATTGAGGGAAAGATGAATGCAGCAATGTACAGAGACATCCTGGATGAAAACCTGCTCCAGAGCGCTCTTGACCTCAAACTGGGGTGACGGTTCATCTTTCAACAGGACAATGACCCTAAACACACAGCTAAGATATCAAAGGAGTGACTTCAGGACAACTCTGTGAATGTCCTTGAGTGGCCCAGCCAGAGCCCAGACCTGAATCTGATTGAACATCTCTGGAGAGATCTGAAAATGGCTGTGCACCAACGCTCCCCATCCAACCTGATGTGGCTTGAGAGGTGCTGCAAAGAGGAATGGGAAAAACTACCCAAAGATAGGTGCACCAAGCTTGTGGCATCATATTCAAGAAGACTTGAAGCTGTAATTGCTGCCAAAGGATTGAGCAAAAGGTGTGAATACTTATGTACACGTGATTTCTTAGGATTTTATTTTTAATAAATTTGCAAAAAATACAAAAAAAAAATCATTTTGTCATTATGTGGTACTGTGAGTAGAATTTTGAGGGAAAAAATACATTTACTCCCTTTTGGAATAAAGCTGTAACATAATCTTGAAAAAGCGAAGTGCTGTGAATACTTTCTGGATGCACTGTACGTATATATATATATATATATATATATATATATATATATATATATATATATATATATGTGTGTGTGTGTGTGTGTGTGTCTGGGATAGGCACCGGCCAACCGTAACCCTTATTTAGAATAAGCATGTATACAAAATAAATGAATTTATGTTATCCTTTAATGAGTCCATCTGGCAGAGGGGCCAAGGATCACTTTTTTCAGCTGATTTCTTACATTTTAATTTAGCCACAATAAAGGCACATGCATGTTCCTCGTTTGTTTTTCCTTTGGTAACCCATAGACTGTTGTCTAGACAGTACAATGGCAAAATATTGACAGATTTCGGTTGCTATAGTTAACAAAAACAGAGTACAACTAAAATTAGCAGCAGCCTACTGCCTACTGAATAAAAATATTAAATCAAAAGGTAATGAAAGAAATATATCTGACTAAAACTACATAGAATTGCAAGTCAGATGAGCTTTGCCTGAGAATTCTGACACCAAGCAAAAAAAAATATGACTTGTGCAAAGCAATGCAGTGCACAGACTGGAAGATGAAGCCAGCAAAGTTTGTTGGTGTTTCAGCAATATGTCCCAGTTATAATAGAGTGTGACGTCACAGTTTCATGCAGTTTTAATATCCACTTGGTTTTACAGCAGAAATTTCAAATAATTTAGGAAGCCAAATGAGGTAACATTAATTAACTCGACAGCTCATACAGTCAGAAAGGCCATTATAATTACACAATAAAAGCACTTTACGTGACTTGCTATGAAATTAAACGACACTGTAAAAGACGAAATACCTTAATGCCACCTTTGGCCTTCCGGATGTTCTTCTTCTTGTTGGGATTGACTTCGGCTGGTTGCTTCCCACTGTTGGAGTTATCAGATGGTCGGCGAACAAGGGCTGTGCAAAGGTGAGAAAAATAAACTGATTTCCCACGGCATCTGGATTATTTTCAGAAAGCCTTCTTCACAACTTCCTACTAACATAAATGCAAATTTTAAGCATCTTTTCATATTTTTTTCATATCTTTTCAGTTTTTGTGTGTAGTTTGGAAAGAGTTTTCATTTTGTTCTTCAACATTGTGTTGCACACTTTCATTTCTTCTCACTTTTAAAAAAGGTTTGAACTGCTGATGTGAATGTCACATGAAGTTGTTTGCTTCTCATACAACAAAAAATTAAGACCACTGCTGGAAACAGTTAAGTGGCATTTTAAGAACACATTGATTGTATTTTTCCAATACATATATGGACATAAATTTACATACACCTTAGCTAAAAACTTTCAAACTCAGTTTTAATCCACTGCATATATTATATATATATATATATATTATACATATATTATATTTGACAAGCCCTATGACTGCTGGGATAGCCCCCGGTGTTCTTTAATTGGAGTAAGTGGGCATAGAAAATGGTTGAATAATTCATTTGATCAAACAATATGTGTGTGTGGGATGTTGATTAGAATATCTGTGATATTTTCATAAAAAAATTTTTTGAGTAGTTACAAGTTAGACTTATTTCAGTTTTTCTTTACTATTTCAGTTTTTCAGTTGAGAAGGCAAGAATTTGAGAAGATTGACACTTTGGGATTGCTCGGAATGTCCTTGTATGGTTGACATCCTACCTAACCAGTCACTCTCACTGTGTCCTGTACAATAACATCACCTCTAACCTTGTTCTGATGAAATACAGGGTTCAACAGGGATCCGTTTTAGACCTCCTGCTTTTCTCCCTTTATATACGTAGCACTGCTTGGGTTTATACTGCAATCTCATGGATTACTTTTCACTGCTTTGCTGATGATACTCAGTTGTATATGCCAATAACTGCTGGTAATCTCATACACATCAAGACTTTGGAGGATTGCCTTGTTTCAGTGAAAAGCTGGATGTCCAGCAATTTCTTACTTTTAAATTCAAAGATGACTGAAATGATGGTCCTTGGTTCAGTGAAACAATGACATCAATTTGACCAGTTAACCCTTAACTTAGACTCGTGCGTCATACATCACTGTGACAAAATTAGGACCTACATATCAGATAAATCTCAAGGACTGCGTTCTTCCCCCTTCGTAACGTAGGGAAGGTATGTTCCATCCTGTCTATGGTTGATGCTGAGACCCTGATTCATACATTTGTTTCTTCTAGATTGCACTACTGCAATGTTCTATTCTCTGTTTTACCACAGTCCAGCATTAGTGGCCTCCAATTGGTTCAAAATGCTGCTGTCACAGTTTTGACAGGAAGCATAAAGTTTCACAGTAAAATCACCAGTGTAAAACTAACACTAACAGTATTAAATTAACACTGGCAGTGTACATATGGTCCTACTCTGGCCAGAATAAGACCATATGTTGACTGTCAGTGTTAATTTAACACTGCTGATTTTACCGTTTTGACCACATTACACTGATTTTAGCCTCCCTTCACTGGCATCCTGCCTCTGTGAGGTCTGATTTTAAGGTTCTGCTGTTAGCTTATATGTATATGTCGCGGACATGACGAGCAAAGCTCTTCAGCATCTCACCATGTCATTTAGGTCCTTCAGACTTTTTTTTATTGTTTTTTTTTAGTAAATGCTTTGGTGGAGCATGAGCATGGCTAAAACCTTTCAGCCTTTTAAATATATATATTTTTTGTATTTCAGCTTCTGGGGGAGCTCCACCACCCCCCCCCCCACCCCCCGACACCACTATTTACAGCCCTTTTAACCCCCTGTCGCTTTAAGCATTTTTTTTTTTAAATGTAGATGTAAATTAATATTCAAAGTTTTCAGCTAGTTGACAGTAGGGCTGTACAATACGCCAAATTATCATATCTCAATATTGTCATATCAATATGATATATGATATGACTATGATTTCACACAAAGTGCAGCAACAGTGAAAATTAAACATTCTTAAACAAAACAGTAATAATACCACACTCATTTTGCACTCATCATAAGGTTAGGATACTGTGCCCTCCAAAAGTATAGGAACACTTGGTATTTCACACATAAAATTTTTTCGATGTCGCTGACATTATTGAGCGAAGCACTTCACTATCTGTGTATATATTGTGAAACAATAATTTAAAATTTAATAATTGTTGCAGAACCTACCATCGGTTTGTGGCTTATTACAACAATGTTGTCCGGTTTGTGGCTTTTTCCCCTATGGGAAGATTTTTTGTGCCATTTCCTGATTGTGATTTTTTTTTTTGGTGCCATTTCCGGTTTGTTTTGTGCCATTTCCGGTTTTTGCCTCCATCTATCATAGAGCAAGCTTCACACTGCTGTGCTACGCTTCGCTCATACAAAATTATTCACAGATTAGCGCCTTCCTACCTAGCTGACCTAATTAGACCCTACGTACCAGCCCATGCGCTGTTTTCTCAGGGCACAGGACTACTATGTGTCCCTAAGGTTAAAAAGAGTCAGTAGGCTACCTATGTATTAGAGACCCTAGATGGACTCTACTTCAAATTTTTTTCAATTAAGTACTCTGTTTTTGTTTCTCTTCTGTTTCTTCAGTTTGTAAAGAATCTCTTGTAGAATCTGCAAAAAACCTTGTAACTGTTAAAATGGCCTAAGCAGTGGGTCACCCCTCTGAGCCTGGTCTGCTTGAGGTTTCTTCCTCAGTATCACCAGAGGGGGTTTTTCCTTACCACTGTTGCCTGTGTGCTTGCTCACACCTTGAGGCAGCATTGTTGTGATTTGGTGCTGTACAAATAAAATAAACTAAACTGAACTGAATTGAAACTGAATTGAGAAGATTCCAGAAAAGGAAAGAATTGTTTTAAGAAGCTTCTGAATGACTTACTGGCATCATTTCGTGTTAATTGGGGGAGATTAAAATCCTGGACAGAAGTTTACAACTGATCAGTAAAACAAAGGTTATAGCTACCATAAATTCAGTGGTTAGTACAAATAGGAAGAAACATACTTTCCCTAAAGAAATAAATGCTGAGTTTTCTTAATTTCATTCTGGTCTTTATACATCCAAAATTATACTGGACAGAGATAAATGTAAATCCTTTTTACAAGGTTTAACTATTCCTGTTCTTAGTGAAGATGATGCTGAGCATCTTGCTCAACCAATTACACTGAGTGAGTTTAAGAATGCTGTGGCTGGAATGAAAAAAGGGCAAATCACCAGGATGGGATCCCCCCAGAATTTTATCTCACTTTTTGGGAGGAGTTAGAGCAATACCTCTTGGCCATGATACATAGCTCTATTGATGCTGGTGCCTTTTTCAATGATATGAATTCTACTCTATTTGGAGTACAACCAAAACCCAAAAAGATTTAACTAAATGTAACAACTACAGACCACTATCTATCCTAAACACAGAAATTAAAATATTTGCCCGGGACTCCCACTTGGAACCCCATTTTACCAAAAATAATTCACTGTGACCAAAAAGGTTTCACAAAAACATGGCTTGCTTCTGATAATGTACATCGGCTTCTTCATGTTATTCATGCTGCCAAAGATATAGCATCCTCGTGCGCTGTATTGAGCCTTGACGCAGAAAAGGCCTTTGATAGGCTTGAGTGGGGTTATTTGTGGGAGGTTCTACAATGTTTTCAATTGGGTCATAATTTTATTAAACTGATTAACTTATTATACAGTAATTCAGCTGCAGTGATAAATCCTATTTGCATTATTTTTTCAAAAGTCGCCTTGAGTTTTCCTTTAAGCCCATTCTTATTTGCTCTGTCATTGGAGCTCCTCACTCTGACAATATCCATTTATCTCCCCAATTACTTTTCGTAATACTTCCAACTCCTTATCACTATATGCTGATGACATACTTTTATTCCTTGATAGGACTCCCACATCATTAACATGTTTCGGATATGTTTGAGGAATTCAGCTTGTTGTCTGGTTATAAATTAACTGGACAAAATATGCATTTTTTTCCACTGAATTCAGAAGCAGTCCCTCGTGCTTTTCCTCAATGTATCCCTGTTGTTGTCAAACAATTTAAGTGGGAGTGGAAATTTTTCATTTCTTACTTACTATTGCAAATAAATTTTGAGGAACAGAAAATAAAACTGAATCAGATCTTGATAGATGATTTTATCTACCTAAACCACTACAAGTATGTGTACCAATTGTTTCTTTTCCTCTATGTTACCTTTGCCACAGCTGATCTGTTTACTGGGACAAAATTCACTCTTTGATCTATGGATTCATCTGGGGTGGAAAATTTCCACAAAGAGGATTGACAGCTTCTCAGTGCCATAAATCAGAGGGCGGACTCAGTTCCTAATTTTAAACAGTATTTCTGGTCATTCGTTTTACGACCACTGTCAATTTACATGCTGGAAATCTATAGAGAGTAATTTGGCATTGCCACATAGATTGGAATACCTAATCTACTCAACAGTTCCTCTTAAACAAGCTAAATTGCACCTTGGCCCCATTAAGAGTCATGCATTGTTGGTATGGTGACAGGCTGAGACGGCAGTTAACATTACATGTAAATGGCAGATGAAAAGCCCAGTTTTAAATAACTATTCTCTTCTCACTAGGGGGATCCCATTTTCAAATCCTCTCTGGAGCTCAAAAGGGGTTCATACATTTGCTGATATATGTAACGACAATGGGCTTTGCAGCTTTAATGACCTGAGACAGTCTTACAACTTACCAGGTTCATCTTTTTTCTATATCTTCAACTGCGCTCTGCCATGAAAGCATATGGAGTACCATGGAATACACCACTTACCACCCATGTCTTACACTCCATTGTGGGAAACAGTGGTCACAAAAGACATGTAGTCTCCCAATTACTATATTCACTCCTCAGGAATACCTTATACAAAGAAGTTTGGACTAAGGACCTGGAACATTGCATTGAGGTGAAACTACCTGACTGGGAAAGGATGGCCCTCCATTGTACTCGCCTCTAAAAATCCAGACCACAAGCAGATACATTTCAACTATATTCACAGGAAGTCACTCCAAGAAAAGCCTACTTCATGAAACATTTAACATCGCCAAATTGCACATTGTGCTCAGATAACCTCTTAGGTTCATTTATACATATGTACTTGGATTGTAGAGAAGTTAAAAAAAAAAACATTTTTGGGGAATGGTATGACCTACTCTGTCTGATATGTTGGGCTTAGCTGTACCATGTTCCCCCATAGTCATTTTTGAATGAGACCATCCCATTGAAACTAACAGGTGCAAAAAGACGGACACTCTTGTCAGGTATCATTGAACCTAAATGATGCTGGCTGTCTGCTGGAAACTACCTCACACACTCGCCAAAACTCAATGGATTAATACATATATTGACATTATTAATATGGAAGTATCAGTAGCAAGAATACACGATGCTGAAGCTGGAACCATTTCAGCATAGCAAGAAATAGAAGCAAAGATAAAGGAATATCTGTAACTTATAATTTTCATTTCACTTAAAATTTTTGAGTCATTGCTCCCTGTGCCCTGTTAGGAAACTTGTAATTGGACATTTCCTTCTTTCTTCCTCTGTTTTTCAGGTATTATATATAATGGTTGTGCAACAATTTCTTTGCAGTTTTATGTTTGCACTAACTATGTGACTGATTATATTTCTGATTTAAAAATAAAATGAAAAGTTGATCACATAAAACATCATAGCTCACTAACATATAACAGACAGATTTGGGCTTTGGAGAAGTGTGGCATAGATATGACTGCACAGTGCTGACTTTATTCCTACAGTATAGATTTTCTTAAATTTGTCTTTATTGTAATATCTTTCTTTTAAAATAACTTCAAATGCAAACATAATATTTTCAAATAAAATTCCAACTTTTACATGACTGTGGAATTCTCATTTACTTTGCTGTTTAATAACAACTTCTTTCTTATAAAAAATAATTTATTCATGTAGTTACTCTATAGATTTACATTGTTAGCCTTATTACTGTAACTGTGTGGCTCTTTTTTCTAATATCACAACTAAATTGACAAAATACCACATATTTGTTTTTCTCATTCTCTGGTGGTTTCAATTCACTGTTTCTTATTTGATGTGTTCTCTATTGTAAACATTTTTTGTTAGAACTTTCTAAGCAGTGGGTCACCCCTTTGAGTCTGGTCTGTTTGAGGTTTCTTCCTCAATATCATCAGAAGGAGTTTTTCCTTACCACTGTTGCCTGTGTGCTTGCTCTGGGGGTTGCGTGAAGCGCCTCAAAGCAGCTTTGTTGTGATATGGAGCTATATAAACTAAATAAATTGAATTGAAATGCCCTGTTTAACACCATCACCCAACCCCTTAACCAACAATACTGTACAAATTTTGGGCTCAATCGTGATTGCAGCCAAGACAAGCACGAGCAATTTCAACCTGTTACACCATGTTCACCATCTGCCACATAATTCCAGCGGGTATGACACCACTAAACTTACGCTGCTGGCTCCCAGCTGTTCTGGACGGGTTCTTTGCTGTGGGCCGTTTGGGAGAGGACTCGGGTCTTGGAGCGACAGGCTGCACAGGCCTCGTTTGTTTGGCTGACAACCTCTTAAGACTGACGTGCCTCTTCTCAAACATTTCCTGGACATCCTCAAGCCGCTTCAGTGCTTTCAGGACACTAGCCTGCAGAACAAAAGTTCAATGACAATTCTTCTTTTACTTTTAGAATAATACTCTGTAATTCTGCTTTATACATCAATTATTATAATTCCTGCAAAAAAAAAAAGAAAAAGAAATGGAACATTGGCAGTCACCAGAAAAACAAATCACTCCACTGAACATTGTCATGTTTTACCTTGTTTGAAACACAGAATCTTTAATGTCAAAATTAAAAAAAGATGTGACATACAAGAAAGCATTTTTACACTTGCATGCAGCAGGTGTAAGTTGAAACAAACCTGGTGGAATGATATATAGTTTCAAAGTTTATCTAATTGACAATGGTTTGACTTATCCTCCACTCAAAAAGTTTCATATAAGAACTACAAATTGGAAACCTGCTTTCACTTGGAAATGAATGGCCCATTCACACTCTGATGATTAGCCCAGTGTTTTCCAACGGAGTTGCTTCACATTGACCAACAACAAGGTCTGTCAGATTCCGCAGGAGCTAAATGGATGTCCATTGGGCAACGCTGATGTTCATCGTGGTCCCACAAAAATTTTCAACATTTAAAATCTTTGATGTTCGTGCTAAAACGCTGGCGAGCGTTGAGCTTTGCTGGCACTACGTTACCTACACTAGTACGCTGTTACTGTTCCATCTGCCACCGTCGGCCTCCATTGGTCAAAATTGGAGGCTTGACCACCTCCTCTGGATATCATGGGCATGAAGGAATATGTAGAAATATGAAGGGATATGTAGAACCTGTTTCAATGACGCACCAGTAGCAAGTGACGCAATCGCATTGTTTATATAGGCTACATCTCAAACGTTGAATCAATGATCAGCTACGCCAAGCCATGCTACTGCTCTACGGAGTGTACTATCAAGGTGACTGCCCTCTGACAGTGAAAGTTTAACATCCAACAGTAAGTCACTGTAGCATTACCAAATGTAGAGCACCACACTACATCACCCTCTCCGGTTATGTCGACCTGCATTGAAGACAGGAAATGTGGACCCCTGGAGCGAGCATTCTCCAGTGTTTCACAGAGATTTTTGAGAATCTGCTACATCAGCCACATCATAGCGTGAATGGGCCATAAAGACTGTTTTTGTCTGGGATATTGTTGTTGATCATTGCTAAAAGTAAAAGTATTAAAAGTGGTGATTCTGTTAAAAATCATGAAGTGTTCTGAGAGAACCCTATGTGTTTCTTTGCACATTATACCTTTATATCATCTGACAGGACAACCTCAAAATGATTGTGGAGGTTCCTGAGTTCAGTCAGCTGATCCTTTTCAGCCGTCTCCAAGAAGCGTTCGATGTCAGCCAATGCCGACTCTGCTCCATCCTGTGACTGACATTTATCGACAGCCTGCGAGGCCAGAAGGTAGATACCGGACTCGCACCACTGGTTGACCTGCACAGCAGACAGAGACACAAAAAACAGTATATGTTAAGTATGTTTATATATATATATATATATATATATATATATATATATATATATATATATATATATATATATATATATATATATATATATATATATAGCGAGAGAGAGAGAGATGAAATCTGTTCATGGAACAGCAGAGCAGTGTCACCTCATAGCAAGAAGGAACTGGTTTTCAATGTCACTAGGGCCTGATAGGACATACTCAAAGTACAGCATGAGGCACCAAAGATTTGAATAAGAACTGCACATTATTAGTACAATAATGTTTTAACAATTACACATTAAAATACAAGAATAACACAAGAAAGTGAAAAACACTTGTTTCCATTGATTTTACTCACTCATCTTCAATCGCTTACTCCAATTAAGGGTCACAAGGGGCTGGAGCCTATCCCAGCAGTCATAGGGTGTGAGGCGGTGTACACCCTGGACAGGACGCCACTCTGTCGCAGGGCCACATTTAGACAAATGTGGCCCTGTGACACATTCACAACCACATGCACACCTACAGACAATTTAAAGTTATCAATCCACCTAACCTGGATGTCTTTGGATGTGGGAGGAATCGTGCAGCAGATAACTGAAACAATCCTTCAAATGGTGATACAAGCACCAAATTTGGCACAAATACTCCTTAGACATTACTCTTTATATATATATATATATATATATATATATATATATATATATATATATATATATATACATATATATATATATATATATAAACCAACTGGCCACTTGAATTTAAAAATGCTCCAATCAAATTAAAAACTACACCACATTGTTTGTCTGATCATAAAGACTCCAAAAAGGTATAGTTTGGACTATCTGTGACTGAATGTTATGGAGCTATGGGGTAAAAACAGCAAGAATGGTGACAAAGGTCAGTGTCAGTTTGTACAGGAGTCTAAAGTTAAAGTTGCTCCAGTTTTGGTAAAAAAAAAAAAAGTGATGCTTCACCTTGTTGAATGGAACATTCCATCTTTCATTCCATCTTTCACCTCATGAAATATTCATACCATTGAACTCAAACATTCATTATTTGTATAACAACACACGTATGTATGTACTGTCTGTAGGAAGAAAAAGGCTGAATTCTTTATGATGAATGGAGAAGATGTGCTTTGATTCATCATAATGTTTTACATTGAGCACATCAGTGTTCAACTGGTTCTTATAAATGTCTATTCATATGATGGTTTGTGTGCCATTTGAAAACAAAAATACAATTTTGAGAAGAAATAACCTTGTTTTAATCAATCAATCAATCAATCAATTTTATTTATATAGCACCAAATCACAACAAACAGTTGCCCCAAGGCGCTTTATATTGTAAGGCAAAGCCATACAATAATTACGTAAAAACCCCAACAGTCAAAACGACCTCCTGTGAGCAAGCACTTGGCGACAGTGGGAAGGAAAAACTCCCTTTTAACAGGAAGAAACCTCCAGCAGAACCAGGCTCAGGGAGGGGCAGTCTTCTGCTGGGACTGGTTGGGGCTGAGGGAGAGAACCAGGAAAAAGACATGCTGTGGAGGGGAGCAGAGATCAATCACTAATCATTAAATGCAGAGTGGTGCATACAGAGCAAAAAGAGAAAGAAACACTCAGTGCATCATGGGAACCCCCCCAGCAGTCTAAGTCTATAGCAGCATAACTAAGGGATGGTTCAGGGTCACCTGATCCAGCCATAACTATAAGCTTTAGCAAAAAGGAAAGTTTTAAGCCTAATCTTAAAAGTAGAGAGGGTGTCTGTCTCCCTGATCTGAATTGGGAGCTGGTTCCACAGGAGAGGAGCCTGAAAGCTGAAGGCTTTGCCTCCCATTCTACTCTTACAAACCCTAGGAACTACAAGTAAGCCTGCAGTCTGAGAGCGAAGCACTCTATTGGGGTGATATGGTACTATGAGGTCCCTAAGATAAGATGGGACCTGATTATTCAAAACCTTATAAGTAAGAAGAAGAATTTTAAATTCTATTCTAGAATTAACAGGAAGCCAATGAAGAGAGGCCAATATGGGTGAGATATGCTTTCTCCTTCTAGTCCCCGTTAGTACTCTAGCTGCAGCATTTTGAAATAACTGAAGGCTTTTCAGGGAACTTTTAGGACAACCTGATAATAATGAATTACAATAGTCCAGCCTAGAAGAAATAAATGCATGAATTAGTTTTTCAGCATCACTCTGAGACAAGACCTTTCTAATTTTAGAGATAATGCCTAAATGCAAAAAAGCAGTCCTACATATTTGTTTAATATGCACATTGAATGACATATCCTGATCAAAAATGACTCCAAGATTTCTCACAGTATTACTAGAGGTCAGGGTAATGCCATCCAGAGTAAGGATCTGGTTAGACACCATGTTTCTAAGATTTGTGGGGCCAAGTACAATAACTTCAGTTTTATCTGAGTTTAAAAGCAGGAAATTAGAGGTCATCCATGTCTTTATGTCTGTAAGACAATCCTGCAGTTTAGCTAATTGGTGTGTCCCCTCTGGCTTCATGGATAGATAAAGCTGGGTATCATCTGCGTAACAATGAAAATTTAAGCAATGCTGTCTAATAATACTGCCTAAGGGAACCATGTATAAAGTGAATAAAATTGGTCTTAGCACAAGACGAAGAAGATTCCCCATTTACATGAACAAATTGTAATCTATTAGATAAATATGATTCAAACCACCGCAGCACAGTGCCTTTAATACCTATGGCATGCTCTAATCTCTGTAATAAAATTTTATGGTCAACAGTATCAAAAGCAGCACTGAGGTCTAACAGAACAAGCACAGAGATGAGTCCACTGTCTGAGGCCATAAGAAGATCATTTATAACCTTCACTAATGCTGTTTCTGTACTATGATGAATTCTAAAACCTGACTGAAACTCTTCAAATAGACCATTCCTCTGCAGATGATCAGTTAGCTGTTTTACAACTACCCTTTCAAGAATTTTTGAGAGAAAAGGAAGGTTGGAGATTGGCCTATAATTAGCTAAGATAGCTGGGTCAAGTGATGGCTTTTTAAGTAATGGTTTAATTACTAATTTAATTAGTTAAAATTTTATTAGCAAAGAAAGTCATGAAGTCATTACTAGTTAAAGTTAGAGGAATACTCGGCTCAATAGAGCTCTGACTCTGTCAGCCTGGCTACCGTGCTGAAAAGAAACCTGGGGTTGTTCTTATTTTCTTCAATTAGTGATGAGTAGTAAGATGTCCTAGCTTTACGGAGGGCTTTTTTTATAGAGCAACAGACTCTTTTTCCAGGCTAAGTGAAGATCTTCTAAATTAGTGAGACGCCATTTCCTCTCCAACTTACGGGTTATCTGCTTTAAGCTGCGAGTTTGTGAGTTATACCACAGATTCAGGCACTTCTGATTTAAAGCTCTCTTTTTCAGAGGAGCTACAGCATCCAAAGTTGTCTTCAATGAGGATGTAACACTATTGACGAGATACTCTATCTCACTTACAGAGTTTAGGTAGCTACTCTGCACTGTGTTGGTATATGGCATTAGAGAACATAAAGAAGGAATCATATCCTTAAGCCTAGTTACAGTGCTTTCTGAAAGACTTCTAGTATAATGAAACTTATTCCCCACTGCTGGGTAGTCCATCAGAGTAAATGCAAATGTTATTAAGAAATGATCAGACAGAAGGGAGTTTTCAGGGAATACTGTTAAGTCTTCAATTTCCATACCATAAGTCAGAACAAGATCTAAGATATGATTAAAGTGGTGGGTGGACTCATTTACATTTTGAGCAAAGCCAATTGTGTATAATAATAGATTAAATGCAGTGTTGAGGCTGTCATTCTCAGCATGTATGTGGATGTTAAAATCGCCCACTATAATTATCTTATCTGAGCTAAGCACCAAGTCAGACAAAAGGTCTGAAAATTCACAGAGAAACTCACAGTAACGACCAGGTGGATGATAGATAATAACAAATAAAACTGGTTTTTGGGACTTCCAATTTGGATGGACAAGACTAAGAGTCAAGCTTTCAAATGAATTAAAGCTCTGTCTGGGTTTTTGATTAATTAATAAGCTGGAATGGAAGATTGCTGCTAATCCTCTGCCTCGGCCCGTGCTACGAGTGTTCTGGCAGTTAGTGTGACTCGAGGGTGTTGACTCATTTAAACTAACATATTCATCCTGCTGTAACCAGGTTTCTGTAAGGCAGAATAAATCAATATGTTAATCAATTATTATATCATTTACTAACAGGGACTTAGAAGAGAGAGATCTAATGTTTAATAGACCACATTTAACTGTTTTAGTCTGTGGTGCAGTTGAAGGTGCTATATTATTTTTTCTTTTTGAATTTTTATGCTTAAATAGATTTTTGCTGGTTATTGGTGGTCTGGGAGCAGGCACCGTCTCTACGGGGATGGGGTAGAGACTTTTTAAAAGTAAAGTTTCATTTTGCAGGAGAAATGAGGGGTGTTGCTCATTGTGTGTGTGTGTTTTCATTTGTGTATAGAGTTCAGAGAGTATGAGGCATGCTTTCAGATCGAGAAAAACTGTAATAACTTCTCTTACACATTAATCACACAGAATCAAGGAACTCAGAAATACAGGAACTCAGGAGGACACAGTAGCAGGTTCTAAAAAGAGAAGTACGCTAACAGGCTTTGACACACCAACCTCAGTGACCTATACCCCCCCACCACCACCACCACCACACACACGCCTTATAAAGAACCCAGTTAATAAGACATTAAGACACCGGAGGACATGGAACAAGTAACGGAGTAGAAGAGAGTCACAATGAGGTGCTGAAGTCTCTGGATGCTGTTCACCTGCCATGACTGACACACCTATGCATTGTTGCACAGGTGTGTGGGGCATACGGACACTACTTCTGGTTTGGCAAACCGGGGTGGAGGTTCCTATATTCCTATTTTGGAATTATGAATTACCCAGACAATTAGTTTGAGTGTATATGATGTTTTATTCATCTGCTCTTAGCCATGATGACAAAATGTTTTATTTTAAAAATACATTGGCTCATATATAATTATGAGCAAAATATTACATTTTGTATAACATAAAAGTGCAGCTAAAATCAATTATCTTTCTTTTTTGTTTGTTTTGGTCATAGCACACTTTTCAAACAACTATTTGACAACAAATTTGACATCCCTCATTATAAGATCCAGAAGGATCTCACTGGCCTTGGTGAAGCATTCGGCTCTCCTCTTATCTATCTGCCCTCCCCTACAGCCGCCTATTGTCAAAGCAACTCCAGACTTTCATGCATACACGGACAGACACTGATGTGAGCCACCTGCACACATGGACGCCCCACCCTTGTGTTTCTGTCCACCCCCCCACTACCCTGGCTTCCGCACGGCCACTCCTTTCCCTCTCCAGGAGGCAGCATGGCTCAGCTGCTGCAGCTTTCCATTTCCCCCCGAGCTCGCGGCTGCACAGGATACTGCTGCGGCCACCCCACACTCACATTGCCTCAATTCAGTTGATGAACTGTCTTAAAGTTGAATGTACATAAACAATCAAATGTATATGTATGGTTGTTTTAATTCTGATGTGTGCCATTATTACGTTTTTGTCTGAGGTGATTGGGTGTGAAGATAATTTCGTTGCACTTGTTGTAACTTCATTGCACTTGTTGTAATGGCAATAAAATCAATCTATCTATCTATCTATCTATCTATCTATCTATCTATCTATCTATCTATCTATCTATCTATCTATCTATCTATCTATCTATCTATCTATCTATAATGTTCCACCTTATGTTGTTACATATTTATTTGCTTAATTTATTATTCATTATTGTTAGAAAAAAAAAATACCTGTGACTAACATCGATGTGCAGCAAAACTGTGACACCTGCTCGTGACTTTCTCCTCACCTTTTCAATGCCCGTGTGTATTTGCAAGGACTTGGACAGGATGTCTGTCTTTTTCTTGGTCTCATTGCTGAAGTCATCACAGACTCGACGGAGTTCTACACACTTTGGCCTGATGGAGTCCACGGCGTAGTGGTTGCTCTGGATCAGCTGGTCCCCGTGCAGTGCGTGCAACTGGGCTTTTTCTACAGTAGCCTGTAAGACAGAGCACAATCAATAAACAGCTGTTTATTGTATACAACAACAAAGTTTTTTTTTTGTTTTTTTGGGGGTTTTTTTGCTAAAGAATGGATTTTTGCAAAAGTTGGTTAATTTTCTGTGCCTGGTCTGTAATCAGTGCTGTTTAGGATGTGATTTGCATTAAGGGGTGGAGCCAATCTTATTTGTTTTAATTAATGATGTAATAGGACAGTATATGAGGTCAGATCAGGTCAGCTCTGGTAGCCTGCACTGGTACAGTTCAATGCCCCTATCATCACACTACTGAAGTGCTCTGTATCTTGGATGGTAACCACCCAGTGAACAATCTCCCAAAGACATCCAATAAGCACTTGAGGTGACTGGTGGGCGTTTATGTAAGAGTAAGAGCTCAGTCTCATACCCGCTATTGGTCACGTCATCGTTGCTTTTCTTTCATTAGTTTTGGTTTTGTTTTATTCCTTTTTGCACTCTTGATTTGCAGGCTTTTCGGTGAAGGGAAAGGTGCAGGATCATTTGTACACCTTTTCTCAATGATTTGAGAAATTTAGACTTTTTTCCTTTGTACAGCTATCATCATGTGCTGTGTGCTATGTGAGCGGGCCCTGACAACGTAGCTTTTCGTTCCAAACATGGACGAGTCATCAGCGATACAAGGATGTTATGTTCACCTCGTCAGAGCTTTAGTTTGCCGTTCAGATATCGTCAACCTTGCAAAACGTCGGACTTGGGAGGTTGGACAAAGTTGGACACCAGTCAAATGGAACAACAACAAACTACACAAAGAATAAGGAACTGTCAAGACAGAAAGCAAAATAACATATGGGACGAATCGTGGATGTCGCCCGTATTCGTTCACATTTTTCAACAGTTTGAAAATTCTGACGAAGCGCCAGCTGCAGGAACAAAGCTGGATGAAGGTCAAACGATGCCTCAGAAATTCAAAGTCCAGATTTCTTGTTTCATTTGGGCGTCGTTGTCCTTTGTTAATGCTGTGTGACCGCAAAGCTTAAGACATAAAGCGCCAGGGGCTTCATTTCTAAAACACATTCTATTATTCAAACTAAATGTATACATAGGTACGAACTTCTTCTTCTTTGTCCTTCGGCTGTTCCCGTTAGGGGTCGCCACAGCACCACCTTCTCAGCACACACTCCTCACTTGTCAGCACATTACCATGTGCATCTTCTACCACCCTAACCTGCTGCACATCCTTTCCAGCTCTGTCCCTTTGTCTGGCCAATCGGTACAAGTCCTTTTCTCCTTCCTTACTATTCAACTTCTTGTACAGCTCACAATATGTCGTTTCCTCCGCTTTTCCCACTTCTCTTTTCACCTTACGCCACATCTGCTTGTACTCCTGTCTACTTTCTTCATCTCTCCGACTGTCCCAAAATGTTTTCGCCAACCTCTTTCTCCATATGCTTTCCTGGACCTCTTCATTTCACCACCAAATCTCCTTGTCTTCTTTCCACTGTCCAGATGTCATACCCAGTACTGTCCTAGCTGTCTCTCTCACCACATCTGCAGTACTTTTCCAGTAGTCCAAAATTGCTTCCCCTCCAACCAGTGCTTCTCTCACCTGCTCGCTAAATTTCACACAAGTCTTCCTCCTTCAGCTTCCACCATCTGATCCTTTGTTGAGCTCTCACTCTCTTCTTCTTCTTTACCTCTAAAGTCATCCTACAACAACCATCCTATGCTGTCTAACGGCACTCTCTCCTGCCACCACCTTACAGTCTGTGATTTCTTTTAGCTTGCATCTCCTATAAAGAATGTAGTCCACCTGTGTGCACCTTCCTCCACTCTTATATGTTACCCTGTGCTCCTCCCTTTTCTTAAAGTAGATATTCACCACAGCCATTTCCATCCTTTTTGCAAAATCAACGACCATCTGTCCTTCCCCATTCCTATCCTTGATACCATATCTACCCATTACTTCCTCATCACCTCTGTTCCCTTCACCAACATGCCCATTAAAGTCATACATATGTACAAACAAAAAGTGAAAATGGTGTACAAAAAATAAATGAATAAAAAACACTTAGAAAATGATTCATATGCACACCTGCAAATCACACATAATGGTAAATGGGAAATGGACTGCATTTATATAGCGCTTTTCCATCTGCATCAGACGATCAAAGCGCTTCACAATAATGCATCACATTCACCCCGATGGCAGGGTGCTGCCATACAAGGCACTCACTACACACCGGGAGCAACTAGGGGATTAAGGACCTTGCCCAAAGGCCCTTAGTGATGTTCCGGTCATTTAGCCTATCCCACCAGTTATAGGGGTTGAGGCAGGGCAATGCAAAACACCTAATGAATATTCAATCATACAAATTAATTTGGTTTTGTTTTTTGTTCTTTTATTTTTTTTTTTTTTGCCTGTTGCTTTACACAGAAAGGGACTACTGCTTCCCACAATCAATTTGTCGCTTTCTTGGAGTTCCTTGGCTTATGTCACAGAAGTTGAAAATGAGTCATGTCAGGCCTAAATTTGCTCATAGCAGAAGATTTGCTGCAAGGACAGTCATGGAATTTGCCAGCCTTGTATAAAGTACCTCAAAGTGATACTTGAGTGAAAGTACAAGTATCTTACCATAACATTACTTTGGTAAAAGTTAAAGTATCCTTTAAAAATATTACTTGAGTAAAAGTTAGGGGAGGTGATGGTTTAGTGGTTAAGGTGTTGGGCTTGAGTCCAAAAGATCATGGGTTCAAATCCCCACCTGACTAGAAAATCACTAAGGGCCCTTGGGCAAGGTCTTTAATCCTCTATTGCTCCCAGTGTGTAGTGAGCGCCTTGTATGGCAGCACCCTGACATTGGGTTGAATGTGAGGCATTATTGTAAAGCGCTTTGAGCGTCTGATGCAGATGGAAAAGCGCTATATAAATGCAGTCCATTTACCATTTACCAAAGTCCTAAAGTATCTGACATTTACTGTACTTAAGTATCAAAAGTAAATTTTTCATATAAAATGTACTTTAAGTAAAAGTACTGAGTAAACATAAAATCCAAAATGAGTGGAAAGTGAAACAGTGACATGAAAAGAAAGCCAGTCCAGTGTCTAAAGAAACCAAGAGGGGGCCTCAGCCCCTATAAAAAGGCTGTATCCACCTCTGGTGCAGCAGTTGGTGATGGTGACGGGATGGGAGACCTGGGCAATTCTAAAGTTTCAGATTCACCTAACCTGCATGTCTTTATAAAGCTGTACAGAAAGTTGCCGTTTTTTTCCTGGAAGACTCACACACACACACTATTCTGTTACACACAACGGCCAGGCTCTTGTGAGACAGAACAGTCATTTATAGCTACACAGTTGAAAAGCAAAAAACAAAACAAAACAACTTTGCAGGCATCGCCACCACCAACCACTGCAAAACAGCCAAACACAGCGCTCTTTGCGCTCTTGAATTCAAAACGCAGAGCTGCTTTTACACAGCACTTCTCTGTGAACATTTCAAATAAAATAAAATAAATGAGTTTTGTTGGTACTGAAGTTTTCCCCTTAATTCCGATCATATGCTGGAATCCATGTGTATGTGTGTGCGTTGGAATCCAAAGCGCACAGTCCACCCTCCACAGTCTCATCTTCCTCAGCGGGGGTGCAGATTCAAGCTGTCATCTTTTATATTTTTTTGTCTTTTAAGCTTGTTTTATGTCAAACACGACACTTGATGGTGCAGGGCTGGAAGGCGCTGCGCTCCGGCTGAAGAGGACTGTATCTCTTCCCGGTGTACAGCTGTGCTCCAACTTACTTTCACCTCTGCAAACGAGCATTGCCCAATCAAATTTCTTCTACTTTTATATTGTAGTAACAAGTAATGAAGATGTTTAAGAGAAATGTATCAGAGGTAAAAGTATACATTTTTTTGAGGAAATGTAGTGGAGTAAAAGTGAAAGTCACCATAAATGTAAATAATGAAGTAAAGTACAGATATGTCAAAATTCTACTGAAGTACACTAACAAAGTATTTCTACTTTGTTAGTGTATTCCATTACAACACTGGAATTTGCAGACTTTGGGGATGTTTCACATGAAACTCCAACCATACAGTGCCTTGCAAAAGTATTCGGCCCCTTGGTATTTTACACATTTTAATTTATTTATGTCATTTCAAATAAAAAAGTAAATCAGGCTTCTCAATATAAAAAAAAAAATCAAAAATTATCTTCCTTAAACTCAAACTCAAAGCAAATCTCTACAACTTGATATAAATGAATTAAAAATATAAAAGCCAAGATGATGGGTTGCATAAGTAATCGGCCCCGTTGGTATATGTGAACGTATGACTTATTTTTGTGGCAGGACTGGCAGTGGGATTCAAACACCGGATTGCTCGCACCCGAGACCAAGACTCTACCAGGTCAGCCAAAGGGGAATTCATCAGTTCTATTGGCAGTTTTCTTCAGACAAATCAGGGGATGGATACATGAACATTTCCAAGTCACTGAATACATCTTGAACTTTATTTACATCAGTTATGAAGAAATACAAACAATATGGCACTCTATGGTATATCTGTGTGGAGTAGACTGTGCAAGAAGAAAAAGAGTGAGGAAAGCCACCAAGACACCCAGACAACCCAATTATAGGCTTCTGTGGCTGTGATTGGAGAAATTATGCATAGTGCATATTTTGCATTTTGCATCCCTAGTTATACAACTTCATGATGAAGTGGTACAGAGGAGTATTTTCTTTCACCAAAACATCAAATCTAGGCTTGCATCTCAAATGTACCTTCTGGCAAATTGTAGCTGAACTTTGAAGTGTTTTTTTTTTTTAAGAAAATCGTGCATGCCTGAGTGAGTGTGTGTGTGTTTGTTGACTGACCTGAGCCTTCTGCTCTAGTGTTTTCAATTCCTTAAGCAGGTTTTCTACTCGTGTCACACAATCCCCAATGTCTGATAGGCTGGTTAGAATGTCCATCAAACTGTCTAAAGACACTTTGACCTGCAGAAAGAAGACAGAAACAGAGACATGAGGGAAAAAAACTGGTCAAAACTAATTTTGTAACAATTTTATTGCAGTTATTTACTTCTTTTTTCCCATATCAAGATTCATCACTGAGGTAACAATATTTGTGTGAAATAAGATTCTCAGCACTGATTTCCTCCCCTGTCAGTAAAAACCTTGACTGAACCTTGATGATTTAAATAGCAACTTTAGAATATGAAATGACACCATTGTTTTGTTTGGGGAGTTCTTCAAAATGAAATTTTAAAGCTCAAGTCTTTTGAGGCTTTTTCTTTTTGTGAAGAGACACAGGAAAGACCTAAAGGTTGTGGGCCAAGGCACTCAGACACACAGATGTGGAGATATACCTCTCTGAAGTCCTGTTCAAAGTGGCGTAGCTGCAGGCACTGCTCCAGTTTCAAATGGTGTTTACACCAGAACTGTTCAAAAGCGTTCTCCGTCTCATCGAGCTGTGCCAGGAGCCTGAAACACACACGCACCACAAAGACGGTTACACACAAGTAGATACTTTGAGCATAAAAAAATGAAACTATTCACATGAAAGGTTGATGTGTCACCTTTCTACCGTGGTTTGATTCTCCATCTCATCTGAGTTGAGTTTGTGACTCTCTGATTTGGCCGCTTGCTCTTTGATACAGCCGAGCAGTGTGGTGCCCTGCTTCAGCGCCAGCTTCAGCTCATCCTGGTTTGGACACATACAGCACATGCAGTAATGTCCAGAAAACACAAGCAGACTAATTACTTTACAGCACGGAGACAATGCTACAAGATGCGTTGGCCTTGGTGGCCACCAAACCTTTGGCACACATGTTCTTAATTCCCATCATGCATGTGCTGATAATGTTATTTCCTGCAACAAGCCTAGATATGTCCACGTAGATATATGTTTTATGCTAGTGTGACCATATTTTTATTATCAAAAACCAGGACACTTGGCCCTGCAATGAGATACTCAAATGATACTTGGTTGGCAGCAGGTACTATTTGGCGGAACTGGAACGACTGGCACAACCGGAATGATAACACAATTGACAGAATGATCAATCAATCAATCAATCAATTTTTTTTTATATAGTGCCAAATCACAACAAACAGTTGCCCCAAGAATGATAGACACAACAGGACCTTACTTTGCCCCCTACTCTCAAGATATTTATAACTAATCTCAAGATAATGCCCCCCCCCACCGCTGTCATGTTCAAAGCACAAATTTATCTACCGGTGTGTAGTGAGCGCCTTGTATGGCAGCACCCTGACATCGGGGTGAATGTGAGGCATAATTGTAAAGCGCTTTGAGCGTCTGATGCAGATGGAAAAGCGCTATATAAATGCAGTCCATTTACCATTTATCTCTTTTCTGTCCCAATTAGCACTAATCGCCAGAATAGCAATTTGCCATATTGGAAAATTTACCCTCACTAATACTAGATGGCACCACACAAGATTCTGTTCTGCCATTCCGTCGCTATTCTGTCAAGAATTTGGGGCTTCTAATGCCGACCTACAGCTTTATATAGTGGCTAAATAACTTTAATATTTTAATGGTGAGACCTGATCATCTCATCAATACTTGTTTTGGGTGTAATATAAGCAAAAACAACCCATTGCGCCAGTTGTTCTAGTTACATTCCTCCTATAGTTCTGGCAATTAGTAGCTCCTTGGAGGCCGGTCAATGTAATGGCCCAGTGAAAACCAGGACATTGACATCACTTTCCAAAAAAAAAAAAAAAATACAGGACGGCCAGGACAGGACATGAAAACATAACACATCCTGGAAAAACGGGATGTTTGGTCACCCTGGTTTATGCTAGATGGCCCGTTGTGCCACACACAAACAGTTGACTGAGTTGATTATTCCAGGTGACCTTGAATAGACTATTGGTTTCATTGCTACATCTTCAACAATATTGATTTTATACTAGTTGGTATTCTAAATTACGTTATGTCACAATATACTGTAGCATTGTTGTGATGTTTTTGCAGCCTCCACGTGGTATATGTAGAGCTCTGAAGTGTGACATCACATTTCCATGACATTTCTCAAGGTGGTTCTCTCCTGTCTTTTTAAAATGGGCATTTTGTAATTTGAAGACCGGTCTGAGCTCAAAGTGTGGACTTTTGTCATCCTTGATTTCAGTAGTGATAGATTAAACAAAGGTGAGTTCTTTATTTATATTTAATGTATCAACCATAAGTTTGGCGAATTTCAACTTTATGCCTGGAGTGTTCCCAAACACCACTCAAGGCACAAATCTTCTTAAACCTGTTTTAGGGTTTCTATTGATCTGGTGCATCAAAGGTAACCATATAGTAATCTGTTTATCCTCGTTACGGTACTTGTAATTTGGATATTTATAAGATGATACCTTTTCTTGAGTGTTGCGTTATCATAATGTAGGGAATTAACTCTTTCATTCACTTACAGCATGCATGCATAGGCTTTTTTTTCAAAGCCTTGGAAAATTATTAACACAGAAACACAAATATGTCTTCAATACCTTAACTTGTTTCCATAATTGCATCTTTCTTTACTATCCATGAAAGGCTTGGAAATCAATTGGACACAGATGTTGTCTTACTGCCTGATACAACTAGCAGGGGCGAGGTTATGTGTCTGTTTGGCTGACCGCCTTTATACACAATAACTCAAAGGATAGAATTTATTGATATTTTGTATCAATATGACCACTGAGTCCAGGAACTGTTGATTACAATTTGAGATCTAGATCCCGCTCACACTTCCTTTCATCTTTTTCCTGTATACACTGAGAGCTAGCTTTGTGATATCACATAAGATCTATGCTTATGATGAGCCATAACCTACAGACCTAAGTTTAAAATGTTTTCTCTGTCAGATCAGTGCACTAATGAGTAGTAGCCAGCATTACCCCAACACTTACATCATCTAATTTAAAATTTTAAATTAATTTATCTACATTATCTGTGCCAAATGCCTTCACATTATGACTTGCCTTACAATTTAGGACTAAACCATTATTCATCCTGTACATTTTTATATTCACATGGCACATTTGGCTAATGTTTGCCTGTCAAAGAATATGCTTACTGCAGTCAGTATATCTGGTCAAGATAACAGCAGAAGACGCTAATAACAATTGAAGTTAACTGTTGGCATCAACCATATTGTGACTTAATATGCAAACATTGGTTTGTGGTTTCTTGAATATAACCCATCGATTGTCAAACCCGCAGTGTTAATGTAGAAGCATCCATCATTGATTAAGGCTGCTCTTACCCTTGCTGAGCTTGACACAGTGTTGAGCCCATAATGGGCCAAGCTAAAACCCAATGCACCTCCTCTGATTGCCCACTGATTTTCCCGGAGCTCCGTGGACTCCCAGCTATCTCAGCACTGCTCACGCTTGGCTCAGGAAATATGTGGCACACGCTCCATCCTCAACTACTAATATGTCCACATGATTCTTTCTTTGCTTAACATGAAAAATGAACACCAACATGTGGCAATACTGCACCAGTCCCAAATCAAGGCAGTCAGTAGTCTGACTGAGCTCCAGAAAATGTCTAATGAGTTCAATCTGGCATGAGTTTAATCAAGCTTTTCTGAATCGTGCTGTTCTGTGCCAAGCAGGATGCCGACCAACGTCCCCCCGAGAAATACCTGAACTGTGCTGAGACACTGCTTCAGAGAGTTCAGTGCCAAAGACGGCAGAGTGTAAGAGCAGCTTAATGCACTTTGCTGACCTCCCCCCGAGAAACACCTGAACTGTGCCGAGGCACTGCTTCGGAGAGTTCACTGCTGAAGTCGGCAAAGTATAGGAGTTGCTTAATACACTTTGCCGACCTCTCCCAAGAAATACCCGAACTGTGCTGAGGCACTGCTTCGGAGAGTTCAGTGCCAAAGACGGCAGAGTGTAAGAGCAGCTTAATGCACTTTGCTGACCTCCCCCCGAGAAACACCTGAACTGTGCCGAAGCACTGCTTCGGAGAGTTCACTGCTGAAGTCGGCAAAGTATAGGAGTTGCTTAATACACTTTGCCGACCTCTCCCGAGAAATACCCGAACTGTGCTGAGGCACTGCTTCGGAGAGTTCAGTGCCAAAGACGGCAGAGTGTAAGAGGAGCTTAATGCACTTTGCTGACCTCCCCCCGAGAAACACCCGAACTGTGCAGAGGCACTGCTTCAGAGTGTTCACTGCTGAAGTCAGCAAAGTGTAAGAGCTGCTTAATACACTTTGCCGACCTCCCCCCGAGAAACACCCGAACTGTGCAGAGGCACTGCTTCAGAGTGTTCATTGCTCAAGTCGGCAAAGTGTAAGAACTGCTTAATACACTTTGCCAACATCCCCCGAGAAACACCTGAACTGTGCAGAGGCACTGCTTCGGAGAGTTCATTGCCGAAGTCGGCAAAGTGTAAGAGCTGTTTAATGCACTGTGCTGACTTCCCCCCGAGAAACACCGGAACTATGCCGAGGCATTGCTTTGGAGAGGTCAGTGTTGAAGTTGGCAAAGTATAAGAGCTGTTTAATGCAGTGTGCTGACTTCCCCTGGAGGAACACCCGAACCGTGCCGAGGCACTGCTTCTGAGAGTTCAGTGCCGAAGTCAGTAAAGTATAACAGCTGCTTAATACACTTTGCCGACCTCCCCCCGACAAACACCCGAACTGTGCCAAGGCACTGCATCGGAGAGTTCAGTGTTGAAGTCGGCAAAGTATACCAGCTGCTTAATACACTTTGCCGACTTCCCCCCGAGAAACACCCGAACCGTGCCGAGGCACTGCTTCGGAGAGTTCAGTGTCAAAGTCGGCAAAGTGTAACAGCTGCTTAAGATACAGGTCTAATGCATTTATTCTTTTATTACTGTGGCACCCTTAGGATATAAGGAAATAGCAGACATAAGAAGAGACAGACAAGAAAAATTAAACTATCAAACTATAAGTTGAAAAATGTAACTGTGCTGTGTTTAATGTGCTCAACAAATGAAGCGGTTACCCTGCAACACAGTGTCCTATAGTCATACAGCATACATTCTTACACCTGTACACCACATTGTTTAATTTCCATTCAAACTGAACTGCATGTGATACCATGCATGTGTCTGTGCATTATACTTAGTAACTCACCTTGAGGTCGTTGTGTTTGTCAGTGTGTGTGGTGAGCAGGTCTTTCGTACACTGTACGTCATTGGGCAGTTCTGTCTCTGCCAGGTCTGTCCCAAACTTCTGTAACATCTGGGCCGTGGATTTCACCGTCATGGCAAAGTTCTCAATAGCCTAGAGAAGAACATCCAAGCACTCAACACCAGAGGTTCCTCAACATTTTCTTTCATGTCCTCACCCTTAGATAACCTAAGCCCACTGTACAATGTTGGAATTTACAACCCCTGGCAAAAATTATGGAATCACCGGCCTCGGAGGATGTTCATTCAGTTGTTTAATTTTGTAGAAAAAAAGCAGATCACAGACATGACACAAAATTAAAGTAATTTCAAATGGCAACTTTCTGGCTTTAAGAAACACTATAAGAAATCAGGAAAAAAAATTGTGGCAGTCAGTAATGTTTACTTTTCTAGACCAAGCAGAGGGAAAAAAAATATGGAATCACTCAATTCTGAGGAAAAAAATTATGGAATCATGAAAAACAAAAGATCGCTCCAACACATCACTAGTATTTTGTTGCACCACCTCTGGCTTTTATAACAGCTTGCAGTCTCTGAGGCATGGACTTAATGAGTGACAAACAGTACTCTTCATCAATCTGGTTTCAGCTTTCTCTGATTGCTGTTGCCAGATCAGCTTTGCAGGTTGGAGCCTTGTCATGGACCATTTTCTTCAACTTCCACCAAAGATTTTCAATTGGATTAAGATCCGGACTATTTGCAGGCCATGACATTGACCCTATGTGTCTTTTTGCAAGGAATGTTTTCACAGTTTTTGCTCTATGGCAAGATGCATTATCATCTTGAAAAATGATTTCAACATCCCCAAACATCCTTTCAATTGATGGGATAAGAAAAGTGTCCAAAATATCAACGTAAACTTGTGCATTTATTGATGATGTAATGACAGCCATCTCCCCAGTGCCTTTACCTGACATGCATCCCCATATCATCAATGACTGTGGAAATTTACATGTTCTCTTCAGGCAGTCATCTTTATAAATCTCATTGGAACGGCACCAAACAAAAGTTCCAGCATCATCACCTTGCCCAATGCAGATTCGAGATTCATCACTGAATATGACTTTCATCCAGTCATCCACAGTCCACGATTGCTTTTCCTTAGCCCACTGTAACCTTGTTTTTTTCTGTTTAGGTGTTAATGATGGCTTTCATTTAGCTTTTCTGTATGTAAATCCCATTTCCTTTAGGCGATTTCTTACAGTTCGGTCACAGACGTTGACTCCGGTTTCCTCCCATTCGTTCCTCATTTGTTTTGTTGTGCATTTTCGATTTTTGAGACATATTGCTTTAAGTTTTCTGTCTTGACGCTTTGATGTCTTCCTTGGTCTACCAGTATGTTTGCCTTTAACAACCTTCCCATGTTGTTTGTATTTGGTCCAGAGTTTAGACACAGCTGACTGTGAACAACCAACATCTTTTGCAACATTGCGTGATGATTTACCCTCTTTTAAGAGTTTGATCATCCTCTCCTTTGTTTCAATTGACATCTCTCATGTCGGAGTCATGATTCATGTCAGTCCACTTGGTGCAACAGCTCTCCAAGGTGTGATCACTCCTTTTTAGATGCAGACTAATGAGCAGATCTGATTTGATGCAGGTGTTAGTTTTGGGGATGAAAATTTACAGGGTGATTCCATAATTTATTCCTCAGAATTGAGTGAGTCCATATTTTTTTTTCCTTCTGCTTGGTCTAAAAAAGTAACCGTTACTGACTGCCACAATTTTTTTTCCTGATTTCTTATAGTGTTTCTTAAAACCAGAAAGTTGCCATTTGAAATGACTTTAGCTTTGTGTCATGTCTGTGATCTGCTTTTTTTCTACAAAATTAAACAACTGAATGAACATCCTCCGAGGCCGGTGATTCCATAATTTTTGCCAGGGGTTGTATCTGGCTAACATACACACGCACATATTAGTATACAGTACATAGTTCATATTCAAACATTTTTTGTGGTGAATAAGACTATTCTATTCTATATTGTCCCACAGACTGACTTCTTCAACAATGCGAATTTGATTCAATTAGGCCTTTATTGTCACTGTATACCAGATATAATGAAATTTCATGTGTCCCTTAGTGCTAATGCTTAATTACATTTAGCTGGTCCTACACAGTCAAAATGGATACTGAATTTTAAAAAAAGTATAAATAAGAATTCAAAAAGTCAAATTTACACAGCTTTGAGTACTGTTATTGCTTTGTTATAAAGAGTGTTTTAATCTATTTGTCCGAGTTTTTATTGTTCTGAAATATTTGCCCGAGAACAGCAATTCAATCAGTGAAATATGGTTCATCTGCAAGCTTTTAAAGTACCTCAACAGAGTAAAATTCAATTGAACAAGTCATTTTCATGTTTAACATGACATGCTTTCCAGTATCATTCCTAACAGAAAATATATTTGTTACACAGTATCACCATCATTTCAACCACAAGAGTGTAGTTCATTGCAGATTGTACAAGTGGTTGCTACAGAATTGACAGTGACATTGGGGCACAGGTCTAATATGGATGAGATTTAAATTTTTATCTACAACTGTTAATAAAAAATTAAGGTAAATGTTAGGTACATGTTGTTTCCAAACATACAGGAGAGATTCTTTCATGCTATCAGGCTTTGTAACACAAAATAGCTGGACACAAGTGCTAGGCTCAGACACAGAGTGGAGTTGTTCAAAAAGGTTTACGGGTAAAACAAAAAGGCAGTCCAGAATAAGCAACAGTAACCAGTTCATCAGGCGACGGCGCGGTCCAAAAAAACAGTCAGGTGATCATGAAAACACAGAGAGGCAAGAAAGACGAGAAAGACACAAGAAACAAGGCTGGAAGCGAAGGCATGGAGCACAACAATCTGACGGGGAACAGGCGGACAAGGTGAGGTTTAAATACAGGAAGGTGATGAGCAGACAATGAGTAACAGGTGTCAGGGAAAGATCCAGGGCATGGAAGTGGAAAGACAGGGGGACACGCTCACCACAGAGCACCAAGTGACAGACAAGAGAGATAGAGACAGAAAACCCCAAGCAGAAAAAGCCAGACAAGATCCAAACCCCCATATCCACATGCATCATTTGCTAGCTATCAAATCAAAGCAAATATGTCAATACAACCATTTTCGATACCCACTTACTACAATTAAGGGTCACGGGGGTGGGGAGGTGGTCTGGAGTCTATCCTAGCAGTCATAAGGCATGAGGCGGGGTACACCCTGGACAAGACACCAGTCAGTTGCCACATATAGACAAACAAACACATTCACACCCATATGCACACCTACGGTCAATTTCGAGTTTCCAGTACAACTAACCTGCATGTCTTTGGATGTGGGAAGAACCCACGGAAACAGCGATCCCATGACCTTGTTGCTGTGAGGCAGCGGCACTAAGCACTAAGCCACCGTGGTGCCCTACTTTCTCTAGTGCCCACAAATGTATTATAATTGTAAAAAAAATATACGTAAATCAAGTCATGAAAATAGTCATATATTATTATAGACTGACATATGTCATGGTGGAAATGACATCTGTTCATTAAGGATAAGAAATAAAATGTCTAAAATGCTAAAATTTTCCTGTTGTTGTTGTCAGTTCTGTTGTGGTTTGGTCTGTGTTGGGTCCTGGTCTCCTCTTTGTTAATCTCTTACCAACTCTGATCTGTCTTCTTCGATCTCTTTAGGTTTTCTTTATATTTCCCAGCCTCTTATCTTGTATCACATATTTTCTGATCTAACATTCTTTGCATTTCCCAGCTTTTGTCTGTCATGTTGTCTGTCTCAAGTGTCATTTCCTTCTCAGTCATTTCCTGCTGTATCACTCCTTGTCAGTTTCACCCTTTTTCTTGTCTTGTATTCTCTGCATTGGCCCTTTATTACCTCTCAGTGTTTAGTACTCTCTGCTTCCCTCTGGTGACCCTTTATGTCTTCACAGTTTTTAGTCTGTCTTTACCTCATTTTTGTCCCTACACATAATTAGGCATTATCATTTACACCTTGGTTGGTCTGCACCTGTATCTGATGAGACATGCTATTTAAAGTGACTCTGGCTTTTCTTCAGTGCAGGTCCATTGTCTCTGTTTGAGTATGCATGAAAGGTTTGCCCTTTGCAGCCTGAGTGCTTCCTGTCCTCTGTCCCTTGGGATCATGTTTGGAGCATGAGTAAAACATTGGTTTTGCACTCTGGAGTTTAATTCGCTCTTTTTACCAAGAAAGACTTTTTGCTGGAATCCTGTTTTGAATCATAAAGAATTTTGTTGGAATCCTGTTTTGATTGAGAAGACTGATATCTGTTTGAATATTATAACGGAAATACTACTGGTTGAATTTGGTGTGTCATTTTGCAAACACTCTAAGCAGCAAAGACATTAATTGGCTCTGCTTACTGTTTGGCACTCACTCTTTTATGTAAAGTCTGTCTAGTGCACTCCCCTTTACAGGAAGGAGTTCCCAGTCCTGGTGAGCACTCCCCTGGAGCTTCTACCAGCAGTGCAGTGGCATTCCTCTGTGGCCCTCACCAGGATTTAGAAGAGGACTCCCGACTCCAAGTTTTGTTACCACATTACATTCTTGACTGGTTTATTTATCATTAATTAAACTGTGTTTTAATGCCACTCTCATCGCCTCGGCTGTCCTGCATCTAGGGGTTCCCCTCGTTCCTTGGTTCACCTCCTCCCGACCATAACAAGTTCAGCTGTTCCTGATAATGTTTGGGGTCGCCACAGTGGACACAGCCAGTTCCGCATTGGTACAACCTCAATTCCAATGAAGTTGGGACGTTGTGTGAAATGTAAATAAAAACAGAATACAATTATTTGCAAATCCTCTTCAACCTATATTCTATTGAATACACCACAAAGACAAGATATTTAATGTTCGAACTGATAGACATTATTGTTTTTGTGCAAATATTTGTTCATTTTGAAATGGATGTCTGCAACATGTTTCAAAAAAGTTGGGATAGTGGTATGTTTACCACTGTGTTATATCACCTTTCCTTCTAACAACACTCAATAAGCGTTTGGGAACAGAGGACACTAATTGTTGAAGCTTTGTAGCTGGAATTCTTTCCCATTCTTGCTTGATGTATGACTTCAGTTGTTCAACAGTCTGGGGTCTCCGTTGTCGTATTTTGCACTTCATAATGCGCCACACATTTTCAATGAGCAACAGGTCTGGACTGCAGGCAGGCCAGTCTAGTACCCGCACTCTTTTACTATGAAGCCATGCTGTTGTAACACGTGCAGAATGTAGCTTGGCATTGTCTTGCTGAAATAAGCAGGGACGTCCCTGAAAAAGATGTTCCTTGGATGGCAGCATGTGTTGCTCCAAAACCTGGATGTACCTTTCAGCATTGATGGTACCATCACAGATGTGTAAGTTGCCCACACCATGGGCACTAACACACCCCCATACCATCCCAGATGCTGGATTTTGAACTTTGCACTGGTAACAAATGGATGGTCTTTTGCCTCTTTTGTCCGGAGGACATGACATCCATGATTTCCAAAAACAATTTGAAATGTGGACTCATCAGACCACAGCACACTTTTCCACTTTGCGTTTGTCCATTTTGAATGAGCTCGGGCCCAGAGAAATCAGTGGCATTTCTGGATGTTGTTGATGTATGGCTTTCGCTTTGCATTGTAGAGTCTTAACTTGCACTTGTAGATGAAGTAACGAACTGTGTTAACTGACAATGGTTTTCTGAAGTGTTCCTGAGCCCATGTAGTAAGATTCTTTACACAATGATGTTGGTTTTTAATGAGTGCCGCCTGAGGGCTTTAAGGTCACGAGCATTCAATGTTGGTTTTAGGCCTTGCCACTTACGTGTAGAATGTTCTCCAGATTCTCTGGACTGTAGATGATGGAATCCCTAAATTCCTTGCAATTGAACATTGAGAAACATTGTTCTTAAATTGTTGGGCTATTTTTTCATGCAGTTGTTCACAAAATGGTGATCCTCACCCCATCTTTACTTGTGAACGGCTGAGCCTTTTGGGGATGCTCCTTTTATACCCAGTCATGACACTCACAATTAGTGTCCTCAGTTCCCAAACACTTATTGAGTGTTGTTAGAAGGAAAGGTGATGTAACACAGTGGTAAACATACCACTATCCCAGCTTTTTTGAAATGTGTTGCAGGCATCCATTTCAAAATGAGCAAATATTTGATGATGGTTTCCCTATTGAACATTGATAAACATTGTTCTTAAACTGTTGGACTATTTTTTTCATGCATTTGTTCACAAAGTGGTGATCTTTGCCCCATCTTTGCTTGTGAACTACTGAGCCTTTTGGGGATGCTTCTTTTATATCCAGTCATGACACTCACCTGTTTACAATTAACCTGTTTACCTGTGGAATGTTCCAAACAGGTGTTCTTTGAGCATTCATCAACTTTCTCAGTCTGTTGCTTCCCCTGTCCCAGCTTTTTTGAAATATGTTGCAGGCATCCATTTCAAAATGAGCGCACAATTGCACAAAAACAAAAAAGGCTATCAGTTTAACCCATTAAATATCTTGTCTTTGTGGTGTATTCAATTGAATATAGGTTGAAGAGGATTTGCAAATCACTGTATTCTTTTTTTATTTACATTTCACACAATGTCCCAACCTCACTGTAATTGAGGTTGTATTTGGCACAAGCTTTGTGCCAGATTGTCCTGTGATGGCAATAAATCCTCTCTTGGTCCTTAAAACTAGATAAACATTTAACAGTAAGTGTGATTTTTAACAAGTTCACGAAGCTAAAACTACTCCTAGTTGAAGAAACACCCAGGTACTTCTTACTTATGTACTAATTTTATCATCAAATTTTAACATCAGTAAGATTTCACATATCATTTCAGAAATGAAAATCCCATTCTGCTATGACATGTATCATCACCATAAACTATAAAGCAGTGGTTTGAAAGTGCCAACAATCACTTGGATTTCATTACAGCTAAAGACTCCACAACAGATGTTTTCATTGATTGATGCTTTTTGAGTACAGAGGAAGGAGTTCATGACTGAGATCACCTGCTGTGTTTAGCTGGAAGGAAATCAATTAGACCACTGGCCCTTTATAGAATGACTGAGAAAGTCAAATAACACCTCAAAACAGAGAGAGAGAGAGAGAGAGAGAGAGAGTGGAGATAAGGGGCAAAAGATGACCTACAGCAAAGGTCACCCAAGACAGGAATTGAACCTCAGGTTACTGAAAACTGCATCTTGTAAAATGTCAATTTACACACTACGGAACAACCCCAATGTTGATTAGCAGCCATCCAGGCAAACCACCAATCCATCGCCGCCTCACAAAAGTAACCATCTATCCGCCACACCCAGATGATATGTGGATTTCATCTTAGCCTTTTTCAGTTCCTGTGGAACTCAACACTAGGGCACCTGCAGGCTGGATCATGGTGAGGGACGTGTGCCACACACCCATAGCTTTGGATAAAATTCAACCTCATAACCTAAATACTGAGGTCATCTGATATCTAGCAGATAGCTTGAAGTAATACAGACTTTACAAAAAATGATTTTGTACTCCTTGATTCAGGTTGACATTAATCACTGTTAAAATGTAGATCTTTCCCCTCCCTGGGATGGCTCATGTACCAATTGTAGATAGTTTAGTCCCAACATATCGTGGAAAATGCTCAGACAGAATGAAGGACTGCTGACATTTTGTTGGGATAGTCAGCAGCAGTAAATGAACAGTTAATTCAGACGACTGATTTAGAACTGCCCACTCCCATTTTAGGACTGGATGCAAATAATCACGGATGTTTGTTTCCAGAATAGGAAACAGTCAATTTCAGTTTATTTCATTTATATAGTGCCAAATCAATTTCAATTTCCATTTCAATTTATTTTCATTTATATAGCACCAAATCACAACAGAGTTGCCTCAAGGTCCTTCACACAAGTAAGGTCTAACCTTACTAACCCCCAGAGCAAAAGTGGTAAGGAAAAACTCCCTCTGAGGAAGAAACCTCAAGCAGACCAGACTCAAAGGGGTGACCCTCTGCTTGGGCCATGCTACAGACAAATTACAGAACAATTCACAGAACAAAGCTGCCTCAAGGTGTGTCACACAAGTAAGGTCAAACCCTACCAACCGCTAGAGGAAACACACAGGTGACAGTGGTAAGGAAAAACTCCCTCTGATGATTTGAGGAAGAAACCTCAAGCAGACCAGACTCAAAGGGGTGACCCACTGCTTGAGGTTACAGTCTATAGTGCCCAGTCTGCAGTCTATAGTCCCCACTCCTTCACTTGTTTGTACACCACCTGACCACCAGTACTATAGTTTACATTGTGTAGCACATAGGGTACTTCACATTTGCTTGTATGCTAGATCGTCTCGCAACCCAGCTATTGAGTCTGCCTCTATGTTTGACCTTTGCTGATTAACAGTTATATACCTGTATCAGATTTGCGAACACTCATGTTTGACAGGACCACATGGTCACTTTACAAATAAGCAGTTCTTATTAACAATAAAAATGTAAGATGTTCAATGACTAAAGCAGCACACTTTTCTCCAATAGCTGGTGTAATGTCTATGTTGTGGAAGACTCCCATATTGGAGATTGAGGCAATAAAATACTTGTATGAGGGACACGCTGCGTAACAATAAATAGGGGTCAGGCCAAGATCAATACTCACGGTCCGGTGGTGTATCCACTGACTGTGGCAGTACTCTAGGTTCCCTCCCAGCTCACGGGTGAGCTGGCCTTTGTCCACGTAGCTGTGCAGGTCCGACAGAGAGTTCAGCATTACAATCTGCAAAAAGCATCCATCACACATTAAAACGTAATCGTGGACTTCCTCTCTTCTTAATTATGTAGAAGAAAAGCTGGAGTTAAATAGTGTTTCTACATTGTAAAAAGAAAAAATTTACAAACTTCTAAATTTTAACATACTACAGTATATTTTTAGTTTTTAGCACAGCTCAGACTCAAACTCAGTTTCATTCATGTCATTCACTTTCTGCCATTTATCCAGGTCCGGGTTGCCGTGGCAGCAGAACAAGCAGCTCATTCCACACTTCCCTATCCTCAGCGAAGTTCTGTAATTCTTCTGGGAGGATCCCAGGGTATTCCCAAGCCAGCTGGCAAATACTGTGCCCTTGGTATTTCACACATTCTAATTTGTTTATGCCATTTCAAATATAAAAAATGCAAAAAAAAAAAAAAATCTAAAATTATCTTCCTTAAACTCAAACTGAAATCAAAATGCTAAATCTTAATATAAATTGACTAAAAATATAAAAGCCAAGATGATGGGTTGCATAAATAATAGAGCGCTTTGGTATAATACCTGTAAATAATCAGTTTTATTGCCAGTTTTCTTCAGACATGAACATTTCCAAATCACCAAATATATCTTGGACTTCATTTGCATCAATTATGAAGAAATACAAAGAGTAGGGTACTCTATGGTAAATCATATAGACTTCTCTGGCTGTGATTAGAGAAATTGTGCATAATGTATGTTTTGCACTTTGTATCACCAGTTATACAGCTTCATGATGAAGTGGTGTAGAGGCAGATTTTCTTAAAAAAGAAGACCTGAAAGTTTAGCTACAATTTGCCAGAATGGACATCTGAGATGGTGAAACGAAATCCTTTTTTTTTTTTTTTTAATTTGGATGTTAGCGATATCATGGAGTAAAAAAACAAAACAAAACAAAAAAAACAATTATTCCTAACATTTCATTGTATCAAGCCTTTATAACACAGAAATATAATTGAGGTTTGATATTTTACAGTTTAAACATGAACTTTATGTAAATACAGTAATTATAAATATAGCCAACATCCACGTTTTAACAACCATCATACATCATGCTGCCATTATGATGTTTTCAATTAGTGGCAGCATCCCATCTCTTTGCAAAAAATAAACTTCATCTATTTTGGCCCCACCTAACATAGCGACGAGTTGTCTCTTGTTGCTGTAATATGCATTCTGGTTAAAAAAAACAATGCCGGCTGGTTGGGGTGATTGGGGTCCCAGCCACGCATGACAGCATTGTAAACAATGCCATCAGAGGCCCCTCTGCTGGACAAACTAGGTAATGACACAATTTCCAACAGCCACACTGTTTTTTCTGCATTGTTTATTCATATCAGCAAAAAAAAACGCCAATACCAATACATTGGTGAAAGACACATATCGGTCAACCATTATATCGGTCAGGCTTTCATAAAATGTGTTTCGACTTTTCAGCTTTAATAATACATACTTTCCTTTAAGTTCTTTAAGTTATCTTCTGCAGTTCATAAATCATTCCCGCTGGATCTAACCAGATTTTTACGGTCATTTTAGTTTTGAGTGATATTGCTATAGTACTGTCATGTGCCAACAGTGAGTTGGGGGTGGGGGGAGTCTGTCCTATATCTCATGTAAGCAGTGTGGCATCAGCTGTGACTCACACTAGAGTGATATACAGACAAGGGTGGACCAAAAACATCAAAACAAAAGCAAACATTTTCTTGAATTGCTGAATGTTTGTGTAGCTGGCATGATGTATGCTTACCGGTACCTTCATTTTAAAGTCGTCTCTGTGGAGCTTGATTCCAAAATCGGAAATGGCCCTCTGGAAGAATCTGGACGGCCTCAGAACTAACACCAACTGCAAGTGTCCTGGAAACGCCCCCTAATTTAACAATAGTAAACGAAATAATGTGAACGTTCAGCATTCCATTCATAAATTTAATGATTTCCATGAAGTTACTCCAGCCAGCTCAAGACCTGTAAAAGATGGTTACTATTTAATGTTGCCTGAATGATGTCAAAATGACATGGAATGAAAAAAATTATGCGCCGGGACTATTGTCTAGAGAGGAGGGGCACTTGTGAGACAACACAGGTGTCTGGGAGTCATCCCTCATGATGACTATCTGCAAGGTTTAATCTGTTAAGACACAGACGACTAAATGATAGAGGTGGGCGGATCGATACTAATATCGATAATATCAATACCAGCGCTGGTATTGATAGTGAATGATCCTTGTGTAAAAAGATCGATACTCAAGCTTTTTTTCTCTTTCGCACGCACTGACTGCTGCGCACGCAGATTCATCAAAGTCTACTCTCTATCTGTAAGAGCAGCGCTGCGCTGTGTCACACAACATGGAGCAGCGCACCCTTGTATTGTGGTTTGTCAGCCCTCTGCCTCAGGAGATTTTGTTTAAAGTTGTGTTGAGTGATTTTTTTTAACAAAAATGTTGTTTGAGATAATAAAGTATTTTGTTGTCATGTACAATGTTTGGCGAAATTCTATCCTAGGTCTTTTGGATCCTTTGGATCTATGAAGCTTAAATATGAAAAAGTATTGGTGTCAATATTGGCAGTACTGGGCCTGTATTTACTTGGTATCGGATGAATACCAAAATTCCCACTATCATTCAACTCTACTAAATGACATGAATGCAATGCTTGCACTGTTTCAGGCAGTAGTGGGCACAGCTAACCAAAAATTAGCTTTGATAACAGATAATCGGCTAACTGAAAAGTTATCTTTTATAAAGCTAGAACAATAAACCACCCAAAAATTTATCAGAAGCTACAGATAAGCCAATAACTTCCAGTACTGTCTCCAGTACACTTGCAACTACTAACAAGTTTTAACACCACAATTACTTCTGGTAGCATCAAAGGTGACTACAGACCCAAACAATGAGTCAGCACTTCCGTCTTTGTGCATCCTGTCCACTGCTGGAAGCTCCTGTTTATTACAATAGCAATGAAGCAGTTGCGAGGAGCAGCAAAACTCAACTCTCCACTCAATAACAGCATCAACGTGAGGCGGACGTCTTGGAAAAAAAAGCAGTGCTGACTTATGGTTTGGTTTATAAATAAAAATAATACTGATAGAATAACTCCATTAATGTAAATTCTGTCATTTGTACAAAGTTAAAATATAACATATATATTTTAATGTTGAATAATGCACTAATTCTGAAGTTTTGTAACAAACACAGACAGATGGCAAAGGATTATGGGTAAAATGTGCCTCCACCACCACTGATTGGTTTACTCATTCATTCTATGTAAACCAACATGTTAATGTGAGGTGTGTGTTGTGTTTACAGATAAATGTGCTTTTGTAAAACATGCCATTTTTTACTTGTAAAAAAAAGTCATTTTCAAAAAAAAAAAAAAAAAAGCCAAGTTGTAATTAGATGACCGTTCGATATAACCAGTGTCAAAATAAATAGAACACTGCCAACTACTGGACGCTCAGTACTAGGGCGAATACTGCCATGTACACTACTGGCCAGTAGATGGCAGTAGAGACCGTGAAAACTTGCCAAAACAAAATTCCAGATAATCTGTGTCTGCTATGTTTAAGATGCGTGGAATTTAATAAACACAAACTGAATTTCAGACATCTCATATATATTAATCTAGAACAAAGACAACAGACAGTGTTTGACATAAGCAGGACTCTAATAGCAAACAGGAATCAACTGCAATGATTCCAATTGAAAATAATGGAGGAGCAACCTGAGCTTCTTCTGGCATTTTTACATAAAACAAACACAATAACAACATCTATGAACCCAGAGAATATATTCACAAGATTTTTAGGCACAATATACAAAGAGTTTAATGCTGTTGTCCGTGTGGAGCCTGATCAGAGCGTCTCAAATGCATTTCTTCTGTTGTGGATGTACTGAGGTACCCATAATGCACCTGGGCACAGCATGTCCACACTAAAACTTTCAAAATTAGTGCATTACTTTAAAACTAAAACATATATCTGATATTTTCACTTCATAAAATTTCAGACGTGACATTAATTTAAATAACTTCTCCGAAATAAGTTTGGTTAAAATTTTAACCATAAGTTAAAACTATATGCCTCTGGATGACTTGGGTGATATTGGCAGTGTATCGGTATGGGGTAAAAAAAAAAAGAGCCTTTTTTTCTTTTTTGTGACCAGTTCTTTATCTGCAGAGGATAGAATGGCTTCTTCTAGAACCAGTTCTCTACTGCTTATGGAAGATAGAACTATGCAGCTACTATAAAACATTTAACAGGTAGGTGTTTAACTCATCTTAGATTTCATCTAGGATTTTGCAACAAGTCAGCTTTGTTTACCACATCTGCAAAGATTATCGAACCAAAACCTATTGGAAGGTAATTAGTCCGATGATGGTTTTCAAAGTTATCTGAAAAGCTAATCTAATAATGAAAACATTTTTGATAATTAGCGGGTTAGCGGAACTGTGACCGTCACTGGTTTCAGGCCATAGTTAGCAAGTGCAGGCCCAACAGACTGAAAAACTCCTTTGTCCCTCACTTTGGGGGAGGAGAAGTAACAGGAAGACAGAGGATGGGAATGAGAGGAACAGTAATAGCCAGTAAACCAGTAGTGAGCAGTATTTCTGGTATTTATATTTTTATTTACATTTTGCAAATAGTTTTTTACTTTTACATCTCCAATTCCAATGAAGTTAGGACATTGTGTGAAATGTAAATAAAAACAGAATACAATGATTTGCAAAACTTGGATGTACCTTTCAGCATTGATGGTGCCATCACAGATGTGTAAGCTGCCCATGCCATGGGCACTAATACACCCCCATACCATCCCAGATGCTGGCTTTTGAACTTTGCGCTGGTAACAATCTGGATGGTCTTTTTCTTCTTTTGTCCGGAGGACACAACGTCCATGATATCCAAAAACAATTTGAAACATGTACTCATCAGACCACAGCACACTTTTCCACTTTGCGGCTGTCCATTTCAAATGAGCTCGGGCACAGAAAAGGCGTGGCATTTCTGGATGTTGTTGATGTATGGCTTTCACTTTGCATGGTAGTGTTTTAACTTGCACTTCTAGATGTAGCGACGAACTGTGTTAACTGACAATGGTTTTCTGAAGTGTTCCTGAGCCTACACGGTAAGATCCTTTACACAATGATGTCGTTTTTAATGCATTGCTGCCTGAGGGATCAAAGGTCACGGGCATTCAATGTTGGTTTTCAGCCTTGCCGCTTACGTGTAGAAAGTTCTCCAGATTCTCTGAATCTTCTGATTATGTTATGGGCTGTAGATGATGGAATCCCTAAATTCCTTGCAATTGAACATTGATAAACATTGTTCTTAAACTGTTGGACTATTTTTTCACACAGTTGTTCATAAAGTGGTGATCCTTGCCGCATCTTTGCTTGTGAATGGCTGAGCCTTTTGGAGATGCTCCTTTTATACCCAATCTTGACATTCACCTGTTACCAAACAGGTGTTCTTTGAGCATTCATCAACTTTCCCAGTCTTTTGTTGCCCCGTCCCAATTGTTTTAAAATGTGTTGCAGGCATCTATTTCAAAATGAGCAAATATTTGCACAAAAACAATAAAGCTTATCAGATTGAACATTAAATATATTGTCTTTGTGGTGCATTCAATTGAATATAGGTTGAAGAGGATTTGCAAATCATTGTATTCTGTTTTTATTTACATTTTACACAACATCCCAACTTCATTGGAATTGGGGTTGTACTTGTGATACTTTGTGTGCTTCTTACCCTGTGTGCTGCTATACAATGCTGCTGGAACATCAGTTTCCCTGAGGGAGTCTTCCCAAGGGATTAATAAAGTTCTGTCTAATCTAATTACAGAGTGCTACTGATCATGTACACACATACACAGAGCCATGTGGGAGTTTGTTTCTATCCACCTCCCGAAAGGCCAAGTAATGTTAACATGAGACGTCCTTGCCCTATTGGCTCCAAACTGTTATGACCATGAGTTTGACCTTTCAAGTTGATACAAGGTCAAATGTCATACTACCAATGCAGAGGTAATATATTACTTTAAATTACTGTTTCAATGGAACCATAGTTGGTTGGAACCATAGAAATAGCCATTCTAGCTTTTCCTTATACATAATCACTGCATCAAGCTTTTGACCTTGGCCTGTGACCTTGATTTTTTCCCCTTTTTTCTCAAAATCATATAAATTTGTCCTCAGTTGATCCTCTATTATTTCTGTGTCCAAATCAGATGAAAACTCCTTTTATTAGTATTTTGTTCACACACAACGAGCATGCAGGACCCAAAACCTACGAAAAGTGAAGATTAATCAATCAATTTCAATCAATTTTATTTATATAGCGCCAAATCACAACAAACAGTTGCTCCAAGGCGCTTTATATTGTAAGGCAAGGCCATACAATAATTATGTAAAAACCCCAATGGTCAAAACGACCCCCTGTGAGCAAGCACTTGGCGACAGTGGGAAGGAAAAACTCCCTTTTAACAGGAAGAAACCTCCAGCAGAACCAGGCTCAGGGAGGGGCAGTCTTCTGCTGGGACTGGTTGGGGCTGAGAGAGAGAATCAGGAAAAAGACATGCTGTGGAGGGGAGCAGAGATCGATCACTAATGATTAAATGCAGAGTGGTGCATACAGAGCAAAAAGAGAAAGAAACACTCATCATGCATCATGGGAACCCCCCAGCAGTCTAAGTCTATAGCAGCATAATTAAGGGATGGTTCAGGGTCACCTGGTTAAAAATCTGAAAATTCACAGAGAAACTCACAGTAACGACCAGGTGGACGATAGATAATAACAAATAAAACTGGTTTTTGGGACTTCCAATTTGGATGGACAAGACTAAGAGTCAAGCTGTCAAATGAATTAAAGCTCTGTCTGGGTTTTTGATTAATTAATAAGCTGGAATGGAAGATTGCTGCTAATCCTCCGCCTCGGCCCGTGCTACGAGCATTCTGGCAGTTAGTATGACTCGGGGGTGTTGACTCATTTAAACTAACATATTCATCCTGCTGTAACCAGGTTTCTGTAAGGCAGAATAAATCAATATGTTGATCAATTATTATATCATTTACTAACAGGGACTTAGAAGAGAGAGACCTAATGTTTAATAGACCACATTTAACTGTTTTAGTCTGTGGTGCAGTTGAAGGTGCTATATTATTTTTTCTTTTTGAATATTTATGCTTAAATAGATTTTTACTGGTTATTGGTGGTCTGGGAGCAGGCACCATCTCTACGGGGATGGGGTAATGAGGGGATGGCAGGGGGAGAGAAGCTGCAGAGAGGTGTGTAAGACTACAACTCTGCTTCCTGGTCCCAACCCTGGATAGTCACGGTTTGGAGGATTTAAGAAAATTGGCCAGATTTCTAGAAATGAGAGCTGCTCCATCCAAAGTGGGATGGATGCCGTCTCTCCTAACAAGACCAGGTTTTCCCCAGAAGTTTTGCCAATTATCTATGAAGCCCACCTTATTTTTTGGACACCACTCAGACAGCCAGCAATTCAGGGAGAACATGCGGCTAAACATGTCACTCCCGGTCCGATTGGGGAGGGGCCCAGAGAAAACTACAGAGTCCGACATTGTTTTTGCAAAGTTACACACCGATTCAATGTTAATTTTAGTGACCTCCGATTGGCGTAACCGGGTGTCATTACTGCCGACGTGAATTACAATCTTACCAAATTTACGCTTAGCCTTAGCCAGCAGTTTCAAATTTCCTTCGATGTCACCTGCTCTGGCCCCCGGAAGACAATTAACCAGAGTTTGTTCCTTGGCGGGTGTGTCGTCGAGTGGGGAAAAACGGTTAGAAATGTGAACGGGTTGGCGGTGTACACGGAGCTTGTTTAGAACGACGCTTCCTCCTCACAGTCACCCAGTCGGCCTGCTTTCCCGGCTGCTCAGTATCTGCCAGAGGGAAACTAACGGCGGCTAAGCTACCTTGGTCCGCACCGACTACAGGGGCCTGGCTAACTGTAGGATTTTCTAAGGTGCGGAGCCGAGTCTCCAATTCGCCCAGCCTGGCCTCCAAAGCTACGAATAAGCTACACTTATTACAAGTACCATTACTGCTAAAGGAGGCCGAGGAATAACTAAACATTTCACACCCAGAGCAGAAAAGTGCGGGAGAAACAGGAGAAGCCGCCATGCTAAACCGGCTAAGAGCTAGTAGCTGCGCTAAGATAGCGGATTCCTAAAAAACACACAAAGTGAATAATGTGTAAATAATTTAGAGGTGATTCAGCAGAGGGAGTGCTTTAGTTAAGGCACGTGAAGATTACACTGTGAAACAAATTGTTATCTAGTTAACTAGATCAATCTAACTACGCAGATTAAACAGCTAACAGATACAGCAAAACACCACTGTGCTGCGGAACAGGAAGTGATACAATACCGCAGTGAGAGCCAACCACCAGTAGAGGTGGTTGGCTCTCACTGCGATGATTGATTGATTGATTGATTGATTGATTTTTACCTTCAGGGTCAAGTGTATGAAAAACCCATTAAAACACAGGCCATGGCATCTTGTACACTGCCCTCTACTGGACAAACACACTCATTACAACACCTAGTTTTGATGCAGATTCTTTTCCAGTTCAGGACCGATGGATCAGGTGAAGCACCTCATGATTACTTGAATGTTTGAACCAAAACTACAGAAGTATCACACACTGCATGAAAGGAAGCCATGTTCTAAAAAACATTAAACAGAACAGGGTTTTTTTTTAACAGTGAAGCAGAATGCATTAAAACCAATGGGTTAAAGTCATTTTGGTTTATTGTAACAGAATGTGGGTTATATTTCTGTAATTTGTCAACCCACACTAAAATAACCTACAAATATTCAAACAATATTAAAAAATTAAAGTGAGAAACTATTTATTAATCACTCTGAGAAAATGACATTTTTCATCAGCAAAACTTGATATGAAAGGGTGTAGGTCATCCCAAAAATAAAACAAGCGATAATTTTTAAATTTATGAATGGAAAACAAATTCATCCATAAACTTCTCCTCCTCCTGCCACTACAACTATTAGTACTACTACTACTACTACTACTAACAATAACAACAACAATAATAATACTGTAATAATAATAATAATAACAAAAAGGTGGTTAGCACTGGTGCCTAACAGCAAGAAGTTCTGGGATCACTTCCCGCCTGTCCAACCCCACGATCCTTCTTACTGCAAGGCAGCAGTTCTCACCGCTAAGCCACCATACTGCCTGAATGAAAACATCTTTGACGAAAACTCATGTTAGATCAAAGAGAATGACATAATTCAAATATGCATGTATTGTCTTTCAGAAAAAATCATCTTGTTCATGCTCACCTTCACTAAAGTCCAGTTATCCTGGCACACTAGGGATGTGCATATTTTGTATATCTCAACAACCAAGCATATATATATATCGTATATTGATATGTGCTTGGTTTTTGGTATTATATTATTATTGTTGTTGTTAGTATTTAGCTATAGCTTACATAAGAGGGTGCACAATACACATTAATTCTGCTTGAATACACAACAGAACTAAAATAAAAACAATAATTTCACAATAAAAGTTAACTCACATGCAACTAGAGCAATGCAAAACCTCCGCCAACACTAGTTTCCAATTCCACAAATTTTTTACCTTGGAAACAATTTTCAAAGTCAAAGTCCTGTTAGAAGTGACTTTTCATACGCTAAAATATTATACAAAATATATATCAAAAGGGCTTTTCAATGTTAATATCAAATATACGCTAAATCTGCAATACGGACCACGTGCGTATCAAACTTAGTCTATTCATTGAGAGTCCTAGTTTGCACCTCATTGTCAAAAAGGCACTTTTGATTGCGATATGCAAAATATACACCAAATGGGCTTTTCAATATTAAATTCAAATGGCTGAAAAATCCACAATCTGGATCAGATCCAGATCAATCTTTGTCAGGTGATAGTGAGGACCCGTCTGCACCTCACATTCAAATATGAGAGTGACTGGTGAATTTTTAATTAAGATATAATGTAAAATATACATTAAATGGGGTTTTCAATGTTAAATTTAAATGGCCACAAAATCTATAATCTGGATCTAATCTGGATCAAAACCTACATAACGCTCTAATATGAAAGAAATGCGATCTTTATGAATTTTTGAAAATTTGTTCAATGTTAAAGGATAGGGATTTTTCAAATGCCCTTTAACTTATGTCCTTGAAAATTAAATCAGTTCTTGTCTATCAGGATATGAATCATCAGTAAAAATGTCATAACGTTATATGAAAAATTGTCAGCTCCAGGCTGTTCACAAACAAACAAACAGACAAAAACAAAAACAGGGGCGAATACATAATGTAAAAATGCAAAACTTCCCCTGACTGTTTCACCTCAGGGAGCTTTGTTCTAAGCTGTCTGCTCATGTGCTTTACTGCAATGTGCACAGTGTCCATTGCTGAAATGAACTTACAGCTATTCTGGTGAGAGAAGCTTTGACGGAGCTCCATTTGTCCTTTCGTCGGTCGATGATGATGATGAAACCGATACTAGCAGCATCCAGGCTGTGGACACGTCAGAGAGAAAACATGTAACAGAACTATCTAGTCTTTGTGCTCAGAGAACATTTACTAGCAGAACTACAAATAAAAACTAAGTCCACATGAACTAATATTACATGAAAATGAAATTATCCCTCGTGATTAACAGGGCAAAACATGAATGTAACAGAGTCAGTGAGGGAGTGGGTTTGCAAAATGTACACGAGTAACTCAGCAAAAACGACATCATACTCAGCTCTTAAATTTGGACAGGTACAGGTATTTTGGGCCAGATTAGGCTTATTTTAACATAATAAACTGTACATATTCTTTGATATATTACTTTAAATAGGAATGTTGGCACATCTGTGTGCATGTCTGTGCTTCTACAGGGAGCCTCAAGGCAACTGACTACGTACAATAAATGTTTGAGTTTACTCAACTTAAAGTCATTATTTAGATGTTAGGTTTACAGGTTGAGTTTAAAAAAGTGTTTAAAACCAGTTGTCTTGAGTTTTGCTTTTAACTTTTAATCGACTTTTACCATCATCTGCTGTTCTTATTACCATGTTCCATTTCATGTGAGGATTCTCTTTTCAGAATTATGTTAATCTTTAACGTAACAAGATACATTTTGTTACAAAGCTTTATCTTTGCTGCATGTGCATCAAGTCAGGATGATTTCTGTGTTCTCAGTATCACTAAATGTTAACTAATGGCCAATCAATCGAATAGACATAGAATAGAAAATTAAAAGTCACTGGTTTTGATTAGTGGTGTTAATAATTTAGTCCAATAACCAGAACGTGGCGAAGTGACTTCATAAAGAGACGTGTGCTTATATGGAAATACTGCCGTGCAAAATAAATCCATGCGCACCTGGGGATGCTGGTCAGGTAGGTGACAACATTGAGGAAGTCTTCCTCAGGCACATCACTGAAGGCTGAATACTCGGGGAATGTGATGATGGGGGCGCCATCTTTGCCCCGCCCTCCTGTAACACAAAAACAAGACATTTATGGTCCTTCTGTCTCCCACATATTCACTCTTACTTCACTGCTGTTCTGCTATTTATTGAAGCTCCACACTTAAATAAAAGAAGGAAGCTCAAGTTGTATGAAGTAGCATTCCTGTCCACCAGGTGTCGATCAACCACTCATATATATATATATATATATATATATATATATATATATATATATATATATATATATATATATATATATATATATACACATTTTTTTTTACACTGGCACAGCAGGAATGCATGCAGTGGTATAGTTTTCAGTCTTGTGTATCTGCCCATCTGTTTGTGAATTAAATAACTCTGTTTTGATCAGATTTGGATCAAACTTGGTGGAGTAACTGAGGGTCAACCAAGGACAAAAATCTATTAAAATTCATGATCAGATGCCAAGTTTAAAATTTTTGACCAGTGGTTACATATGAAATACGCAGATATTTAACACAGAAGACTCAATCTCCATTAGAATGGCTATTTTGAGGAACTGGTTCAAGATACACATATGATCACTGTGATTTCTATTGGCCACAACACCTTTGCTCAATCACAAGGTCAGAAATTTCAAACAGTTTGGGGCAAATATGGATTAAACATGATAGAAGGGCTGTTTGTTCATGATGGATAGAATGGCTCATTTTTGGGGAAAGACCACACATAAACAAATATATTATGGTATCACTGAATAACAAAGAATTTATTTGCATGACTTGCTGGCAAACGTGTAAAGTTCCCTTCTCCGAGTGCCCATTCTGGAGGAGGTATATCAGTGCAGACAGATTTTAAAGCTAAGAAAGTTATATCTATATGACATAATAATTATTAATAACAGTTTGGAACACATTGCAAGGTGCTTTAGAATGATGCCTCACATTCACCCACATGTAAGAAACTCAACTACACGCATAGACCAATGTGGGGGATTAAGGATTTTGCTCAAGCAGCACTTCACTGTTTTTTCTATCTGATCAGGGAATTGAGCCTTTGACCGTTTGGTAACAAGCCCACTTCTCTAATCTATTGGCCAACACTTCCCCAAAGTGCGCATATAATTATGTATATACATGAAAAATACACATGAAAAGTGATGAACATCAGGTGAGAAAAGTGGCCCTGTGATTGAAGAGTTGTAGGTTTGACTCCAAACCAGATGGACTGAAAGAAAATAAAACTATGGAAAAGTGAAGGCAAGGAAGGGCAGTACACAAAAATAATCACAAGATGGCACCATTGAGCTAATGGCTATAGCGTAACTGAAATATGATGACGTATAAAACTTATGTTCATGAAACATCTGTGTTGTGATCACAGTTCACTCAGCAACAGCTGGACTGCTTGTTTATTCTTCAAGACTTTTCTCCACTCATCCAAGAGACATCTTCAGTCACTGAAGTGAAATAAGGCCAAATATTCCAAATGATTTCACATTTAGAATTGTCTACCTTTGTCTGTTAAAGCCACAGTGTGCAGGATTTAGAGGCGTGTATTACCAAAAATGGAATATAGCATTCATAACCACCTGCTAGTTTGTGCGTAATTACCAGCAGCCATGAAATAATGTTTTCATAAGCTTAGAATGAGCCCTTCATAACTACAACCCCCATTCGAATGAAGTTGGGACGTTGTGTGAAATGTAAATAAAACATAATAGAATGATTTGCAAATCCTCTTCAACCTATATTCAATTTAATACACCACAAAGACAAGATATTTAATGTTAAAACTGATAAACTTTATTGTTTTTGTGCAAATATTTGCTCATTTTGAAATGGATGCCTGCAACATGTTTCAAAAAAGCTGGGACAGTGGCAACAAAAGACTGGGAAAGTTGATGAATGCTCAAAGAACACCTGTTTGGAACATTCCACAGGTGAACAGGTTAACTGGAAACAGGTGAGTGTCATGATTGGGTATAAAAGAAACATCCCCAAAAACCTCAGCCGTTCACAAGCAAAGATGGGGCGAGGAACACCGCCTTCTCTGGGCCAAGAGCTCATTTGAAATGAACCGAAACAAAGGGGAAAAGTGGTCTGATGAGTCCACATTTCAAATTGTTTTTGGAAATCATGGACGTTGTGTCCTCCGGGCAAAAGATGAAAACGACTATCCAGATTGTTACCAGTGCAAAGTTCAAAAGCCAGCATCTGTGATGGTATGGGGGTGTGTTAGTGCCCATGACATGGACAACTTACACATCTGTGATGGCACCATCAATGCTGAAAGGTACATCCAGGTTTTGGAGCAACACATGCTGCCATCCAAGCAACGTCTTTTTCAGGGACGTCCCTGATTATTTCAGCAAGACAATGCCAAGGCACATTCTGCACGTGTTACAACAGCGTGGCTTCGTAGTAAAAGAGTGCGGGTACTAGACTGGCCTGCCTGCAGTCCAGACCTGTCGCTCATTGAAAATGTGTGGTGCATTATGAAGTGCAAAATACAACAACAGAGACCCCGGACTGTTACACAACTGAAGTCATACATCAAGCAAGAATGGGAAAGAATTCCACCTACAAAGCTTCAACAATTAGTGTCCTCAGTTCCCAAAGGCTTATTGAGTGTTGTTAGAAGGAAAGGTGATGTAACACAGTGGTAAACATACCACTGTCCCAACTTTTTTTGAAACGTGTTGCAGGCGTCCATTTCACAATTAGCAAATATTTGCACAAAAACAACAAAGTTTATCAGTTTGAACATTAAATATCTTGTCTTTGTGGTGTATTCAATTGAAAATAGGTTGAAGAGGATTTACAAATCATTGTATTCAGTTTTTATTTACATTTTACACAACGTCCAAACTTCATTGGAATTGGGGTTGTAGATGGGAGCGGGCCCCTTAATGGAGGCTGCCATGTTGGACCACCATGTTGATTCAGTATATACAATACTCTCCATGGTTAATATAGTTAGTTGTCTACACATGGACAGTGAACAATGGATGTTGCAATTTCATACTTTTGTGCAATAGCTTCAACACATCTTTTGTCAGGAATCTGTGACTCCATGAATATTTTGAACAGCGTGCTGCTTTCCTATTGGGTTCCACGTCATCTGTACTCATGACATGCTAAACAACTGTTGCCAAGTGCATAGTAGGTCCAGCGGCATTTGTGCATGTTTTAAATGTAAATGTAACTTTAATGATGCAAAAAAAGCCAATTCAGTCTGTGTGTGTTAGTTGGTAGCACCCTACAAATTGAACACAGCTACTGAGCTTCATACACATTTTATAACAGACCATCTGTTGTCTTTAGCAGATTGAAAACTTCAGTGAAGACTAATAACCCACATTACTAAAGAGTTAGTGGTGTCAAATTCTGATCGATCCCACTAAATACCCTCATCACTGTGTTCTGGTGTCAGGTGATATGAAAGTGCCTGCTCTGCACTTGATTGCACCTCAGTTTAAGATGAACACACCCACATGAGCACAACTGGATTTATTAAGAGGACGGGGTGCTGGGTTTAAAAACCACATCGGCATTGGGTAGACTTTTGCAATAACTCTTGTGAAATGTGCTACTTTGCACAATGTGATCGGTATGATCCTTTTTCACTCACTCACTCATCTTCAATCGCTTATCCGGGATTGGGTCACGGGGGCAATAGCAGGGGACCCCAAACTTCCCTTTCCCGTGCTACATTAACCACCTCTGACTGGGGGGATTCCAAGGTGTTTCCAGTCCAGTGTTGCGTGAATCTCTCCACCTACTCCTGGGTCTTCCCTGGGCTCTCCTCCCAGATGGATGTGGGAGGCACCCAGGGGGCATTCTTACCATTTGCTCAAACCACCTCAGCTGGCTCCTTTCAACATGAAGAAGCAGTGACTACTCCGCGCTCCCCATGGATGACCAAACTTCTCACCCTATTTTTAAGGGAGACACCAACCACCCTCCTGAGGAAGCCCATTTCGGCTGCTTGTACCCCACGATCTAGTTCTTTTGGTCATGACCCAATGCTTATGACCATAGGTGAGAGTAGGAACAAAGACTGACCGGTAGACAGTGGTGGGCACACTTCCGATAATCCGATAACAGATAATTATCGAAGATAATCTTTTCATTATCGGATTATCTTTTTAGATAACTTTAAAAACCATTATTGGACCAATTATCTTCCGATTAATTTTTGTCTGATAACTTTTAAACCGATAAAGTAAACAACAATAAGCATTTTTAAAATTTTAAATCAGTTGAGCACCCACCTGTTAAACGTTTTGTAACAGACACAGATGAAAAGCATCTCAATCCTCTGCAGACAAAGGAGAAACGGCCAAAAAAAAAAAAAAAAAAAAAAAAATTTCCTTTAACACCATACCGATATGCTGGCAATATCACCTAAGTCATCCAGAGGAATACATTTTTAACTTATGGTTAAGTTATTTAAAATTACTGTCATGTCTGAAGTTTTATAAAGTGAAAATATCAGATATATGTTTTAGTTTTAAAGTAATGTGCTAATTTTTAAGGTTTTGTGAGCACATGCTGTGCCCCGCAGTGCATTATGGGTACGACGATGTAATCTCAGTACGTCACGACAGGACAAATGCATTTCAGACACTCTGTTCAGGCTCCACGGACAACAACATTAAACTTAAACACATTCTCTCAACATGCAAAACATTTTGTGATGACACTTCCAGGGCTCCGTAAAAAATGCCTGTTTTTACAAATAAAAAAATTGAATATTTTACAAAAGCACATTTATCTCTAAGCACCAACACACAACAGACGTCACATTAACGTGTTGGTTTACATAATGAATGACTGAACCAATCAGTGTTTAGCAGAGGCACTTTTACCCAGAATCCTTTGCCATCTGTCTGTTTGTTACAAAACCTCAGAATTAGTGCATTATTCAACATTAAAAGATATATGTTATATTTTAACTTTGTACAAATGACAGAATTGACATTAATGGAGTTATTCTATCGGTATTAATGTTATTTATAAATCAAAACCATAACTCAGCATGACTTTTTTTTATTTTTCAAGACCTCCGCCTGACCGGAGTGTTGTAATTGATAGAGAGCTGGTTTTATGGCTGCTCTTGGGGGTATCGCTGTGCTGGGAGTGCTGTAGTATACAAGAGCTTCCAGCAGGGGCAGAATGTTGAAAGAAAAAAGTGTGGTCTCATTGTTTGGGTCTGTTGTTATTTTTAATGCTACTAGAAGCTATTAAATTTGTTCTACTAGTAGTTGTAAATGTGCCAGAGATAATATTGGAATTTATCGGTTATCTGTAACTTCCGATACATTTTTGGGTGGTTTATTGTTTTATCTTTATCGAAGATAACTTTTCAGTTATCTGATTATCTGTTATCGAAGTTAATTTTTTGGTTATCTGTGCCCACCACTGCCGGTAGATTTTCATCACAACAATATTGTCGAGCAAATGCAACACTGCCCCTGCTTCACCGATTCTCCGGTCAATCTCATAACCATTGTCCCCTCACTCATGAACAAGACCCTGAGCTACTTGAACTCCTTCACTTGGGGCAAGACCACATTCCCTACCCGAAGTAGGCAATCCAGTTTCCTGCTGAGAACTATAGCCTCAAATTTAGAGGTGCTGATCCTCATCCCTGTATGATCCTTTTTGTTGTTGTTTTTTTTTATTCCCCTCAATTTGTTTCCCATCTGTATCTTCATTTAACACAAACCCACATCCTACTGACAAGATTACACTCCCATGTGGTGAAGGTCAGACATAAGTCAGACTTGGGTAACACCCAATAGTTTAGCAATGTAAAGAAATGGGATTTTTCCAATAGTTGTAATTTTGGCTGTTGTGAGAGTGCAGAGTGAAGGAATTAAAAACATTCCTGCAGAACCACAAGAGTTGCCATAAGTGGCACACGACACATCTGGAAAATCTGAAGGAACCCAGTTAAATGCCAGTGTGACAGCTGCAGCACTCCTGCTAAAAGTAACACAAAAATCAAATGTCAATTTCCACAAGATCTGGAGGCCCTAATCTAATCTGTATCAAGAAAACTGTCTGTAAAAATGATTTTTTGGATTATAATCATCATCATGATTCATTTCCCTAATGATTTATGGGCTCTGTAAATAGAGGGGCTGTGTCTGGTATAACTTTATTGTGACTTCACTAATGTTTGCTTTGTGAGTTTAACAATCTATGCAAACCAGTTTATGTGAAAAGTATTCAGCTGGATAAAGATGTGTAGTTCAGTTTGGCATATTTTATTTGAGAGCAGGAAATTCTTTAGTTTGTAGCTAGTTATGTTTCATTTAAGGACTACACTACCCATAGGGCTCTAGGAGAAAAAAAACCCCCAGCAATGTTATGCAGCATTCATGACAAAGGTTAACTTGAAATACCCATGTTTGAAACGTCAGAGTTCCGAAAAGCTTGTGTTCGCTTGATTAACTCAGAAAACAATATGGATCCACATAAATAATGTGCACATGAATAAGTTAATGCAGCTGCTTGCTGGGAATGATCAAGATGGAAAATATGTCAGATGATTGTATTTCTATTTTTGTCAGTTACAAAGCTGGCAACTTCACTTATATAAAAAATCCAAAGGTAAATAATTTGTTAAAAGTAATTAAAAGGCATTTACATTATTACTGTTTCAGCAGTCATGGCGGAGGATGCCATGATTGTAAAAAAATAAATCCAACCGGACCACATATTTAATTTTTCTCCTTGCAGGCCCTTGTATTTTCCATTTTTACTACATCATGAATGCAGCATTAACTGCTGCTGTCACTGTTAGCATTTTCACAGTCAAGTCAAAATGACTGTCACATGTAAAAAAAATTTACATGCAGTCTCACCTCATGGTGGTAATAGCTGAATTAAGTCATGTCAGTGTCATCTACCAGCCACTTGATCACCCTCCAAATGTATCACTCTTGTTTAGGACTCCTGACCACTCTCCTGATGTCTCAGGCGCTTTGCAGTTGCCTGGCTGGTCTCTCTTCCTGTATTTGTTGTTTCCCTCCTTTTAACAAGACATTTCAGCGCTGCTGTTGTGGACTCCCAGCTGCCTTCTCGATGCCCCGCCAGATCTGCTGTTGCCATTCAACGACCTTCCAGATGCATAACACCTGTTGTGAACACCCACTGAAGTCAACGTCTCTCCTCTGCTATGGCCAACTGTCCTCCAGATATCCATGTCTTGTTGCAACCAGATGGTCATCCTTGAGGTGTCTCTTTCACATTGTGGACACTCTTCAGATGTCAGTTGCCTATCCACTTTATATGTCTTTGTCTATGACCGCTTTCTGGCCAGATATTTCAGTATAGCTGCTTCGACCTTCTGACTGTCATCGAGAAGTCTCAGTGCAATTTCTATGGAAACCTGGCTACCTTCTGTATATCTCAGCACAGGTTGTGCAGCCTCCTGTCAACCAGCTACTTATTTCAGCATAGCTGCTGTGACGTTCTGGCCATGCAATGGATACTTCTCCTCCAAAGCTGCTCCTGATGCACGGCCACCTTCCACATGTCCCAATCCTGTTGCAGCCACCCAGTCCCCCTCTTCAGTCTGTCTCCCTGCAATGCACTGCCACCCTCCTGACATCTCTGTCCTGCTGTGATCACCTGGTCATGAATGACCAGTCACCTTCGAGATGTATCGGTAGTATGCGACCAACCACCATGCTGATGACCCAGTACTGTTGCAGTCGCCCTGCAGGGATTCCCTCTCCTTGTCACAGCTGCCTGGTCACCCTCCAGAAGTTCAGTTCCTTCCAGTGCCTCCTGGCCACTCTCTCTCTCTCTCTCTCTTTCTGCCTTCCTTCTGGACCCATCCACCCTCCCTGTCTGGTCTTCTACCCCTTTTAAGTCCTCTTACTGGTGGTGTTCAGTAGAATATAATTCCTGAGATAATTTCCATTTGGAAAATTTGATATTTGCATCTAAGCTTGATCGTTGACCTATTATAAACCAAATCCATAGGCTTAATTTCCCTGCCAAGTTTGAACAAAATTGAGTTAGGCAATCTTACGATGTCTTGCTAATATACGTACACAGTAAATTTTTTCAGAGTAAAATATACTCTGCCAGGATAACATTTGGTCCCAGTTCAAACAGAGTCAAATACGCTCTATTATGTAGAGTGAAATCAGCTCTACCATCTTGTCAAATCAAGTGTTTTTACTCCAATAAGAGTTGATTTTACACTGTGATAGTTGATTTTACACAGTGATAGAGTTGATTTTACACTGTGATAGAGTTGATTTAGCATGGCGATAGAGTATATTTAACTCTATTTGGACTATAACCAAATGTTATCCCGGCAGAGTAAATGTTACTCTGCAAAATTTACTGTGTACATAAATACAAACATACAGAAATCAAGATAATTACCTCTGGATGTGCCACTAAAGATTTTTCATGAATCAGTAAGAAGGGTCAGTAGGTAAAAAAATATAAAGTACTGGCCTGCGACCCTTAATTGGACTAAGCAATTGAAGATGTGTGTGTGTGTGTGTGTGTGTGTGTGTGTGTGTGTGTGTGTGTGTGTGTGTGTGTGTGTGTGTGTGTGTGTGTGTGTGTGTGTGTGTGTGTGTGTGTGTGTGTGTGTGTGTGTGTGTGTGTGTGTGTGTGTGTATGAAGTAGTGAAGTAAGATAAAAGGCATCTTGGCACCATCAGCAGAACATTTGTTTTTAGTCCGCTCATTCAATGAGGACCCCTTCACACGTGTGTGTGGTCTTACAAAAAACACTAGAGGAAACAACTAGAGGAGAAAACAGTGTTTTATGGGGACTTTAAATAATCATGCAGTGCATCGCTGCAGTACTTTCTTCTAACAGCCCCAGTGTCGGTTAGCTGGCAGTTTTTTGAGCACTCTTATTTCCGTGTGATTTCTCCTGTGACCAGAAAGATGTTATGAGAGAAGCAGGCAGCTGTGTTACCCGTCACCGCTACAAAACAACACCGGGAATGTGCTGAAGTTTCAGTGTGCATCACCAGAAATCCAAACACAACGTTTACTTCCCACAAGTAAAAGTTACTTAATACTCTGGATATTAAGGAAGACTACGTACAGAAGCTCAGGAATTGGGAATTGTTGGTATTCATGGAGAAAATACAGAGTTTATTGATTTTGTACAATTATGGATCGTGTGATGTGCGCTATTACTGATTTTGTTATGATGAGAAATTCAAGTTAATTGATTATTTTAAAAGGTTTATGCTTTACTTGTTCTGCTCATTTTGATTTTGTTGTGAGAAGTATAATTTACTAAGGCAAAAGGGGAAGGTGTATATAAGCTTTTGCTTCAACCTACACCCTTTCAGTTACTTAGTTTAACTGACAAATCAATTTTGTACTGAAAAGTTTCTCTTTTTTCTTTGTACTGAAATAAAGTTATTCATTCATTTTTCTTTTGACAACATACTGTAACATACTGTACTAGGAAAGAGCATGGATTGACTTTTTGCTTTGAGGAAAACATCATTCGTTCATTCACTTTCTATACCCATTGATGTTACTTAAGAATCACGGGCAAGGTGGAGCCTATCCCAGCAGTCAGTGGGCAAGAGGTGGGGTACACCCTTGACAGGACGCCAATGTATTGCAAGGATAGGCAAATATCAATTCATGTAAATACAGTGAAAGCCAGGAAGAACTGAAATGTTTGAAGGCTTTGGAAAAGCCTAGGCATTAATACTGTAGCATGAAGTTACTGAATAGGCAGACAGATGGACATCAAAGAATTAATCACCTCAGTTTGTAATACAGTAACTCAAAAAGCAGAAGGATCTCTGACCAACCTTTTTTGGACATGTCCGAAACTGTATAACTTTTGGTATGACATATTTAAGTGGTTTTCTGATGTGTACTGTTGGGGAAAGTGTAGTGACATGGACCCACAACAGGGGGCACAAATGAACGGTCAATAGATGAGCCAAAAGGTAACAATTTAATGTTGTGAATGTACACAATGATTATACAGACAATCACAGAATCTGATAACAGTCAATACACCAAGGTGACGTGTGGGCAGGCTCGAGGATAGAAGACGTCTGTCCTGAGAAGAGCCGGGACCACACGATTTCCACCGCCACAGAACCCGGTGAATACTGGAGCCGCCAAGTCCCGAATTCCCAGGTGATCACCGTCCCCGACTGTCGGATCTGGTACTGCTGGCGAGGAGCACAAACAGTGAGATATGGGTGTGTGCACACCCAGTAACAAAAACCGTCAGAAGATGGAAAGTCACCTCCACCTCTAATCACACACTCGTGCAGCTCCTGATAAACCACCTATCTGGTTTGGGTGTGAAGCGAAGCTGTCGCTGTTCACACCAAACGCCAATCCAGCAGATAAGGCACACCACAGGAAAACGGCTGCAAAAGAGTTCAGACTATTATTCAGTATTAAGTCAGCAGAGACATTACCTTCACAGGTAGATGATATCTCGGCAACGAGGTGGAGATGACGTCCGGTCTTTATGGAGTGAGATGATGAAGTGTAGATGGGTGACAGCTGTCAAGAGATAATGAGTGACAGCTGTCACCCCCGGCTGTGTCCGTGGCGGCAGCGCCCTCTCGTGCCTGAAGCCCGCACTTCAGGCAGGGCGCCCTCTGGTGGTGGGCCAGCAGTACCTCCTCTTCTGGCGGCCCACACAACAGGACCCCCCCCCCCCTCAAGGGGCGCCTCCTGGCGCCCGACCCGGCTTATCCGGGTGACGGCGGTAGAAATCGGCCAGGAGGTCCGGATCCAGGATGAAGCTCCTCTTCACCCAGGAGCGTTCCTCGGGCCCATACCCCTCCCAGTCCACCAAATACTGGAACCCCAGGCCCATCCGATGGACGTCCAGGAGCCGGCGCACCGTCCAAGCCGGCTCCCCGTCGATGATCCGGGCAGGAGGCGGCGCCGGTCCGGGAGCACAGAGGGGTGAGGCGTGGTGAGGTTTGATTCTCGACACATGAAAAACCGGGTGGATCCGCAGTGAAGCTGGGAGTCGGAGCTTCACTGTGGCAGGACTGAGGATTTTGAGGATCTTGTATGGTCCAATGTACCTGCCCTTGAGCTTTGGGGAGTCCACCTGGAGGGGGATGTCCTTCGTGGATAGCCACACCTCCTGCCCGGGCTGGTAAGCAGGGGCCGGGGACCGCCGGTGGTCTGCATGGGTCTTCGCCCTCGTCCGGGCCTTCAACAAGGCAGAACAGGCGGAGCGCCACACCCGACGGCACTTCCGTGGGTGGGCCTGGACCGAGGGCACACCGACCTCTCCAAACACACCTCAAATGGGGAGAGGCCGGTGGCAGAGGACACCTGGCTGTTATGCGCATACTCGATCCAGGCCAGATGTTCACTCCAGGCCATCGGGTGTGCGGACGTCACACAGCGCAGGGCTTGCTCCAATTCCTGATTGGCCCGTTCTGCCTGTCCGTTGGTCTGCGGGTGATACCCGGACGAGAGGCTCACGGTGGCCCCCAGTTCCCAGCAGAAGCTCCTCCAGACATGTGAGGAAAACTGGGGACCACGATCAGAGATGATGATGGTAGGTCTCCCATGCAGACGGACGACGTGGTGGACCAGGAGGTCTGCAGTCTCCTGGGCCGTGGGGAGCTTCGGGAGGGCCACGAAGTGGGCCGCCTTGGAGAATCGGTCCACTATTGTGAAGATGGTCATCATGCCCTGGGACGGCGGGAGGCCCGTGACAAAATCCAGACTGATGTGGGACCAGGGGCGATGAGGCACAGGAAGTGGCTGAAGAAGTCCCTGTGCCTTCTGGTGGTCTGCCTTGCCCCTGGCACAGGTGGTGCAGGCCTGGATATATTCCCGGATGTCGGCCTCCAGGGACGCCCACCAGAAGCGCTGCCGGACCACTACCACGGTCCTTCGCACCCCCGGATGACAGGAGAGCATAGAACCGTGACAGAAATCCAAGACAGCAGCCCTGGCCTCTGGTGGGACGTAGAGCTTGTTCTTCGGCCCAGTTCCGGGGTCCGGGCTCCGTGCCAGGGCCTCCCGGACGGTCTTCTCCACGTCCCAGGTGAGGGTGGCCACGATAGTGGACTCTGGAATGATGGGCTCCGGTGGATCCGACAACTCAGTCTTGACTTCATCTTCATGCACCCGGGACAAGGCATCCGATCTCTGGTTCTTGGTCCCGGGGCGGTAGGGGATTCGGAAGTCAAAACGCCCGAAGAACAGTGACCAGTGGGCTTGCCTGGGGTTCAGCCGCTTGGCGGTCCTGATATACTCCAGATTCCGATGGTCAGTGAAAACCGTGAATGGCACAGACGCTCCCTCCAACAGGTGTCTCCACTCCTCAAGAGCCTCTTTCACTGCAAGGAGTTCTCGATTGCCGACGTCATAGTTCCGTTCAGCTAGGGTCAACCTGCGAGAAAAGTAGGCACACGGGTGAAGAACCCTATCGGTCTCTCCGCTCTGGGATAGCACGGCTCCTATCCCTGAGTCAGAGGCGTCCACTTCAACCACAAACTGGCGGCTAGGGTCGGGCTGCACCAGAACTGGTGCAGATGAGAACCGGCATTTCAACTCCTTGAACGCGGCTTTGCACCGATCCGACCAGGTGAAGGGGACTTTTGGAGAGGTCAGGGCTGTCAGGGGGCTAACTACCTGACTGTAGCCCTTAATGAACCTCCTGTAGAAATTTGCAAAGCCGAGGAACTGTTGCAGCTTCCTACGGCTTGTTGGTTGGGGCCAATCTATCACCGCCGCAACCTTGGCCGGATCAGGGGCGACGGAGTTGGAGGAGATGATGAACCCAGGAAGGACAAAGAGGTGCGGTGAAACTCACACTTCTCGCCCTTCACAAACAGCCGGTTCTCCAACAACCGCTGCAGGACCTGACGTACATGCTGGACATGAGTCTCAGGGTCCGGGGAAAAGATGAGTATGTCATCCAGATATACGAAGACGAATCAGTGCAGGAAGTCCCACAAGACGTCGTTTACCAATGCTTGGAACGTCGCGGGGGCGTTAGTGAGGCCGAACGGCATGACCAGGTACTCAAAATGACCTAATGGGGTGTTAAATGCCATCTTCCATTCGTCTCCCTTCCGGATCCGAACCAGGTGGTACGCATTCCTAAGGTCCAGTTTGGTGAAAATTTGGGCTCCATGCAGGGGCGTGAACACTGAATCCAACAGGGGTAAAGGGTATCGATTACGAACCGTTATGTCGTTCAGCCCCCTGTAATCAATGCATGGACGGAGTCCGCCATCTTTCTTGCCCACAAAAAAGAAACCTGCACCCATCGGGGAGGTGGAATTCCGGATCAACCCGGCAGCTAATGAGTCCCGGATGTAGGTCTCCATTGATTCGCGCTCAGGACGTGAGAGATTGTACAGCCTGCTGGACGGGAACTCAACGCCCGGGACCAAATCAATGGCACAATCGTACGGACGGTGCGGGGGAAGGGTGAGCGCCAGATCCTTGCTGAAGACGTCAGCAAGATCGTGGTACTCAACCGGCACCGCCGTCAGATTGGGAGGGACTTTAACCTCCTCATTAGCATTTACACCGGGAGGAACCGAGGATCCTAAACAATTCCGATGGCAGGTTTCGCTCCACTGAGCCACAACCCCAGACGGCCAATCAATCCGGGGATTGTGTTTAATCATCCATGGGAAGCCCAAAATCACGCGGGAGGTAGAAGGAGTTACAAAAAACTCAACAAAAGACGGCTTGTGCCTGACCACGCCCTTCGCCTCGCTCCCGTCGGCGTTCTTCTAACCGATTGTCCAATCGTATAACCAGATCGATAAGCTCAGCGAAATCCCGCGGTTCCTCCTTAGCCACCAGGTGCTCCTTCGGGACCGACGACAGTCTGTTTATGAAGGCGGCGCGGAGCACAGTCATATTCCAGCCGGATCTCGCAGCCGTGATGTGGAAGTCGACTGCATATTCGGCTGCGCTCCGGTGCCCCTGTCTCATTGACAGCAGCACGGTAGACGCGGTTTCGCCTCTGTTAGGGTGATCAAAAACAGTTCTGAGCTCCCTCACAAACCCAGTATAAGAGGCAATGAGCCATGAACTTTGTTCCCAAAGCGCTGTAGCCCAAGCGCGTGCCTCACCTCGAAGCAAATTAATCACGTAAGCCACCTTACTGGCATCAGACGCGTACATCACGGGACGCTGTGCAAAGACGAGCAAACACTGCATAAGAAAGTCCGCGCACATCTCCACACAACCTCTGTACGGCTCTGGGGGGCTTATGTATGCTTCAGGGGATGGTGGGGGGGGTCGTTGAATGACCAGTGGAATGTCTGTATTCGGCACCGGGTCGGCAAGAGGAGGAGCTGCAGCAGCGCCCTGAGCACACGCTTCCACCTGCGCGGTGAGAGCCTCCATCCTACGATTAAGGATGATGTTTTGCTTGGTCATCAGGTCCATCCGAGCGGTAAAAGCGGTGAGGATGTGCTGCAACTCACCAATCACGCCTCCAGCCGACGCCTGTGCACCCTGTTCTTCCATTGGCTGTCCAACAGATGGTTGACGCCCCTTGGGATCCATGACGTGGCCGAGATATCCTGTTGGGGAAAGTGTAGTGACACGGACGCACAACAGGGGGCGCAAATGAACGGTCAATAGATGAGCCAAAAGGTAACAATTTAATGTTGTGAATGTACACAATGATTATACAGACAATCACAGAATCTGATAGCAGTCAATACACCAAGGTGATGTGTGGGCAGGCTCGAGGATAGAAGACTTCTGTCCTGAGAAGAGCCGGGACCACACAATTTCCACCGCCACAGAACCCGGTGAATACTGGAGCCGCCAAGTCCCGAATTCCCAGGTGATCACCGTCCCCGACTGTCGGATCTGGTACTGCTGGCGAGGAGCACAAACAGTGAGATGCGGGTGTGTGCACACCCAGTAACAAAAACCGTCAGAAGGTGGAAAGTCACCTCCACCTCTAATCACACACTCGTGCAGCTCCTGATAAACCACCTATCTGGTTTGGGTGTGAAGCGAAGCCGTTGCTGTTCACACCAAACGCCAATCCAGCAGATAAGGCACACCACAGGAAAACGGCTGCAAAAGAGTTCAGACTATTATTCAGTATTAAGTCAGCAGAGACATTACCTTCACAGGTAGATGATATCTCGGCAACGAGGTGGAGATGACGTCCGGTCTTTATGGAGTGAGATGATGAAGTGTAGATGGGTGACAGCTGTCAAGAGATAATGAGTGACAGCTGTCACCCCCGGCTGTGTCCGTGGCGGCAGCGCCCCCTCGTGCCTGAAGCCCGCACTTCAGGCAGGGCACCCTCTGGTGGTGGGCCAGCAGTACCTCCTCTTCTGGCGGCCCACACAACAGTGTACTGTATAACTATGTGTTTGAATCTGTTCCGGAGATTGCATTGTTTGGGATTTCTCCTTCACTACTTAGAGTGTTTCGGTACAGAGCACAATTATGTATGGGATGGTAATTGCAAAGAAATTGATTTTAAGACTCTGGAAGTCAGATATTGTGCCTCAGTTGAAGACTTGGTTGAGTGAGCTCATTGGTATTTTACATATGGAAAAAGTTTGATACGGTATAATGGATAATCATAATAAATTTCTGGCTCATCTTTCTAATTATGGCACTGACCCTGACTGGTAAGGAAGTTTAGAGTGCCATCCACCTCTCATTGTTAAGTATTTGTGTTAAGATGTTACTGTCATTGATGCAGCAGTGTACTTATTTATGCTTTAAATATGCCCTGTGGGTTTGTCATGTTTTTGGTTTGTTTGTGTGTGTGTGTGTCTTGTTATATACAAAAACTTAATAAAAATATTATTAATGATCCACCAAACAAAACAAAACAGTAAATACTATCTTGCAATTTTGTAACTGGAGATACAAAACGCAGAATTTGCACTGTGCACAGTTTCTTCAGTCACAGCCACAGAAGCCTAAAACTTTTTGTAGGTTGTCTGGGTGTCTTTCCTCACTGTTCTTCTTGCACAGTCACTCAGTTTTTCAGAACTATCTACTCCACACAGATTTACCATAGTGTCATACTGTTTGTATTTCTTCATAACTGATGTAAATAATGTTTAAGACATATTCAGTGACGTGGAAATGTTCATGTATCCATCTTCTGATTTGTCTGAAGAAAACTGGCAATTAAAATGATTATTTACAGGTATTATTCGTATACCAAAGGGGCTGATTACTTATGCAACCAGTCATCTTGGCTTTTATATTTTTAATTAATTTATATCAAGTTATAGAGATTTGTTTTCAGTTTGAGTTTAAGGAAGATAATTTTATAAATTTTTATATTGAGAAGGCTGATCTATTTTTTGAATTTGAAATGTCATAAACAAACTAAAATGCATGAAATACTAAGGGGCTGAATACTTTTGCAAGCCACTGTATCTTGTTACTGTCAGTACAATGAAATTTTTGGCAAATTGTCCAAATGAAAAGTCATTACTAAAATAATAGATTCCCAAATGTTGCCAATTAACAAAAATCAGGACATTGTAACAAGAATAATAAAGATCATCATGATGTTTTATGTTATTTCAAGTTTTAAAAAATGCAACACTTCTAAATATATAGCAGTTGTGTTGTTTGTGAGGTGTATTTTTTTCTGTTGTAAGGTGGCTATGAGCTGACGACTTGTTACATACCTGACAGCAAGGCAAACTGACGATGAAGCTGCTCGATGATGTCGACCGCCAGCAGGGGCCTGATCTCCTGCTGCATAATCTCATCTGTCAAGAAGAAGAGGAAAAAAAAGGCATTAAAAAAACATGTGACACACCCCCTCGCCTGCTGCACAATATAATTACTTCCACCACAGAGGCTGTGTTTTTGCCTTGATTGTTGGTTTGTAGGAATGATTACTTAAAATTACAAGAGGACAGAACAGAATGCAATACATACATACATATAAATATATACATACATACATACATACATACATACATACATACATACATACATATATATATATATATATATATATATATATATATCCTAAACTGTTTTATCAGTTACAAACACAAACCACTATAATTCAGCTTTACTCAGTGCGTAGCTTAACTGCACTGTAAAAATAAGTTTGAATGGTCACATTATGTAGCTGCTGTAATTACACCTCGGAGTACAAAAGTGGTGAATAAAACAAAAATGACTAACATTTGTTTTGTGGACATAGAGGAAAAACGTATAGAGACATTAAAACCAAAAAGGATTAATAACATAAGCAGTCTGTTGAGTTTGCGAATCATGTTGGGTTGTGACAGAAAATTAAGAACGCACAACAGTGAAGCACAGAAGATTATTTGTTTCATCTTAATTGCAAAGAAGAAAGACACATGATGGGACAAATGAACCCCAAACACCCTCTGCACTCCCCATCTCAAAGTTACCAAACAAGCTAAAGCTAACAAGCTAATCTTGGAATTGGGCTGTCAGGAACTGAGGTGTCGAAGCACGGCGGGCGGATGGACACAAATGCATGACTCAGACAAATGATGAACAACTAATAATGAAACCTAAAATCCAAACGTGAGTGAAACAAAATAAATTCATGAAAGAGTAGAAACAGAACAACTGCGAGTGACTAAAGTGATACTGATACAACATGGAAAATCACAGCTGAAGAAAAACTACCACAAAATAGAACACCTATAAAATGTAAAATAAACAGAGAGACAAGACTCAAGTATGATAACTGAACATACATAATAAACAGAAAACCAAAACAGAAACTATGAAGTAACAAATAGAAAATCAAAACTGATGATCAAAGAAGTGGCAAAGAGGAGGACAGGGAAAAAAGATGATGCCCCAGGGCTGGATTAGGGCCAAAACCTGACAGCACCCCCCCACCCAAAGCAGCTGACCCTGGCAGGCCGAACCACCCCCACGACCCAGAGAGGGGCAACCACAGACACAGACAACTACGGGTGGGCAGGAGGGGGACCGGAGGAGGGAAACAAGGCAACCAAATACCAGTGGGATCCACACTATCCACCCTTAGCCAAGGAAAGACGAGGGGAGCAACCGACACAGAGATTCTCCAAAAGACGAGTGACAGAGCAACAAGCGGGGGCCAACCAGGGCATGAGGCCGGAGAGCAGAGGTGAAATCCGGGGGCTGACCGGCGGAGGGGGGGGGGGGGGGGGGTTAGCAGTAGACAGACAGAGAGAGAAGAGAGAGAGGAAGAGAGAGGACAATGACTGATAATAGAGAGCCTGGCCTTTAATGGAAGCATTATCAATGTACCTCTGTTCTAAGAGCCCGCTGACTCAGCGAGGATATTAAGAACAGCACGTCCCAGACGGAAATGCACTTCGTGGGGTTTAATCTATCGCTCAAAACATAACAGCTGCCATTTAAAGTCTTCTTTCCAAAAACTGTCTTTTTAAGAAAAACTACAGATCATTATTCGCCAGTTTTTCCAAAACTGATCATTCCTTTTACAGTATGTCATCAATAGTGTCTTGTGATAGCACCCCCCCGCCCCCGCCCTCCCAAAATAGACAGTTAACATATTAGAAGATGGAAAACCACATGTACACCTAGAAGGGCATTTAGTATATTCCATACCTCTGCCAAGGTCCGATAGCCCATTTTAAGTGAATTTAGACCCCTAACCATGTTCCAATCCTTCATCCCTTCTCATGGGCCACCTGTGCCTAAAAATACCTTTTTTGGCTACCAGATCTGGTTGTACGCTGATATGGACAGACAATCGTTGGATCCTGAACATGACACTGATGATTCATTTTCTAAACCCATTTACTACAAACAAGGGTCACGGGGCAGCGGAGATCCTGTCCAGGTTACCCTCGACAAGACACCAGTCTATCGCAGGACCACACATAGACAAACAAACTCATTCACACTAACACACACTATGGTCAACTTAGAGTCACCAGTTCACCTAATCTGCACATATGTGTATGTGGGAGAAAGCCAGCGTACCTAGGGGGAACCCACGCAAACACCACACAGAAAGGACCAGGTAGGAAGCGACCCCACAACCTTATTGCTGTGAGGCAACAGAGCAAACCACTAAGCCACTGTGCCTATACTAATTCTAGTGCATTGCCCATGGGGATCCACAGGCTCTAGATTGGGTAGTGTTTATAAAATAGTTAGCTGACATTTTTCAAGGGTGGTAATAAATTATGCAGAGTTTCTATAATGAGTTAGAATGGACTGAGAGTCAAGAATGTTTTTAGAAGCTTCGACCTTAGACCTCAACCGTTTTTATTAGAAGAATTCAACACTTTTTTCAACAAGAATTCAACTATTTTTACTATAAATTGTTTAGGTTCTTGTTATCATATAGACACTATTCCGATTATTATTATTTCATTTTATTATTACTTCTATTTTGTCATTTGATGTTTTTTAAATAGACCACAATGGAAATAAGTGTTTTAACTTTCTTGTGTCATCCATGTATTTTTAACATATACATAATTATATTATGTACTTACATTGAACTTAATAAAATCACGCATGCACACATGCTCGCACACTTTTAATATATAGATGATTTACCATCCCATGCTGGAATGGCATGCGAGTACAGAATGTTAATATCAACATCCATTGTTCAGTGTTGTTAACTAATATATGTAGTTTCTGTACAAATATTACTCCCATCATCTTCCTGCATTCATCCATGACCCAAAATACATAAGCATACCAAACGGCAAATGTCAGCACTTGACAATTTGTCTGTGATCAAAATTGCTTGCATGCACGCTTAATTTTAAACACCTACAAACAGAGATGGTGGTGGAAAACATCACTCATGGTAATGGCAACATGCTACTTAACTAAACTGACTCAACCAATTTAACTACAAAAAACACAATAAATAAATTACATTAACAACACTGTTAAACTGAGATGAACACATACGTCACTTGGCTATTATAATATAGATACACCATTCTTTTGGAAACCAAGATTTTTATCCTTTTCAAAACAGTCAGAAGTTATGAGGCCATAAAGTTACACAACACAGATAAAATTTAATTTAATGCAAATTGTATTTTACATGATAATGAAATCTGATAGAGCTCTTATTATATTTTTTAAATATAGACACAAAAAATACATCAGATCCCTGCAAGCTGCACAGGTCTGATGTACAAAAAAATAAAAAATAAAAATTTGTCACACAGCCAAAGCAGCTCATGTAAGGAATCTGGGGACAGCTGACTTCAATGGGCTTTTCAATATTAAATTCAAATATCCACAAAATCCACAATCCAGATGAGGTCCAGATCAAACTTTTCAAGGCGATAGTGAGTGCCAGTCTGCACCTCACTTTCAAATATGAGAGTGACTGAGGCATGTTTAATTAAGATATAATGTAGACATGTACATTAAATGGGGTTTTCAATGTTAAATTTAAATGGCCACAAAATCTGTAATCTGGATCAGATCCGGATCAAACGTTGTCATTAGGTAACAGATACCATCCTTCATAATGCTCTCGAATATTAAAGAAATTTGATCTTTTTTGACAGAGTTATGAATTTTTGAAAATTCATTCAATGTTAAAGATAGGGATTTTTCCAATTTTCCAAGCTTTTTCCTAACTTTGCCTGTTGACCTATGACCTTGAAAACTGAGTCAGTTCTTATCTATCAGGATATGAATCGTCAGCAAAAATTTCATAATGATATACAAAAAAATTAGGGGCTCCAGGCTGTTCACAGTCAGACAAACAGGGGCGATACCATTACCTCATCCAACTTCATTGCCGGTGGTAATAATTTCCATTCATTGAAAAGTTGGCTCAGTTCCAATGATTAGTGCAGTGTGTTAAATTCACAAACTGTCACTCAGATTTATGCTAAGCTATGCATTAATGCTAGTCTGAGTTGAAATGACTGAGATCATGCAAGTTGCATTTGGACTCGGGCTGATACAGATACGAGGGGCATGATACATAAACAGACATGTAATAAGATATTTATCACACATTACAACAAAAATAAAGAGCAAGAACTATATAATTATCATCAACTACAACTCATTTACTCACTACACCAGCAATGTTCATTCAATACTTGTGCTAATAATAAATAGCATAACACAATAGGTCTGATCTATATAATCATCAAAATAGTTAATGAATAATCATACACATGAATCATGTAGAAATGTAAATTACTGAATGTTTGGTGACACTTTACTTGAAGGTATTGTCATAAAAGTGACATGTTACTGCCATGGAGGTGTCATAAACATTATGTCAATGTCATAAACATTTATGACTGCTGTCATTAAGTGTCATTTGGTTTTAATGATGACAAGATGACATTTTTTGGGTAATGTTGATTATAACAACTTGACTTTAATCAAAATGACATGGCCTTTTTGGTCTTGGGTTGTATGCCAAGTTGTCAACTTGTCATTATAAAAACTGAATGACACTTAATGACAGCAGTCATAAACATTTATGACATTGACATAATATTTATGACACTGTCATGAAACAGTTATGACAGTGTCATGTCACTATTATGACAATACCTTCAAGTAAAGTGTTACTGAATGTTCTTATGTCTCTCTATAAAGTCATGAGCGTCCACTAACATCTTGACATCTCACAATTTCATTGTAAGACTCAAGTTGTAGAATTTTCCCTGCTAGGGAGGCTAAAACTCTCTCACCTTGATCAGAAATCTTGGTTGAATGAAATAATCTGGATCCTGTATCAGGATCCTGCACCAGTCACCAGGGTAACACAAAATGGGGGGGTGTCATTCGTGGGGCCAAGAAATGGAGGCTCCTGATTGGATGAAAAGCAGGATGATACAAAGCCTGGTATTTTCAATGTCTTTTTTGTATCGCCCTCTTTTAAGATTTGTATCGCCCTGATTTTATTGCCACAGTTTCCAGGGTAGTAAAATTGATGGAACAAGTGTATGATTTATCAGCCCTATTTTTCCTTGTATCTCATGAGGGCTGGTTTATGAGTACAGGGCAGATTTTTGTTGTAATATGTGATAACTATACCTTTATTGTCCACAGAGTGGAAATTCATCTTTCTATTGGAAACTCAAAGTTCTGTTCAACTTTGTATTCATTTAATATTATTATGAGGTGTGCCCAAGTGGTTAGTGCACTTGGCTCAAGTGCAGAAGGTTCCCGGTTCAAACCCCACCCCTGCCACATTCCTTCATGTAATGTGGCGTTAGGTCACGAAGGGCATCTGGTGTAAAATTTGTGCCAATTCAACATGCAGATCCACTTCGGATTTGCTGTGGTGACCCCCAAGTGTAAACAAAGGAGCAGCCAAAGGGACTTCATTATTATTTAGCAATAATGGATAGTTAGGACTAATACAGGATCCTAGCCACACAACAGAGATGTGGTTGCTGAGGATGGCTACTCAAACTACTTTACTGTACTCCAGTTAACTTGGTCTAAAATGTTATATTGCTATGAACCATGTCCAATGTCTAAAGACAAAAAAACCATTACACACTGGCCTGTTGCAAAGCATTAGAGTATTTGTCTGTCATTAAGTGGAAAAAGTGAAGTTCCTTCGTCAGCTTTTTAAAAGTGGAAGAAAATATTTGAGAGACTAACTCACAGCACTGACACACAGTAACGGAAAAGACTGGCAGAATGGAAAAAAGGGAGAGAAAACAACGACGACGTGTCACATTAAGTTTAAAAAATATTTGGGCAGTGGGACAGGGTTGCAGTACAGGTCATTAAGCTCACATCTACTATATAAGAGTGTCTCGGAACAGACTCTTGTGCAGTGGGTGACCACATCCACAACCCTACGGAACAATCCTGGGTCCTCATTGGCAACCATCCAGGCAAATCAGCAGTCTTTTAGAGTAACCACTCATTTGACACAAAGGCATTCCAGCGGCACCCAAAGAGTCTCTACAGAGACTTTCAAAACACATCCAGTCATCGTCTTAAGTCACTACTCCAGTAAGACTGCCAAAGCTTGATGCGACTCAACACCAAGACGCAGAAGGCTACTTTCTGTATGTTTTCAACTCATTGGAAATTTTATTAGATATAAATGTTGTTCAGCTGATATTATACAGCTGTTGTCACATTTAATATTTCAGGTAAACACATGTTCATGAGAACTAGGATTTGATTGTGCGGAACCGTTCTATAATAGGTTTCTCAATAACTGACAGCTATAAAACAATAAAATGTTTTTAGAAATTTATTAGATGGTAAAACAAACCCCCACTGCCAAAATACTTTCACTTGTAGTGCATTAGATAACAGAATATTTACAGAAAAATCCTTCAAATGGTCATACAAGCACCAATGTTGGCACAAATACTCCTTAACGTTACTCTTTTGAAAAAACTGAGTACCACTTGAATTTTCAATAGGCAACCAGGTAGGGGTCAATTTAAAATTACATACCGGTCAAAATTGAAAAATGTTACAGTCATATTGGAAAGCTATACCACATTATTTGTCTGATCATAAAGACTCCAAAAAGGTATAGTTTGGACTATCTATGACTGAACATTTAATTTTTGAATTAAATGTTCCTGAATGCTTGAAAATGCTTCTTCTGCAACCTGGACCAAAAATATGCTCCAGATCAAATTCACAAAAAGAGCATCAGAGATTTCTGACATCCGCCGATCTGGATCACCGCCAAAATTCAGTGCCCCAATATCTGTGGTGCAAATTTGGTGAGAAACTGAAGTAGTTTTGATGTAATCCTTCAAAGCCATCAAGTGAAATCTTGATCCACAATCCGGATCACCTCAAAATTTAATGGAGTCTTCCATGGCCTAATATCTATCCGTAGTGAAACTTTCATCAAAATCCATTCAGCAGTTTTGAGGTAATCCTGCTAACAGACAGAAATAAAGGCAGATGATTGTATTATGTCCTTGGCAGATGCAATAAGATCTTCATTTTCGAGGACATTATCCATTCTTATTTTCACCAAATTTCATCATCACCCTCTGAAAACTTGAGTAAAATGCTATATTCCAAACATTCTTCTGGATTTCAGTTCAAGAAAATCTTCCAGATCACCTCCAAAGCAAAGTTATTTCACTGGTCACCTAACTTTATTGAAAGTTGTTAAATACATTTTAATTAGAAGAAGAAGGGCCTTTATTGTACATGCATTCAACAAAATTTGTCTGCTGCATTTAACCATCTTAACTGCAGTTAGAAACAATCCAACCACTAGGAGCAGTAGACAGCCACAGTCCAGCACCCAGGGACCAACTCCAGATGTAGAGACATTGCCTTGGTCAATGACAGATCCTAAATAAGCATATTTTGGGAGGAAACCTATACAGGTACAGGGAGAACATGCAAACTCCTCACAGAAAGGAGTAGGTGGGAAGCGATCCCACAGCCTTCTTGTTGTGAGGCAACAGTGCTAACCACCCAAATATTTATTCCCATACCGGGAGTTGAACCCGGGACACATGGGTGAAACCAGGAATCCTAACTGCTGGACCATATGGGAACTATAGTTATCCTGCTATTAGACAAACAGGTGAAAACTTTACATCCTTGACAGAGGTAATAACTAAAATATCAAGTGATGATTTGGAGCAGAAAGGAAAAGATTTTCCTTGGGAGTGATGTTGACAGACAGGACTAGGAATTAACATGTTATGGGACAGCGCAGGAGACCACGTTACAAAGGGGAGACAAATGGTTTGGGCATGTGCAGAGGAGGGATAAGGGGAAAATCTGGAGAAGGATGCTGAGGACTGATTTGACGGGCAAAAGAGGAAGACCAGAGAGGAGGTTTATGAATGTGCTGAGGGAGGACATGTAGGTGGCTGACATGATAGAGGGAGATGAAGAAGACAGGGTGAGATAGAGGCAGATATTCTGGCAACCCATAAGGAGTATGGTGTCTAAACCAAGTCTCGAGATGACTAATCACTCCTGATCCCCATCACACAGTTTCAAAAATGGCCATTTGATGGCAGTCTGTAGCCGAGTGTGACATGCCATTGGGCATGTCTTGTACTTGTACCCACTGTTATTTTGGATATTAATTTCATAGTCACGCTGCAAGGAAAATTTAATAACCTTTAATTTAGCAGCGCTTCAAAAGGTGAGGCAGCCAGTCATATAATATTGCGATCAGTGTTGCCACAGTTACTTCATTAGGAGCTGCCGACAACTTGTAACTAATAATCTAACTTTGTTACTCTTAAGATTGAGTAAATAGCAAAGTAACTAAGTTACTTTTCTGAGTACTCTGTGAGGGTTGGGAGTTACGGCAGTGAACTAGAACCAGAACTAAGCAGTCAGAGTAGAACCCCAGGATGCAGGTCAGCTCAGACACAAAGGATGGCTTTAAAGCACAGTTTTATGAAGCACAAATGAGATTCAAACCATTGTAGTGGAGACAAAACTTGTGGAGGAAATCCTCTTCATAAACTGGTGCAACCAAAATGAAGAATCTTCATACCAGAGTGATCAAGCTAAGAAGTCTTCTCCTCAAGACTGGAGAATTCCAAACATAGACAGAAATAACCAAGGAGTTTCTTTTCTTCAAAGATGGTGAGCTCAACAAAAACAGAGTTCCTTTCTACAAGGGAGACAAGTGTCAACACAAAAACAATTACACTGAGGAACTGTTCTTCATAAAAAGGAGTGCAAACTGAGAAGTCTGTCTTCAGAGGTGGGAATCAACTCAGGAATCTTCTTTATCAAAAAGTGACACACAAACTGAAGAAGCTGCTTCATAAGAGTAAAAATCAGACTATGTACAACTAAAGAATGTCTCTTCTTAGGAGTGGAATACAAACACAAAGACAAGACTCAACCAAGTCTTTTCTTCTTAACAAAAAGGTTCAAACCTATGACGGCATTTTAGGGCCACATAGAATTAGTTTTTTTAAGACTTCAAGAATAAACTCGTAATATTACGAGAATAAAGTCGTAATTTTAAGACTTTGAGAAAAAAGTCGTAATATTATGAGACTAAAGTCGTAATTTTATGAGAATAAAGTCGTAATATTACGAGAATAAATTTGGAATTTTACAAGAATAAAGTCATAATATTACGAGAATAAAGTCATAATATAATATTAAGACTTTTTTCTCGTAAAATTATAACTTTATTCTTGTAATATTACGACTTTTTTCTCGTAATATTATGACTTTTTTCTCATAATATTACGACTTTTTTCTCGTAATATTACGACTTTATTCTCAAAGTCCAAAAAATAAATAAATAAATAAATACATTCAATGTTGCCCTAAAACTCCGTCGTACAAACCTAGAGAACAGAGCAAACTCAGAAAGTCTGTTCTGAGTTTGCTCTGTTCTCTGGGTTTGAGTTCTGAGTAATGAGTTCAACTCCAGACTGCAAAAAACCAAGACCATACTCACTACCAAGAGTGGCAATTGGAAACACCATGGAAATGATGCCATCAAACTATAATATACCAAAGCCATACATTCATAAAAGCAATGGGCCCACAACTGAGGACAAGCAGGAGTCACTATAGATAGCCAGCCTTAATTGTTACAGGTGCAGACCCAAACAGGTGAACTTAATCAAAGGCTAATGATGTGTAGGAGATGTCAGAAAACACCAGAGGGCAGCAAACATTCAGACACTATATGAAATTGAAGAGAACAAAAGGGAACAACAGATGGCAGCAGATAGCCAGACAGTGCTAGAAACTAAGGAACAAAAAAGGCAAATGTAGACACTACTACTTGACAAGATAAAAGGTGAAAAAACAAGATGTGATAACCTAACAAGGAGACAGGAGCTAAAAGGAGATAAGAGTAGACAGACGCTGGGATTAACTGTTAGGACATAACACAAAGAGATGAGGGCAGAAATACGATAAGAGTAGATACGAGCTGGGGACAAATGTGAGAAGCAGAGAGGAGACACAAAACTAAAACCCCAGCACTGACAGAACCACAACAGTCTCACTCTTAAAAATAACCAAATTAGATCACTAGTTACTTTCTTAGTTACATTCAGCAGCTGCCGACAAGTTGTCTGTGGCTGCTAATGAAGTAACTGTATAAAGTAACTGTATAAAGTAACTACTAAAGTAAATTTCAAAGTTACTGTGGCAGCACTGATTGTGATCAGTTAAATTTGAGTAAAGATGTTTGTTTTTGTTTTTGAAAGGTAGTGACCTCCAAATGCCCCACACTCGGAGTCACACTGAAGGTGCCAGTGATTATTGAGAGTGTGGTGAAGGTTCTGATTAAGGTTCAGGTATAAGGTATAGAGTTTGGTTACATGTTAGGATCAAGGTAAGCATTAGGGTTAAGCTTGGGGTCAGGGTGGTGGTTTTTGTGGAGGTCACATGCTTCCGGTGTAAAGCTGAACTCCACTTTTTTCATGTTCTGCAGGCAGATGTGTCAAGCTGCATTCACATGTAGCCTGTAGGCAGTAGATGTAAACTGGATGTTCCATTCTTTTTAATGTAAAGTTTAATGTAATGTAATCTTCATCACCTGGATTTAATCCGATAAATGTTAATAATTTGCGTGATATTACAGAGAGGAATGAAACTATAACCTCAGAAAAAGTTAACTTTTTAAAATTGCCATCTTTCAATTTAGTAAATTATTGTCTGTGTTGAAGGCGGCATGGTGGAATAGTGGTTTGCACTGATGCCTCACAGCAAGATGGTTGTGTGTTCGCTTTCGCTCTTTCTGTGTGGAGTAAGCGGATATAGAAAATTAATGACTTGTCTGTGTTGTTAGCGTTAAAAATCTTCCATCCTCACCTTCAGTCATGTGGGGAGGTGATGGTCTAGTGGTGAAGCGTTGGGCTTGGAACCAGAGGATCCTTGTTTTAAACCCCAGTCTGACTGGAAAATCACTAAGGGCCCTCGGGCAAAGTCTTTAATCCTTGAGTTGCTCCCGGTGTGTAGTGAGCACCTTGCATGGCAGCACCCTGACATCGATGTGTGTTTGTTTGTGTGAAAGGGTGGTGAGGCATAATTGTAAAGCGCTTTGAGAATCTGATGCAGATGGAAAAGCGCTATATAAACGCAATGTACCATTCAGACAAAAGGAATTTGCTATAACGGTTTTTCTGCCACCGACATGTGAACACAGCGTCAGGTTAACATTAGCGGCTGTCCAAATGAGACTCACCTAAAGCTAACCACTGCTTAAAAATTAATACGTAAAAAAAACATTCTAAGTCAATGTTTACTTGTGATTCCACAAATAAAACCAAAAGAACATGCGTCACTGCAGCCCGAGCTGTGAATGTTCTTCTTTTAAAGCTTTCATACTTTTGTGAGCATCTTGTGTGTATGTGCGTGCAATTATTACCTATCACATGACTGACACTCTTCATCTTAAGACCTTCCTGCCCTGAACTCAATCACAGGCGTGACAGCAGATCCTTTCGACAAACAGCAGCGATCCAAGCAAATGTCAGTGATGTGTTGGCGTTCCACCTCAGTGTGGACAACCCAACACCCAGCAGTAACCTCAACGCGTCGATAGCAGCCGCTTCTTCATCATCGCATCTCACTGTTCTAGACTCCAGGACAAACTCGATCTGTCCCACTTCCTCCAGTCTGCCGCTCCGCTCTGTGGAGCGCATGTGTGTGTGCTGCTGGAGTTGTTCTGTCATTCTCTGGTCACTTTTTCCAGTTCAGCTGTGGTAAAGCAGCTGTTCTGTGAGCAGCTGGCAGCCTATCAGCAGTCAGAGAGGGAGGAGAGTCAAAGTCGGCTTCAAAAAGAAACCCAAACCGGAGGGCGTGAGCTTCAGTCTGTTTGTATGTCAGTGTGTGTGTGTGTGGATCCATGTGCATTTCATTTTTTGGTCAGAGGGCCAGTATGTGTGTGTGGAGGACTGTGGTGAACAACTCAGTAAGATACAGCTTACAGCAGTACCATTTATGCACCAGTGGATATAGCCGTAAAACATCTAAGGAGTATTTTTACAGCAAAACAGGGTATTGTAATCGGTCCTGTGTGTCTGTCGGTCTGTGAAAAAGATAACTCAAAGCCGGGGCACTGTGATAACAGTTAGATGCACGGTCATTGCACAGGTGCCGTGCCTCAGAAGTACTAAACAAGTACTCCACACCTACGATTTGTGCAGTCCGCAAGACAGAAGTACATCTTATTCTCCACCCCTATGTGCAACACAGGTGATAACACTCCATCTGGGTCTATATACTGGGGAGATCGTGTAGCGTGTAGCATTGGAAAAGGAAAGAAGAGGGCAACTCCAGGATATTATTCCACGGCATGCACCAGACGCACCGTGAAAATACCCACCATGGTGTTGAGTGCAGGAGCTCTGTGCTATAATGCGGCACAGACCCAATACAGCTTGGGACTCCGACGAGGGCGGTTGCATCTCCTCCACTCTCCCTTATCTCTGTTCTCTGCTTTTAACCTTCAAGTCCCTACTTCACCAGACTGTGAATTCCTCAAATTATATTGGATACTGGATCTATTGGACTACTATTGGATTAACCATGGAATTGATCAGCTGGTCTTTGAACGCTATTGACACCATTTTTTCTACAAGAAGGTCAGGACCGGGGGATCCTACCTTCCCAGATGGAACATATCCTACAGGCTATGTTCTCGACTCCTGGAGTTCCTGGCGTGTGGCATGCTTGACCCCTTTCTCTGTTGAGGGCATCGAGGATTTATTCATTTTTTGTCTTATGGTAGCAGGGCTGGTACTTTTTGGCTTATGTGCTGCCCTGATCTACCGGAAAATTGGCAAGACAGCGGCAACAAGAAGCACGGCCGCTCGCTTGTCCGTCATGATTAACGAGGTTGGCAAGTCCCCAATAACTTTACCTTTGCTTAAACTCTTTCACATTCATTTTGGGATTGACCTTAAACAAAAGACAAAGCTTGGTGAGAAGTGGGCAAAGGACAAAGGAGGAGTAGGGGAACAAAGAGACAAATATTAAATATCTTTTTAACCAATTTCACAGCATTGTCTTGGTGGCTCTGGTATTATTGTATGGTTGTGAGACAGAATGCTAACCAGTGGCCTCAAACAATAACTACATATATTTTGTGTTCAACGTGGAGACTTCTGTCTGGACTCCGCATACATTTTGTTTGTATTTGTGTCCATTTTCTGAAAATTTAGATATACGGGAATCAGAGGGCATTATAGCCGAAGTTCAATCAAGACACACCCTTAAAGCGAAAGTCCAATCCATGACTATTTTAAGGAGAGTTTTATAGATAAAATCTTGTCATGAACTATTTAATGGATCCACATACCATCTCCATCTATACCGCTGCCACCTCGGAGTACTTATACCATCACATTTGATATTGTCAGAAATTTTCAAAACGGTCTACAATGCCCTCTAGTGGAACATCCATGCCTATGTAAAGGATGTGTGGAGGAATCTGAATATTGTATGTGATGGCTACATGGTTTGAAGTGCACTATAGATTTACAGTATGTGCGTAAATGGAGCATAAATGGGCCTTTACCAAAGCCATGTTTTTCTGATTGCTACACGTTGTAAAGACTCATGTGTCATGATGTCATGGCTGACGTCAACCTCTGCATCAAGCAACAAGGAAAACAACTGCACTGTTGCTCAAAACCTGTATAGGCCTACATTTCTCCACAAAGAATATTGATCGGGAACTAATAACAAATTGGCAGATAAGCGGAACTAATAATGGTATTGAAATCATGTAAATTCTTACCAGTTCCCATCCCTAAACTGGTGCATCACTGCTGATGAGATCAGAAAATTAGGAGGATTCCAGCTGGAAAGATGTGATGCTCAAATTGATGACGTGCCTGATGAAGAAACTACACTTCAATTCAGTCTTTATATTAAAAGCCAAGTAGCCTCTGTGTACGTGTGTGCCTGCATGTAACTTTGATCACGGAGAAACTGGGGAGAGTTGAAATTTGCTGTTTGGTATGCTTATGTGTTTTGGATCAAGGATGAACACCGTGAAAATGGAAAGTTGATAGGACTAACACAAGTGGTTTATTACTCTGTGGTAACCAGACAAGCTCTGAACAAAGGAAATATCTCAACCTTGCCAGTTGTAAAACATGACATCAACTAAATGTGACAAATAATCAATACAATTATTCACAAAACTTTCAGTTAAAATCATTATAGAAACTTTGCTACCTATTTTATAAACACTACCCAAGCTAGAACCCGTGGATTCCTCGTGCAACACCCTAGTTCCTTTATATAGCGCTAAATAAGCTACAACATAAGCTGCTCAAAGGGGCCTCACAACGGTAAAGTCTGACCTTGTCCACTCCCTGAGTAAGCACGTAGGCAACAGTGATAAGGAAAAATTCCCACAGGCATTTTTTGAGGAAGAAACCTCAAGCAGATCAGACTCAAATGGGTGGCCACCTGCTTTGGTCATACTAAGAATAACAAAAATCAAATAATCAAAGCACAACAATTGTCAAACATTCAAACAGAGATGATGAAAGTTAGCATCCGGATAATAACAGGTCCAGAGCGCAACATGGGCTCGGTTTCATGCGGCAGTCTAATCTTTTAGTCTACCAAGCTTACTTAGTTGACTAAGGTTAGTAGCCCATCATTACCTGTCTAATCGCCATTTCACATCTACGACTAAACTTGTAGATTAGCAGTCTTACATTAGTCGACCATTTTCACAGTTATAGCAGCCTTCCGAGTGCCGTTGGTAAGAAACACCTCCAATGCGCAACAGTTTTGTTTACTTCCGGGTTGGTCTGTCTGCTACAAACATGGCTGAGTCCGCCTCGGCATCTGTAAATATCTCCAATGGATTATTCCGATCCCACCGCAAGTCTCTCCTTCCTCCTCCAGCTGCCTTTTGTGAGGTAAGACACTGAAGTTTTGTTGGCTAAAATAAGATTAGCCTCCTCTGTACCAGTCGGGTAACGCAAACGTTTAGCTGAGTAAGTGCTTTGTGCAATGACTAATGTGTCGACTAAGTGAGTTTAGTCCACTAAACAAGTTTAGACTGTTTTATGAAACCAGGCCCTGACCCACAATTCATCATTATGTGACTTGTGGCAATACAAAATGTGCTCAGACAGGGGACTGCTAGATGAACACCGTAATTATCCTGGTCCAGTATACAACTGCAATCTTTATCTTATGCTTGATGTGTTAACTAGCTAAATGATTGAATGATAAAAGTTCACACCTTCCTCAGGCAAACTGTTTTATTCTGCAAAATCTGGAGTTGTGCATCAGTGCTTCAGTGATAGAAGAGTGTTCCATGTTTTGTGATTCACTTTCTTACAGTAGATGTTATGAATACCACTGCAGTATAATCCTTGAGATTTTTTATTAAAAAAAAAAACACTAGCAGTGGTACACGGCTTTGCCCAGATGAAGAACAAATAAGCCAATAATTAACAAGTAGACATGTATATACATATTTCACTAGCTAATTTTGGAGAAGAGAGGGTTCTTGGTACTTAGAGCCTTTAACCATTGTGGGCTTAGATTTTTTCATTTCTGTGCCCTGTAGTTACCAGATTTTAAGCATTTTTCCTTGAGGGAGCTATGCACTCCCTGAGTCTTCACTTTATTTATAGCCTACGTACAGTAGAACCACATGCTGCAGTGATGCATATAAGAAACTGCTCATGCACATTTAGACACACACACACACACACACATTGTTTTCTACACAATGCGGCTCAAACTGCCGGACGTGTTCTGAGAACCCAAAAGCTTCCTGTAGCAGCATAAACACTATTTTCTTTACATTACTGTATTTTCAGACTTTATGTGTGATGAAGTGGATGGACATAATTCTTTCTCACTTTGTGGAACATTCCAAAAACAACTTTCAGTAAAAGAAGTGTTTAAAAAAATGCGACTGGTGCAACTCATGCACACACACACCTGAAAACAGACAAAAACAGATGGAATCTTGGTGAATATAGATCCCAATGCAGTAGTGCAGTGGTTCTCAAAATGGGGGGTGTGTACAAGCTCAGTCAAGCACGTGCTATCTCAAGCATAACACAGCTATCCACCATGCACGGAAACTGCCTTGCCTCCTGATTGGAAACAATCCAGGTAGACCCCCAGTCCATCACATCCTCCTGGAAGTAGCTATTTATCTGCTGCAACCAGGTGATGTATGAGTACCACCTTGGGCTTTGCCAACTACCGAGGTCCTCAGCACTTTGGCACCTATGTGCTGGATCATGCTTAATTTGTAACTTGTATGCTTCATCAAGGGCTCCCTGAGTCATAGCTGTTTGGACACAAAGTGATTCCAGTGGCACTCAAGGATTCTTCATAGAGACGTGGTACCAAAGATATCCAATCATCACATTAGGTTACTGTTGTCCAAAAACCCTGTCTTGAGGTTGAACATGCATACTGCAAATCCATTTAGGGTGTGTCCAAGCACACACACTGTTATCAAGAGGGTGCATGTTCTGAATGCAAACCTGAGCGTTATGCATAAAGGAGCAAGGTTAGAACGCCACATTATACAAGAGGGTGCTTTGAGCATTTTGTAAGTACATCATGAAAATGGCAAAACACGGTGTCACCAACTATCCTCTTTCAACTGGAGTCCAAGGTGCACATCACTGTGGAACTGAATGGATGTATGTGAAATGTGTGGAGAGGTTTTCTGGTGATTAACTGCATTTATGCACGCAAGGAGACCAAGCACATGTGTAGTGTGGAAAAAAGACATAGTGCTTAAAGTTACCATGACAGCTGGATTTACACCTACATGCATACTGCATTCTTTTGTGAGTCATGATAGCACTACTTTCAACGGGAAACTGTTCTTCTGTTTGTGCGCTGTGATGCATTTAGAGTCATCTTTCTTTGGCTGTTATATGTTTGGAGTGTGTGATTTTTGTTTGTAAAATGTTTTGTATCAAAGTAGAAGTTGTTATACATTTATTATCAGCGCATACTATTTCAAATCCTGTTTAACATTTGTACCTCTTGAAACTGAAACAATCCCTTGTTCACTCACATTATCTCACACAGCCCCAGCTGCAGGCAAGAAGAAAAGTAGCAGTAATATGTGAGGCAAATAAGTATTTGATCCACTGTCGAGTTTGCAAGTTTTCTGACCTACAAAGAATGGAGAGGTCTGTAATTTTTGTCCTAGGTACACTTCGACTGTGACCCACATGATGGATCTATGTAATTATTAAAATACTCTATACAAATGATCCTGGATCTGCATCCAGGGTAGATTTAAATATGAAAATGTCTATATGGCGAATACTGATTGTCTTCAATATTGATACATTTGCTGCAAAGTTCAACAACAGAGAAAAGACACACGTACACATGTTGTACAGTTTGTGTTATTTTTGGGTGGTCATTCCCTGGGTTCTAGGGGAAGGAGGCTTCCTATTGGCTCTCAGGAAGAAGGCGTCAGTAAGGGAAGACAATCAGAGGATGTCTAATGACCGGATCTGCTGATAACAGGGCTCACACACACGTACACACACATGTACACTAGTCACCATCATATGATGAGATGCAGAGTTGAGATGAAAAATTCAAAGTAAGAATGACTAACAGCAAACACAGCATGACTCATTGCTGACTTCACAACATTGAGTTGCATAAAAAATGCAAGTTTTACTACATGAGTGTAAACTTCTTTGTGTAAGCCTGATCCCGTCAGATCTCAGAAGCTAAGCAGTGCAGGATCTGGTTAGTACTTGGATGGGAGACCTCTTTGGAACACCAGCGGCTGTGTGTTTCTCCAGGTGAAACTGGAGTTGCGTCAGGAAGGCATCCGGCGTAAAACCTGTGCCAAATACCGATTCAGATCTGCCTGTATCCACTGTGGTGACCCCGAACAAAACAGGAGCAGTTGAATGGACAACAACTATCAATGTTCCACTGATAGGACTAATATTTTTGGAGAAATTATGGATATAACGTAACAACAGTGAACAATGGATGTTGATAAATACATTCTGGACTCTAAAATCATTATAAAAACTTTGCATAATTTATTACCACCCTTGAAAAATGTCAGCTACCTATTTTATAAACACAACCCAATCTAGAGCCCATGGATCCCCTTGTCAGCACAAGAAAGAGTATGCTTGAAGCTTATTTAAAGTTTTCTGCACAACATTTAGACAAACCTGTGAAATACTGGGAGAATATATTTTGGTCAGATGAGGCCAAAATTTAACTCTTTGGATGCCATAATACATACCATAAATGGCACTGCACATCACCCCAAAAACACCATACCAACAGTGATGCTTAGAGGTGGGAACATGATGGTGTGGGGATGTTTTTCAGTAGGTGGCACTGGTAAAATTCATATAATTGAAGGAAGGAGGAATAGAAAAATGTACTGAGACATTCTTGAAAAAAAATCTGCTGCCATCTACCAGGATGATGAAGATGAAACCAGGGTGGCCAGCCAATCAGCTGACTTGAAACCAATAGAAGATCTATGGAAAGAACTAAAGATCAAAGTTCATAGAAGAGGTCCACAGAACCTACAAGATTTGAAAACTGTTTGTGTGTCCACACAGGAGGCATCTTGAAACTTTTTCCCTGTGTCATTCCATTTTTTGCACAAAACATATTTGTTTTGGTTTCTTTTCCTGTTTGTATTAGTTGGGTTGATGCCGACATCTGGTCAAAACATCATGTCGTAGGACCTTTAGAAATATATTTACTGAGAAAGTGATGTGTTCAATACTTATTTTACCCGCTCTGTGTGTGTGTGTGTGTGTGTGTGTGTGTGTGTGTGTGTGTGTGTGTGTGTGTGTGTGTGTGTGTGTACACATATATATCTATAGTGTGTGTGTGTATATATATACACACACACACTATACTCAACAAAAATATAAACGCAACACTTTTGGTTTTGCTCCCATTTTGTATGAGATGAACTCAAAGATCTAAAACTTTTTCCACATACACAATATCACCATTTCCCTCAAATATTGTTCACAAACCAGTCTAAATCTGTGATAGTGAGCACTTCTCCTTTGCTGAGATAATCCATCCCACCTCACAGGTGTGCCATACCAAGATGCTGATTAGACACCATGATTAGTGCACAGGTGTGCCTTAGACTGCCCACAATAAAAGGCCACTCTGAAAGGTGCAGTTTTATCACACAGCACAATGCCACAGATGTCGCAAGATTTGAGGGAGCGTGCAATTGGCATGCTGACAGCAGGAATGTCAACCAGAGCTGTTGCTCATGTATTGAATGTTCATGTCTCTACCATAAGCCGTCTCCAAAGGCGTTTCAGAGAATTTGGCAGTACATCCAACCAGCCTCACAACCACAGACCATGTGTAACCACACCAGCCCAGGACCTCCACATCCAGCATGTTCACCTCCAAGATCGTCTGAGACCAGCCACTCGGACAGCTGCTGAAACAATCGGTTTGCATAACCAAAGAATTTCTGCACAAACTGTCAGAAACTGTCTCAGGGAAGCTCATCTGCATGCTCGTCGTCCTCATCGGGGTCTCGACCTGACTCCAGTTCGTCGTCGTAACTGACCTGAGTGGGCAAATGCTCACATTCGCTTGCGTTTGGCACGTTGGAGAGGTGTTCTCTTCACGGATGATGCAAAGGAGATGTGTTGCACTGCATGAGGCAAATGGTGGTCACACCAGATACTGACTGGTATCCCCCCCAATAAAACAAAACTGCACCTTTCAGAGTGGCCTTTTATTGTGGGCAGTCTAAGGCACACCTGTGCACTAATCATGGTGTCTAATGAGCATCTTGGTATGGCACACCTGTGAGGTGGGATGGATTATCTCAGCAAAGGAGAAGTGCTCACTATCACAGATTTAGACTGGTTTGTGAACAATATTTGAGGGAAATGGTGATATTGTGTATGTGGAAAACGTTTTAGATCTTTGAGTTCATCTCATACAAAATGGGAGCAAAACCAAAAGTGTTGCATATATATATATATATATATATATACACACACACACAACACTTTACATTAGTGACAACCACTTTCTAAAACACAGGACAAGAATGGTGAATTGAAAATATTTTTTCTTATTGTATATATTATAGCATATAATATTAAACTCAGTGCAGGAAATGATGCCGTAAACCTTCTTGGGATAGTTACTCCATCCATTGTTGATCTGGATTTTTTTCAAAATTGTATAATTACTGTATTGTTTCACTACAATCAAAAGTGCAACATTATTGCAAATGTTGCTTTCATGTGATTATAAAAAAATTCAACTGACAAACCCTTGTAAAAACAACTGCAGTTGAAGAGAAGTGATGATAATGATGATGATGATGATGATAACAACCTCTAATCAGAAGATGATTGCAATATTTAAAGGGATGAGTGTTGCCCCGTGTCAGTCTGAGGCCGAGTATATGTAAAACTGCGTTGTACGGTTCATGAATGCATCACCCTGTATATGACTATTTCCTGGTCACATATGATGTAACAGTAGATTATTTGAGTGTTCATGGGAAAGCTGAAAAAGTCTCTTAAGATGTTTTTTTTTTTTTTTTTTTTTTACTTTGATGGTGAGATCTTTCTATAATGGTTTCATTCTGGAACTGAAGCAATGTTTGAAACTACCTGGAAATCAGCTTCATCTGAAAAACAGCTGTTACCAGCTATTCTGGACCTTTGTTATCCAGCTGGGTCTGAAATTAATACCAGACTGCACAGGACGAACACAAAGACAATTTTTAGGTCTACTCTGATAAACCGTGCCTGGTACGGAAGATCTTCAATACCAGGCACAGCAGCAACTGCAAACGCTTTTATGAAAGCGCTGGAGTCATGTGGAGCTTTCCATATCTGCAGATAGTGGACTTGTAAATGTTTACAGTGCAAACATTTAACATTTATCATACAAATAGGAGGGAGATGGAGCTCAAGTAGTCCTCAAAAAAGAAAGAAAAACACAATGGATCAAATGTGGATCACAAACACATAACTGGGACTCGGAAATAAAGAATGACAGAGGCAGGGAATAAAGTCAAAGGAAGGTCTTTACTGATATCAAAGTTCATACATGGGTAATCAGTCCACACACTCAACAGTGTCAAAAAGGGCAAGGGAAAAATCCAGGACAATAAACAGGCACGGGTTTCAGCAGTAATCAGTCCTACAAAGTCAAAAGTATCCGATAAGGGTGACGCAAAATAATAAGAGAACAAATATTCAGAGCCTGTAAACATGAAATGATGTGAAATGATGTGAAAAGGTGTGAACAAGAGACAATAGACAATCTGGTACTGGTGAGATGAAACAAGAATGCACTGGTGGTGCAGGTGAACACATTCACCACACCACAAGACTGCCCTGGGTCCTGGATGGCAGTGTTAATTTCATCAGATGAGACGAGATGAAACAAAATATCTTAATCAACAACCATTTTTTTTCATGATGAAAAAGAGACAAATTTCTTGTGTTTTGAAATTTTAGCTCAGTGATTAATTTATACTTTGTATTTGTCATGAGCATACACACACACACACACACACACACACACACATATACAGTATATATATATATATATATATGTGTGTGTGTGTGTGTGTGTGTGTGTGTGTATAGTAAGTAAGTCTCTTTGGCTGCTCCTTTGTTTGCACTGGGGGTTGACACATTAAATCCAAGGTGGATCTGCATGTTGAATTGGCACAAGTTTTACGATGCCCTTCCTGGTACAACTCCACGTTACATGGAGAAATGTGGCAAGGGTGGGATTTGAACCGGGAACCTTCCACACTGAAACCAAGTGCATTAATCACTTGGCCACCACCCCTGCTTATATATACATATGTATATTTTTTTTATTTCTATGGGGGGCACATTTATAAGCTTTTGCTTCTGCCTACACCCTTTCGACCAGATGGGGTACGCCGTTAAATTTTTCTCTTTAGGAGCTTTTTTGTTATTTGGGGAGGTGATGGTCTAGTGGTTAAAGTGTTGGGCTTGAGACCAGATGATTGTCTGTTCAAATCCCAGTCTGACTAGAAAATCACTAAGGGCCCTTGGTTGCTCCCGGTGTGTAGTGAGCACCTTGTATGGCAACACCCTGACATCAGGGTGAATGTGAGGCATTATTTGTAAAACCCTTTGAGTGTCTGATGCAGATGGAAAAACGCTATATAAATGCAGTCCATTTACCATTTTTGAGTCTGTTACAAATGAAAATAAATTCATTCATTCATTCATTCAACATCATCAGTATTAAGTCTATGCATATTTAGTAGGGAAAAAGAATTTCCAAACAAAGTTTGCTAGCCATCTTGTAAAACAGCTGGTATTTTGAAAATGTGAGTAGCCTCTAAGCAAAGAGTAATGTCAGAGTTTTTTTGTTGTTGTTTTTGTTTTTGTTTGCCCAATTTAGTGCTTATACCACCATTTGAAAAATTCCCCTGAAACATTCTGTTACACTATAATGTAAAAAATAATACCATTGACAAGGCTTCTAATCAGCACAGATAGAACAGTTTGTAGTACTGTCAAAAATTCAAAAAGAACTTAAAATGTATTTATAGATGTTGAAAACCACAATAAATGTCCTATAAGGTCGAATATATAAGTAGATGGCCTTAATTTAATTGTACATTTTAAGCTTCGAAATGCCAGCTGGTTTCAACCACCTGTGGTCTCCTTCAGGCTGGAGACAAGAAAGATAAAAGACAGTCAAACTGAGGCACTACTGTAGGTGTGTTCAAACAAAAATAAACTGTCCTAGTGTGTTTCCATCCTCTCTTTACTGTCAACTGTTGCACAGGAACCAGTGCAGGCAGTATCGACTGCATCAGATACCTACCAATATGACCGCCATAGTAATACCAGACTGTTCCAGGTTTGCTATTGATTAAATGAGCTTCAGGTCAGGTCACTTTATTAGACACAATAAAAGTCTGCTGCATGACATCAGGGTTAGCATGGTGGATTTGAGCTTAGCACTGTTGCCTCTCAGCATGAAGGTCCTGGGATCCCACCTAGTCCTTTGTGTGTGGAGTTTGCGTTTGTGTCTCCAGGTGCTCCGGTTTCCTCCCACTTCCAGGATTAGGGTAGGTGGGTTGGTGATGCTAAACTGACCATAGGTGTGAATGTGTCATGGTTTCCCCCTGCCCGGGCCTGTGTTGTGCTTTGTCCCCTGTCTGTGTCTGTCTTCTTTTCTTTGATCCCTTTTGGCCCATTTTTTGATCATCTGTTTGTGTTACTTTAGTCACTGGTTTTGTTTTCTGTTTATCATTTATTTTCTGTTTATCATACTTTAGTCATGTGTTTAGTGCCATTCTAGTTTCTATCCTGCCTTTGTTTTTCACCACTGTGTAGTCATTAGTTGTATTATCTGCTATTCTTTAGCCACATGTGAGTTCCGTTCTAGTTTCGTGTTGCCTTTGTTTTCTTGATCTATTTTTGGTTTTTACATTTGTTTCCTGTTTTAATTCTTTGTTCCTTCATATTGGGTTTTCTTTATTTTATTTTTATTTATTTCTTAGGCCTGGGGTTTTGTTCATCTTTAATTTTGGTATTTTACATTGATCACAGCAGGTTTTGGGTTCTTCTTTTAGTTAGGTTCTGTCCAATTTGCGTTTGTCTAACTGCACGCGCTTCTCTGGTGTTCAGGGTTTGGTACGGGTGTGTCTTGTCCCTTTTGTTTGCCACGCCCCCTTCCTGATTGTTCTCTCACACCTGTGGCTCATTTTCCTAATCACCGCCTGTTCTATTTAAGCCCTCTGTGTTTCCCACTTTGGGGCCAGTTCGTTGTGATCTCGTATCCTTATTCCAGCCATTTGCCATAGTCCTGTTTTTTGCCTTGCCTTGTATTGAGCCTGTGTTTTTTCGGATATCGCTTTTGCCTCAGCCCTTGTTACATTGTCTCTCCAAGTTACTTAACCCCGCTTGTTTTCGACCACGCCATTTGCCTTGCACCTGACTATACCTCTGCAACGCTGCCTGACTACCAGTGTACCGCACCATTGCTTGGTTCAATGATAAAGTTCCTTTTAACTCTTGCACCTTGTCTGAGAGTCTGCATATTGTCTGCGCCATGTCGCCTTGCAGTATGACAGAATAAGTTTGTCTGTCTATATTTGGCCCTGTGACAGACAATTGTCCTGTCCAGGGTGCACCCTGCCTCTCGCTTAATGACCTCTGGAATAGGCTCCAGCTCCCCCATGACCTTTAAGTTTAATAAGCGAGTATAGGAATGAATGAATATAGGACATAAAATACAATGTGCAAGAGATCCTGCCAGCAAAAAAGTCCACTTAAATGAAATACATCAATATAGACAATGAATGAATGAAAGACATTGTATCTGAAATCTTCAAACAAAAAAACAAACTCTGATACTTAAGCAGGAAATGCAACACTTTGGAGTAATGGAGTGGAATTCATTAGCTGACACACACACACACACACACACACACACACACACACACACACACACACACACACACACACCTCTAAAATATGATATCACTCGTCTAGCGCTTCTCAGGAGCTGACTGACAGGAGGTTGCAGGAAAAGTGCTTCCTTCTGTGTTTTTACTGTGCATTATTTATTTTTTAGCAAGGACGAGCGCCATGAGCACAAGTTAAGCCTGGTTCACAGGACAGGATTTTAAAATGATCTTTAGGTTTCTAAAACCTGAGAGACCACACATGTGAAGATAAAAAATCATAGCTCTAACAGGTTTGGTCGTACAGTGTGTGGTGTTCAGCCACATGGTAAGGACAACAACACCACACACGAACAGATGTCACACACGAACATTCACATCTCAGACAGGAAATCTCGCAAAATCTCTCGAGATTAAACGTGACTTCAGAGTAAACAAACGGAGGTACTTTGTGGACTATTTAAAACAGAGGGGAAAAAAATGATACAAAAAGAAAAAGGTGTTCTTTAAAGGAGTGGAGACAGCGCGACCACCGGACTTTCTGGTAAGTCAGAACAGCTGTTTTGATTTTATTTTCTGCTCCATGCGTCCATCACCTCACTTTCTGATTGGCTGCACGTCACATTCAGCAGGCTGCGTGCACGTTTGTGGTCGGAGGACACAACACACGCTGCGATATCGGGCCAAAAAAATGTTGAACATGTTGAAGATAAGGTCTGATATCGGCCTAATTATCCTGCCGTGTGAACCCGGCCTCAGGTGCACATATGCATATATATCTTTCAGGACAGTTGCTCATATAATGGGTTTACTTTGGGTAAGCCTACTGTGCACTGGAGGTACCAAAATAAAAAAGGTAGACTGAATGTGTACATACAGTTAAAGTGACGGTATGAAGTATTTAGGGTGTTCATGAGCAGAAATCAATCAATCAATCAATCAACTTTTTTCTTATATAGCGCCAAATCACAACAAACAGTTGCCCCAAGGCGCTCCACATTGCAAGGCAAGGCCATACAATAATTATGAAAAATTATGAAAAACCCCAACGGTCAAAACGACCCCCTATGAGCAAGCACTTGGCCACAGTGGGAAGGAAAAACTCCCTTTTAACAGGAAGAAACCTCCAGCAGAACCAGGCTCTGGGAGGGGCAGTCTTCTGCTGAGACTGGTTGGGGCTGAGGGAAAGAACCAGGAAAAAGAGATCGATCACTAATGATTAAATGCAGAGTGATGCATACGGAGCAAAAAGAGAAAGAAACAGTGCATCATGGGAACCCCCCCACAGTCTACGTCTAAAGCAACATAACCAAGGGATGGTCCAGGGTCACCCGATCCAGCCCTAACTATAAGCCTTAGCGAAAAGGAAAGTTTTAAGCCTAATCTTAAAAGTAGAGAGGGTATCTGTCTCCCTGATCTGAATTGGGAGCTGGTTCCACAGGAGAGGAGCCTGAAAGCTGAAGGCTCTGCCTCCCATTCTACTCTTACAAACCTTAGGAACTACAAGTAAGCCCGCAGTCTGAGAGCGAAGCGCTCTAATGGGGTAATATGTTACTACGAGGTCCCTAAGATAAGATGGGACCTGATTATTCATCTGTTCATTTGTGTCTAATTACCTGCAACCAGTGGTGGGCACAGATAACCAAAAAATTTACTTAGATAACAGATAATCAGATAACTGAAAAGTTATCTTTTATAAAGCTAAACCGATAAACCACCCAAAAATTTATCGGAAGCTACAGATAACCGATAAATTCCAGTGTTGTCTCCAGTACACTTGCAACTATTAACAAACTGATTTTGAGTTTTAACACCACGATCACTTCTGGAAGCATCAAAGGCAATGACGGACACAAGTAATGAGTCAGCACTTCTGTCTTTGTGTGCCCTGGCCCCTCCTGGAAGATCCTGTTTACTACATGGCTTCCAGCACAGACACAGCTGAGAGGAGCAACAAAACTCAGCTCACTTCTTAATAACAGTGCTGCCGTCAGGCGGAGGTCTTGGAAAATAAAGCAGTGCTGACTTACGGTTTGGTGTATAAATAAAATTAATACTGATAGAATAACTCCATTAATGTCAATTCTGTCATTTGTACAAAGTTACAATATAAGATATATCTTTTAATGTTGAATAATGACTAATTCTGAAGTTTTGTAACAAACACAGACAGATAGCAAAGGATTCTGAGTAAAATGTGCCTCCACTAATACTGATTGGTTGACTCATTCATTCTATGTAAACCAACATGTTAATGTGAGACGTGTCGTGTGTTAGTGTTTACAGATAAATGTGCTTTTGTAAAATATGCCATTTTTCATTTGTAAAAAAAAAGGCATTTTCAAAAAAAAAAAGCCAAGTTGTAATTAGATAACCGTCTGATATAACCGGTGTCAAAATAAATAGAATGCTGCCATGATCTACTGGTGCCAGACGTTCAGTACTTAAGATGGGCTTACACTGTGTGAGTTTTGACCCTTGTTCAGCTGATTTTTCACGCATGCAAGAATTTTTTGGATCGCACCAAGTTTCAGGTTAATCGTGTGTCCTACATAGTGTAGTATACATAGAGCAACAAGCTGCGTTTAACATCTCACGACCACCTCCTGATCGCCAGGAGGTGGTCGTGTGGTCGCATGAAAATCAAACCTGTCTGATATTCTGGTCAAGAGTCATGAGGGTATCCCGCTGCTGAAACACTACAAGCATCCAACCTCTCGCACTGTGCATGTGCAAACATCAGAGAGAGCATAACAGTGATCATCTCTTTGGAGACCAGCTTCTGTTTCTTCCTCTCTCCCCCCCCCCCCCCCCCCCCATTCTTCAACTCATGTAAATTCTTGTAATGTTTTTTTTTTAACTTTGATGTCTCCCATCGAGAATTTTTGTAAAAAATAAGAAATGTAAATTACGAGGGCTGTCCGTAAAGTATAGGTCCTTTTTATTTTTTTCAAAAACTATATGGATTTCATTCATATGTTTTTACGTCAGACATGCTTGAACCCTCGTGCGCATGCGTGAGTTTTTCCATGCCTGTCGGTGACGTCATTCGCCTGTGAGCACTCCTTGTGGGAGGAGTCGTCCAGCCCCTCGCGGAATTCCTTTGTCTGAGAAGTTGCTGAGAGACTGGCGCTTTGTTTGATCAAAATTTTTTCTAAACCTGTGAGACACATCGAAGTGGACATGGTTCGAAAAATTAAGCTGGTTTTCAGTGAAAATTTTAACAGCTGATGAGAGATTTTGAGGTGATTCTGTCGCTTTAAGGACTTTTCATGGTGCGAGACGTCGTGCAGCGCTCTCAGGCGGCGTCATCAGCCTGTTTCAAGCTTAAAACCTCCACATTTCAGGCTCTATTGATCCAGGACGTCGTGAGAGAACAGAGACGTTTCAGAAGAAGTCGGTTTCAGCATTTTATCCGGATATTCCACTGTTAAAGGAGATTTTTTTAATGAAAGACGTGCGGACGGGTCCGTGCGGACGGGTCCGTGCGTCGGGACGCAGCCGACGCGGCGCGGCGGCACAGGAAAAACACCTCCGTGTTGATAACCATTTGTTAAAATCCAGTTGGCTTTTGATGGCTTTCAGTGGAGTGAGTATATGAGAAATTGCTTATCAGCTGGAGATGTTCCAGCTTGTCCTCAAGGCTTCCAACAGAGGTGTTTTTCCTGTGACGGAGCATTGCGGCGGCTGCGAGCCGACGCTGCAATCCGCCCGCATGTCTTTCATTAAAAAAATCGCCTTTAACAGTGGAATATCCGGATAAAATGCTGAAACCGACTTCTTCTGAAACTTCTCTGTTCTCTCACGACGTCCTGAATCAACAGAGCCTGAAATGTGGAGGTTTTAAGCTTGAAACAGGCTGATGACGCTGCCTGAGAGCGCTGCGCGACGTCTCGCACCGTGAAAAGTCCTTAAAGCGACAGAATCACCTCAAAATCTCTCATCAGCTGTTAAAAATTTCACTGAAGACCAGCTTAATTTTTCGAACCATGTCCACTTCGATGTGTCTCACAGGTTTAGAAAAAATTTTGATCAAACAAAGCGCCAGTCTCTCAGCAACTTCTCAGACAAAGGAATTCCGACGAGGGGCTGGACGACTCCTCCCACAAGGAGTGCTCACAGGCGAATGACGTCACCGACAGGCGTGGAAAAACTCACGCATGCGCACGAGGGTTCAAGCATGTCTGACGTAAAAACATATGAATGAAATCCATATAGTTTTTGAAAAAAATAAAAAGGACCTATACTTTACGGACAGAGCTCGTATGTTTGAAAAAAAGCTTCTATTTACATTTTGCTTCTGGAAACACGAGTCCGACGTGTGGTTTTTGAACGTACAATGTGTGTGAGAACATAAATCGGGCGCTCTGAACTTTTACACTGTGCGGTTCTGTCATACAGTTTGAGCTGTAGCCGAGTACAGTGATTGAAAATATCATACAGTGTCTGCCCAGCCTCAGGACAAATACAGCCATGAACACTACTGGCCAGTAGATGGCCGTAGAGACCGTGAAACTTGCCAAAACAAAATTCCAGATAATCCGTGTCTGCTACGTTTAAGATGCGTGGAATTTAATAAATGCAAACACAATAAACACAATAAACCCAGAGAATATATTCACAAGAGTTTTAGGTACAATATACAAAGAGTTTAATGCTGTTGTCCGTGTGGAGCATGATCAGAGCATCTCAAATGCATTTCTCCTGTCGTAAATGTACTGAGATTACCCTACCCATAATGCACTGGGCACAGCATCTCCACACTAAAACCTTAAAAATTAGCGCATTACTTTAAAACTAAACATACAAGGTCTGTGATAAAAAAAAGCGGTCCTTTTTATTTTTTTCAAAAAATAAATGGATTTGATTCATATGTTTTTACGTCAGACAAGCTTGAACCCTCGTGCGCATGCATGAGTTTTGTCATGCCTGTCGGTGACGTCATTCGCCTGTGGGCAGGCTTTGAGTGAGGTGTGGACTCCTCCTCCCGTCGGAATCTCTTTGTCTAAGAAGCTGCAGGGAGACTGCACGCATTGCTTTATCAAATTTTTTCAGGCCCGGTGAGGGACACTATTCGAGAAATTCAGCTGGTTTTCGGTGTAAAGTTTAACGGCTGATGAGAGATTGTGGAGTTTCTTTCGCTTTAAGCACAGCCCACAAAGCGGATTGGCGCGGCGCGGTTGGAGGTGGCGTCCGTCTGGCTGTTTCGAGCTGAAAACATCCTAATTTAAAGCTCTGTTCACCCAGGGCATCGTCAGAGAACAGAGAAGGTTCAGAAGAAGCTGGCATCAGGAGTTTACCCGGACATTCCACTGTTAAAGGAGATTTTGTAATGAAAGAACGCGCGGACAAATTTGCCGAGTCGGATCCGTGACGACGTGGCAAATCCGTCTGCGCCGCGACAGGAAAAACACCTCCGTGTTGAAAACCATTTGTAAATTCAGGCGGCTTTTGATGGCTTCAACAAGTGAGTATCTGAGAAATTGTTTAACAGCTTGGGCATGTTCCAACTTGTCCGTTAAGGTTTCCAACGGAGGTGTTTTTCCTGTGGTGACCCCCCGCGTTCGGGTCCGGCCCGACATGCGAATCTGCCCGCACGTTCTTTCATTACAAAATCTCCTTTAACAGTGGAATGTCTAGATAAACTCCTGATCCCGAATTCTTCTGAAAGTTCTCTGTTATCTCACGACATCTTGGGTCCACAGAGCCTGAAATTAGGAAGTTTTCAGCTTGAAACAGCGAGACGACGACGCCTCGGAGCGCAGATCGCCGTCAGGTGCCGTGGGCCGTCCTTACGGCAACAGTAAAACTCCAAAATCTCTCATCAGCCGTTAAAATTTTCACCGAAAACCAGCTGAATTTATCAAATGGTGTCCACTCAGTTGTGCCTTACAGGTTTTGAAAAATTTTTTATCAAACAAAGCAGCAGTCTCTGAGCCATTCCTAAACAATGAAAAAATCGACGAGCGGGTGGGCCACTCCTCACTAAAAGACTGCCCACAGGCGAATGACGTAACCGACAGGCGTGAAAAACTCTCGCATGCCACGAGGATTCAAGCATGTCTGATCTAATCACACGTGATTCAAATCCATATAGTTTTTGAAAAAAATAATAAGGTCCGTTACTTTTCTCACAGACCTCGTATATCTGATATTTTCACCTTATAAAATTTCAGATGTGACGATAATTTAAATAACTTGTCCAAAATTAGTTTGGTTAAATTTTGAACCATAAGTTAAAAATCTATGCCTCTGGATGACTTGGGTGATATTGCCAGCGTGTGAGTATGGGGTGAAAAGAAATGAGGTTTTTTTTTTTTGGACCAGTTGTCCTTTGCCTGCAGAGGATAGAGTGGTTTCTTCTAGAAGCAGCTCTTCTCTGTTTGCAGAGGGTAATCACCCTGTAAATTTTCATCCCCCAAACTAACACCTGCATCAAATCAGATCTACTCGTTGACATTGACCCTATGCCATGACATTGACCCTATGTGTCTTTTTACAAGGAATGTTTTCGCCATTTTTGCTCTATGCCAAGATGCATTATCATCTTGAAACATCCCCAAACATCCTTTCAATTGTCCAAAATATCAACGTAAAGTTGTGCATTTATTGATGATGTAATGACAGCCATCTCCCCAGTGCCTTTACGTGACATGCAGGCCCATATCATCAATGACTGTGGAAATTTACATGTTCTCTTCAGGCAGTCATCTTTATAAATCTCATTGGAACGGCACCAAACAAAAGTTCCAGCATCATCACCTTGCCCAATGCAGATTCGAGATTCATCAATGAATATGACTTTCATCCAGTCATCCACAGTCCACGAATGCTTTTCCTTAGCCCATTGTAATCTTGTTTTTTTTCTGTTTAGGTGTTAATGATGGCTTTCGTTTAGCTTTTCTGTATGTAAATCCCATTTCCTTTAGGCGGTTTCTTACAGTTCGGTCACAGACGTTGACTCCAGTTCCTCCCATTCGGTCTCATTTGTTTTGTTGTGCATTTTTTCGATTTTTGAGACATATTGTTTTAAGTTTTCTGTCTTGACGGCTTTGCTGTCTTCCTTGGTCTACCAGTATGTTTGCCTTTAACAACCTTCCCATGTTGTTTGTATTTTGGTCCAGAGTTTCGACACAGCTGACTGTGAATAACCAACATCTTTTGCAACATGCATGATGATTACTCTCTTTTAAGAGTTTGATAATCCTCTCCTTTGTTTCAATTGACATCTCTCATGTTGCAGCCATGATTCATGTCAGTCCCTTGGTGCAACAGCTCGCCAAGGTGTGATCACTCCTTTTTAGATGCAGACTAACGAGCAGATCTGATATGATGCAGGTGTTAGTTTTGGGATGAAAATTACAGGGGTGATTCCATAATTTTTCCTCAGAATTGAGTGATTCCATATTTTTTTCCTCTGCTTGGTCTAAAAAGTAACCGTTACTGACTGCCACAATCTTTTTTCTTGATTTCTTATAGTGTTTCTTAAAGCCAGAAAGTTGTCATTTGAAATGACTTTAGTTTTGTTTCATGTCTGTGATCTGCTTTTTTTCTACAAAATTAAACAACTGAATGAACATCCTCAGAGGCTGGTGATTCCATAATTTTTGCCAGGGGTTGTATTTGCTAGTGCAGGCTAACAAGTTTGAGAACCCTGAAAATGGAAGATTGTACATATTGCTTATGACAGGAGAAGGCAAGGGAGCATGAATCCCCATCAACAAGTCTCAAAACATGAAGAGAAACAAAATCGTGATTGGTGACATAACACAACCTCCAGATGAAACTAAATCCAAGAAACTTTAGCCAAAAGGCATGGGCACAAAATAATAACTGCAACAGTTATTACTACTAGCACATTGCCTGTGGGCTCTAGATTGGGTAATGTTTATTAAATACATAGCTGACATTTTTAAGGGTGGTAATAAATTATGCAAAGTTTCTATAATGAGTTTGAATGGGTGTGTGAGTCCAGTGTGTTTTTAGAACTTTAGGACCCTTTTATTTCCTGTTAATTACGTATGGTTTTATGTTAATTTACTTTCTTCCTGTATTTATAAATTGTTTCGGTTCTTGTTATCATGTACACACTATTATTATTATTTTATTTTATTATTGGTTCCATTTTTTCATTTGTTTTATAAATAGACCACAATGGAAATAAGAGTTTTCACTTTCTTATGTCATCCATGTATTTTTAACATACAATTATATTATGTGCTTACATTGAACTTACTAAATAAAATCCCGCACACACATACTTTTAATATATAGATGATTCACCGCCCCCTTTTGGAATGGAGTGTGAGTCCAGAATGTAATTATCAACATCCATTGTTCAGTGTTGTTTGCTAATATCCATAGTTTCTTCAAAAATATTAGTCCTATCAATATTCTGTTTTGGCGGCGTTCACCCTTGACCCAAAATACATAAGCATACCAAAGGGTAAATGTCAGCTCTTCCCAATTTGTACATGATTGAAGTTATACACACATGCATGCATGCATAGATTTTTGTCTTTTCTGCATTCTGCTGCAAGCAGGTAGTTTTATTTTTACACACCCACAAACAGAATCGGTAGCAGAAGACATCAAGCGCACTACACATTTCACTCATGGTAACACCAACATGACACCTAACCCGCTCATGGTAATGGTAACATGACAGTTAACTAAACTGACTGAACCAATTGAACTACAAAAACACAATAAGTCAATAACATTAACACTGTTAAGCTAGCATGAACAACAATAACAAATTTAAGATGTAAAACCCCGAAATCCCATGGTGCATTGCAGCACAACATCCATTGTTCACTGTTCACTAATATTGCTAATTCCTCCTAAAATATTAGTCCTATCAACTTTATGTTTTCGTGGCATTCATCTTTGACCTGCAGTACATAAGCATACCAAATGGCAAATGTCAGCTCTTCCCAGTTTCTCCATGATCAAAGCCATTTGGTTATTATAATATATAGACATAGATTGTTTTATTTCAGTCTGTCTTCAAATGCAAGTTCTTTTGTTATTATTTATTATTTCAGCACAAATGGAAATGATCAAGACTTTTTTGACATGAGACCTTGACAACAAGAACAAGGACGAAACAAAAAAGCTTACTGTCAGTGATGTCAGCTGGGTTTTTTTTTTTGTTTGTTTGTTTGTTTGTTTGTTTTTGTTGTTGTTTTTGTGTGTATTATGCATGCACCATGATCAACACAAACAATGTGTTACCTACGTTTTTGTGGTCTTATTTACCTTCACAGTTGCCCAAGAGGTTAACTGAGATATGTGACGCAACAGCAAAACAGTTACTGGGTTTAAAACCAAGAAATGTCTATATACACTAAAACACCACACGTACAGACACACTTGTAGAAGACAGAGGATGGAAGGGCCACGTTTAGGATGGAGAGATGGATGGTTTCACATACTTCTCTGCAAGGTTGACTCAGTCGCCTGACACACCCCCAGGAAGTGGTAGTAAGATTCCATTTCAGCAGTAGAGATCCGCACTGTGGAATACGCTTGCAGATAGCTACCACACTTGGGACAGTAGGAGGGGAGGCTGGGGTTGAGTCCATCTCCAGGCATGCTGCTACCTCATCTCCTGCATGGATGGACACTGTATACCTGTTGCAGCCACTTATGTCTCTTTCTGCTCCTCTTTTTTAATGTAATCCATCTTTCCTCGATGCTTCCAAACACAATTTCATGCACTCTAATGCACACTTTACCTTTCCCTGTGGCAAAGCGACTGCAGTTGTTCCAGCATGTGCTCCAGTGAATTCAGCAAAGGGTCTCTAACCTCTATGCTTCTATCTCTCTCTCTCTCTCTCTCTCTCTCTCTCTCTCTCTCTCTCTCTCTCTCTCTCTCCATCATAATCTCCATTTAAATCCTATTACAGTGCATCTGCCTGCACCTGCCTCCGCGACACACAACCTGCTGTGAAGAACTGCTTACACAGTCAGGCGGTCCAGTTTATAGCTGAATCACATTGCCAAAGTTGTATTTTAAGCAACAGTGATACTGGATTAATGGAACCTACAGAAATACACAATCAGGATTCTTTAAAGTGTGCTCACACTGGTAAAATTACACTTCTGGAGAAACAACCTGACATGGTACTCCATCACTGTTCAAATATACAACGGCACCCCTAAATCTCATTACCCCAAATATCATCACCCCATTGGTCGAAACTACAACTAGAACCTCATGAATTCACCTACAAGGCTATCAGGGCCACAGACGCTGCAGTGGCCTGTCTGCTACATCTCCTCCTTCAACATCTGGATTCCACAGGTACCTGTGCCAGGATCTTATTTGTGGATTTTATTTCTTTGTTTAATACCATCAAAAGGCACATACTGATCTGGGAGCTTCACCAGCTCAATACCCTTCTCCAGTTGATCCATCTTCTGCAGAATTTTCTCAGTGATAGATGGCAAGCAAACTGGGTAGGTAACATGGCATCTCCGCTACTCACCACAATCACTGGAGCACCACAAGGCTGTGTGCTAAGCCCATTTTGTCACACACTGCACAGTAATGACTGTATCAGCCCCTTGATCCATAATTACCTAGCCCAAATATTCTGACAACGCTGCCATTTTGGCTTTCCTCACAGATGATAATTTATAGATTATCATAATACTATTGCTCGCTTTACCAATTGGTGTGATACCTATCTCTGTGCCATTAACACAAAGGAAATGGTAATCAGTGTCCCATCACTTTAGTACCCCACCTTGAAATACATTGGACTTAAATTGGAAAATAAACTGTGTTTTGAACAGCACATAAAGGACATACAAAAAGAAGTCATCAAAGACTTCAAAGGATTCTATGCTGCTACCCATCTTCTCCTAGTACAAAAGCATCACCCAAGCCACTTTGGTCTACTACCCAGTCTCTTTCTATAACATGCTCTCCAAACAAAAGACACATATAACTCCACCCTGCTAGCTGCAAATAAAGACTGAGCTGTATAGTGATGTGGTTTTCTGCTCAGGGGTCTCCAGTTGTGCTTCAGTAATTACTTAATTTAATTTAAGCTTGTTGTGTTCTGCAGGCCCCCTGAGCTGTATGTGAGAGCCTCGAACAAATTTGAAAAATACGGTAAAATCCAGACCTGCTTGTACTTGCTGATAAGCTTTTGATTATGAGGGATGTTAAGTAATAATTAATAATAATTTGTTTTTGAAATACTGAAATATTATATTTATTCACATACCTCAAAACATTTTTTCTTAAAAATGTTTACTTTAGTAAAAAAAATATAGTTTAATTCTCATAAAAGTATGACTTCTTTAAAAAAAATAGATTATTTTTCCTCAAAAAAATTTTTCACCTAAAATAATTGTATGTCATTATAATTAGTGTGTTATTAAATGCAATGACAAAGAATTTTAATTGCAATAATTTATATAACATGCAATATTGTGTAAAAGAATTAGGTACATGTCAAAAATAAGTTAATAGAAATCTGGTTTAAAATGTTCAAATTTCCAATTCCTTCAAAAAACCAAGGCTGTTGTGTGGGCCGCTGAAGAGGAGGTACTGCTGGCCCACCACCACCAGAGGGCGCCCTGCCTGGAGTGCGGGCTCCAGGCACCAGAGGGCGCTGCCGCCTTATGGGAGCAGCCTGGGTGACAGCTGTCACCCATCACTAGACACAGCTGTTCCACTCAGCACAGAGGTATATCAGGAGGACGGCGTCTCCACCTCAGTGCCGAGATATCGCCTTTAGACTGAGGTAACGTACTCTGCATTTATATTCTGACTAACTAGCTAAAAGACTTGTTAAACCTTTTCAGGACAGCTGATTACTGAAAGCTAAATTGCTTGGATAAGTACTCACCTGCCTGCCATATTGTGACTAGAGGTGGAGGCGGCTTCTCCCCTCTCCGTTACTGGGTGCTGTCGCATCCACGCCTGTGTTGTTGCTCTCTCCCGCCAGCAGTACCGGATCCGACGAGCGGAGGCAGTGGCCACCTGGGAATTCGGGACTTGGCGGTTCCAGTATTTCCAGGGTTCGGTGGCAGAGGAGATCTGGGTGGTTTCGGTTCGACTGAGATGGACGTCTCCTACCTTCGAGCCTGCCCACACGACACCAGCGGATTCGACCCCAAATTGTGATTGTTGTATTCATTGTGCTCGTTTCACAATAGTAAACCTTGTTATTCACCTTCCTCCATTGTCCGTTCATTGCGCCCCCTGTTGTGGGTCCGTGTTCCTACACTTTCACAACAGGATATCTCGGCCAGCGTCATGGATCCCGAGGGGCGTCAACCGGCTGTTGAACGGCCAATGGAAGAACAAGGCGCGTCGGCGGCTTCGGGAGGGGTAATCGGTGAGTTGCAGCGGATCCTCGCCGCTTTCACCTCTCGGATCGATTTAATGACCGAGCAGCACGTTCTCCTAAACCGCAGCGTGGAGGCTCTCGCCGCACAAGTGGAGACGCGCCCTCCGGGCGCTGCTGCGGCTCTCCCTCCCGAGGACCCTGCGCGTGAAAGTGACGTTCCACTGGTCGTTCAACGGGCCCTTCCTCCGTCCCCAGAAGCATACATAAGCCCTCCAGAACCGTACGGAGGCTGTGTGGAGACGTGCGCGGATTTCCTGATGCAGTGTTCGCTCGTCTTCGCACAGCGTCCCGTGATGTACGCGACTGATGCTAGCAAAATAGCTTATGTAATAAACCTGCTTCACGGGGAGGCACGCGCTTGGGCTACAGCGCTCTGGGAGCAGAACTCACGGCTCCTTCATACCTACGATGGGTTTGTACGGGAGCTCAGAACGGTGTTCGACCATCCCAACAGAGGAGAGTCCGCTTCAACCGCGCTACTGTCGATGAGACAAGGGCGTCGGAGTGCAGCTGCCTATGCAGTCGCCTTCCGCATCGCGGCGGCGAGATCCGGCTGGAATAGCACTGCCCTCCACGCCGCCTTTGTAAACGGACTGTCACTGGTCCTAAAAGAGCACCTGGTGGCGAAGGACGAACCGCGGGACTTAGATGGTCTCATCGATCTGGTCATACGACTCGACAACCGGTTAGAAGAACGCCGTCGGGAGCGAGGCGAAGGGCGTGGCCAGGCACGCGTCGTCCCTCTCCCTTCCGGTTCCGATCGAGCTCCGCCTTCCCCACGCTCCTCTGTTCCTGCGCTCCGTGCGCCTACGGCTCCCCCTGCTGACGAAGCTATGGACACGAGCAGGGCAACATTTAGGGCACCTGGAGCACAAAGGAGGCGGGCCCACGGAGCTTGTTTTGTTTGTGGCTCGAGTGAGCATCTCGCAAACGACTGCCCCGAGCGGTTAAACTCCAACGCCCGCCCCTAGAGACTGGGCCAGGGGTGGGCCAGAACATTCACGTGGGACACACCCACATTGCTACACGACTCCCAGTCACGATCCTGTTTGAGGATTCAACCCTGAAGGCCCCAGCACTGGTGGACACGGGCTCTGAGGGGAATCTGCTAGACAGCAGATGGGCTAGGGAGATAGGGCTCCCTCTGGTGGCTCTTACCTCGCCTGTGCAGGTTCGGGCACTAGATGGCTCCCTACTCCCACCAATCACGCACAAGACACCTCCAGTAACTCTGGTGGTGTCAGGTAACCACCGGGAGGTGATCGAGTTCTTTGTGACTCAGGCCACCTCCCGTGTGGTTTTGGGTTTTCCCTGGATGTTGAAGCACAATCCCCGGATCGATTGGCCGTCCGGGGTAGTGGTTCAGTGGAGCGAAACCTGCCATCGGGAGTGTCTAGGTTCCTCGGTTCCTCCCGGCTCCCAAGCTAAGGAGGAGGTCCGAGTCTCGCCCAATCTGAAGGCGGTGCCGGCGGAGTACCATGACCTCGCTGACGTGTTCAGCAAGGATCTGGCTCTCACGCTTCCTCCCCACCGTCCTTATGATTGTGCCATTGATTTGGTTCCAGGCTGTGAGTACCCGTCCAGTAGGCTGTACAACCTCTCACGGCCGGAGCGTGAATCAATGGAGACCTACATCCGGGACTCATTAGCTGCCGGGTTGATCCGGAATTCCACCTCTCCGATGGGTGCTGGTTTCTTTTTTGTGGGTAAAAAAGATGGCGGGCTTCGTCCATGCATAGATTACAGGGGGTTGAACGAAATCACGGTTCGCAACCGATACCTGTTGCCCTTGTTGGATTCAGTGTTCACCCCCTTGCATGGAGCCAAAATTTTCACCAAGCTGGATCTTAGGAATGCGTATCATTTGGTTCGGATCCGGAAGGGAGACGAATGGAAGACGGCATTCAACACCCCCTTAGGTCATTTTGAGTACCTGGTCATGCCGTTCGGTCTCACTAATGCTCCCGCGACTTTCCAAGCGTTGGTAAACGATGTCTTGCGGGACTTCCTGCACCGGTTCGTCTTCGTATATCTAGACGATATACTCATCTTTTCCCCGGATCCTGAGACACATGTCCGGCATGTCCGTCAGGTCCTGCAGCGGTTGTTGGAGAACCGCCTGTTTGTGAAGGGCGAGAAGTGTGAATTCCACCGCACTTCTTTGTCCTTCCTGGGGTTCATCATCTCCTCCAACTCCGTCGCCCCTGATCCGGCCAAGGTTGCGGCGGTGAGAGACTGGCCCCAACCAACAAGCCGTAGGAAGCTGCAACAGTTCCTCGGCTTTGCTAATTTCTACAGGAGGTTTATTAAGGGCTACAGTCAGGTAGTTAGCCCCCTGACAGCCCTGACCTCCCCAAAAGTCCCCTTCACCTGGTCGGATCGGTGCGAAGCCGCGTTCAAGGAGTTGAAACGGCGCTTCTCGTCTGCACCAGTTCTGGTGCAGCCCGATCCTAGCCGCCAGTTAGTGGTTGAAGTGGATGCCTCGGACTCAGGGATAGGAGCGGTGCTCTCCCAGAGCGGGAGGACCGATAAGGTCCTTCACCCGTGTGCCTATTTTCCCGCAGGTTGACCCCCGCTGAACGGAACTATGACGTCGGCAATCGGGAACTCCTTGCTGTGAAAGAGGCCCTCGAAGAGTGGAGACATCTGTTGGAGGGAACAGCCGTGCCATTCACGGTTTTCACTGACCATCGGAACCTGGAGTATATCAGGACCGCCAAGCGGCTGAACCCCAGGCAAGCCCGCTGGTCACTGTTCTTTGGCCGTTTTGACTTCCGGATCACCTACCGTCCCGGGACCAAGAATCAAAGGTCGGATGCATTGTCCCGGGTGCACGAAGACGAAGTCAAAGCGGAACCGTCGGATCCCCCGGATCCCATTATCCTGGAGTCCGCTATCGTGGCCGCCCTCACCTGGGACGTGGAGAAGACCGTCCGGGAGGCCCTGACCCGTGACCCGGACCCCGGAAACGGACCAAAGGACAGACTATACGTCCCACCAGAGGCTAGGGCTGCAGTCCTGGACTTCTGTCACGGTTCTAAACTCTCCTGTCACCCTGGGGTGCGAAGGACCGTGACAGTCGTCCGGCAACGCTTCTGGTGGGCATCCCTGGAGGCCGACGTCCGGAACTACGTCCAGGCCTGTACCACCTGCGCCAGGGGCAAGGCCGACCACAGAAAGACCTCAGGGCAGCTCCAGCCACTGCCCGTGCCTCATCGCCCCTGGTCCCACATCGGCCTGGACTTTGTCACGGGTCTCCCGCCGTCCCAGGGACACACCGTCGTCTTCACGATAGTGGACCGTTTCTCCAAGGCGGCCCACTTCGTGGCCCTCCCGAAGCTCCCAACGGCCCAGGAGACAGCGGACCTCCTGGTCCACCACGTCGTCCGCCTGCATGGCATACCATCAGACATCGTCTCCGATCGCGGTCCCCAGTTCACCTCGCACGTCTGGAGGAGCTTCTGCCGGGAACTGGGGGCCACGGTCAGCCTCTCGTCTGGGTACCACCCCCAGACCAACGGGCAGGCAGAGCGGGCGAATCAGGAACTGGAGCAGACACTTCGCTGTGTGACAGCCGCGCACCCGACGGCCTGGAGTACCCACCTGGCCTGGATCGAGTACGCCCACAACAGCCAAGTGTCATCAGCCACCGGCCTCTCCCCGTTTGAGTTTTGCTTGGGGTATCAGCCCCCCTTGTTTCCAGTGGTTGAGGGAGAGGTCGGTGTGCCCTCGGTCCAGGCCCACCTACGGAAGTGCCGTCGGGTGTGGCGTGCCGCCCGCTCTGCTTTGTTGAAGGCCCGGACGAGGGCGAAGACACATGCAGACCGGCGGCGGGCCCCGGCCCCCAAGTATCGTCCTGGGCAGGAGGTCTGGTTGTCCACCAAGGACATTCCTCTGCAGGTAGACTCGCCAAAACTTCAAGAACGGTACATCGGACCTTACAAGATCCTCAAGGTCATCAACCCCGCCGCAGTGAGGCTCCAGCTTCCGGCCTCACTGCGGATCCATCCAGTTTTTCATGTTTCCCGGATCAAGCCCCTTCACACCTCACCCCTCTGCACCCCGGGTCCGGCGCCGCCTCCTGCCCGGATCATCGACGGGGAACCGGCTTGGACTGTACGCCGGCTCCTTGATGTCCGTCGGATGGGCCGGGGTTTTCAATATTTGGTGGACTGGGAGGGGTACGGTCCCGAGGAGCGCTCCTGGGTGAAGAAGGGCTTCATCCTGGACCCGGCCCTCCTGGCCGACTTCTACCGTCGCCATCCGGACAAGCCCGGCCGTGCGCCAGGAGGCGCCCGTTGAGGGGGGGGTCCTGTTGTGTGGGCCGCTGAAGAGGAGGTACTGCTGGCCCACCACCACCAGAGGGCGCCCTGCCTGGAGTGCGGGCTCCAGGCACCAGAGGGCGCTGCCGCCTTATGGGAGCAGCCTGGGTGACAGCTGTCACCCATCACTAGACACAGCTGTTCCACTCAGCACAGAGGTATATCAGGAGGACGGCGTCTCCACCTCAGTGCCGAGATATCGCCTTTAGACTGAGGTAACGTACTCTGCATTTATATTCTGACTAACTAGCTAAAAGACTTGTTAAACCTTTTCAGGACAGCTGATTACTGAAAGCTAAATTGCTTGGATAAGTACTCACCTGCCTGCCATATTGTGACTAGAGGTGGAGGCGGCTTCTCCCCTCTCCGTTACTGGGTGCTGTCGCATCCACGCCTGTGTTGTTGCTCTCTCCCGCCAGCAGTACTGGATCCGACGAGCGGAGGCAGTGGCCACCTGGGAATTCGGGACTTGGCGGTTCCAGTATTTCCAGGGTTCGGTGGCAGAGGAGATCTGGGTGGTTTCGGTTCGACTGAGACGGACGTCTCCTACCTTCGAGCCTGCCCACACGACACCAGCGGATTCGACCCCAAATTGTGATTGTTGTATTCATTGTGCTCGTTTCACAATAGTAAACCTTGTTATTCACCTTCCTCCATTGTCCGTTCATTGCGCCCCCTGTTGTGGGTCCGTGTTCCTACACTTTCACAACAAAGGCATTGGTTTGATGACCACACATTAATAATATTATTGATTCAATAAAACGTAATTTTCATATAAACTGCAGGACTTTACTACAAATTACTGTTGAATAATTTTAATGTAGATGATTTTTTGAAATGTTAACAGAGGTCATGTATTTTACATATTTATATTTACTTACAATTTTGAGATATTTTGCACTTTTCATTATTTAATGAAAGGTGGGTCACTATGATCAAGTAACCTGTTGCACAACAATGGCTTATTTGCTCGGGAATTTTTAATTTTAATTTTTTGCTCAACTGAACATGTGACTAATTCTTATTGGTATTGGAATCACAGCACAATTACAGGATATGCTCCAGTAAAACTAATCCCACAAACACTGAACAGCCACAGTGTTGGACACGTTTCTTTTCTTCGCTGGTCTTCTTCATGGAAAATAAAGCTTTTTTTCCTCTGACAGCATGAAGCAGAGACACAAGGAACAGGAATTTATTTTGTCTCTTAATTTCAAATGGTTCAAACAAATCACAGTGACTTCTTTTCCTTTTGTTTTTGAGGATTATTTGACCCATCATCTTATCTCCAGATGACTTTGTGTGCAATGAATAAACAGTTTGTGACTTCCTCTGGATGAGATGCACATTCACAACAGGTTACTTCTCAGTTTACGAGAGTACCCATTTACAGCTGAGTAGACTGACAAATGCAGATGAAGCACACTGTCCAAGTATAGACATACATAACTAATATCACATGATCATACCAAGAACTGAACCACCAGCCATTAGGCCAGAAGATGGCTATAGTAAGGTGTGCACTCTATATGTTCTGCACATCAACCAGATTCTTCTGCCTGTTATAATCTGCACAAAATATACTAGGCTTTACATCAAATTTGTATCTAGCGACATCCCAAATGACGAGTACTCCTGATACGTCAAATTTATAGCGTGATCGAAGTCCCACCCTAAAACAGCTAATGACCTCCAAGTGGCCCCACCACTACCACCTACCCACACACACACACACCACACCAAACACACACACACACCACACCCACACCACACACACACACACTTTAGTGAACAGAATATTGATTCATGTTATTATTATTCAACTGGCCACCATACAAGTTTTCATCCTTGTTTTGTTTGTTTGCTCCTCCCTTTTTAAAATCAGAATCCAATTTTTTTTTTTTTTTTGACCATTGTTAAGGTTTGCACATACACGAAATTTGATCTGGTGTTACTGGTGCATAAACAATAAGAAAAGACTTCTGTAAGTCGTAAAAGAGTCAAATACGCAAAACTATATTCATTGTTAATTAAATGTAACGGAATGGGACTGTGCAAAACAGATGATTGGAGTACAGATGTACAATACCTTTCATTGCAGGGAAGACCAATGGGGAGGGGGTAAGTGGGGGTCTCTGGCATTATTTATAAGTCTATCTGCAGATGGAAAGAAGCTGTTTTTGCGTCTTGAGGTTTTGGTCCTGATGGACCCCAGCCTTCCGCCAGAGGGGAGGGTGACAAAACATTTGTGACCTGGGTGGGAGGGATCGGCCACAATCTTACTTGTTCACCTCAGGGCCCTGGAGGTGTACAGGTCCTGTAGGGATGGCAGACTGTAACAGTACCTGGCTGTATTTTCCTATCCCTATCCTAATCAATCAACCAAACTAAAAAAAAAGCAATATTTGGTCAACATAAGTAATAAACCTTGAATCTTTAACACTGCAGTGTGTAGGATTTAGTACCATCTAGTGATGATATTGCAAACTATATGACGCTATCATCAGCCATGATATTGTTTCTTTTCGTGTTTTGCTTCTCAGACGAAGGGAATTCCACTGGCTTCTCTTGGGATACGTATGATCCTCCAGTTCACAACAGTTAACATTCACATATTTATTAGCATGCACTTGCAACAATTAAATGTAAAGAGGAGCAAATTGCTGATTCTTCTTTTTTTAGTACGTCCTTTTTATGTTACTGTATAAATGTGGAGGTGCAACAGGGGAGCGGGTCCATGAGGGGACCCGCTCCCACACAGATATGAAGAAGCCATTATGTGTTTATGTAAACAAATCAATTCATTGTACAATACACTAATGAATCGTTGGTTATGAACACAGTATTCCATTTCTGCTAATAAACACCCTACAAACTGCACAAGTAAATCCTGTGAATGCGACACACTCTAACTTCAAAATGTGAAAGCAAAACTGCCAATATTCCATTTACCAAAATCCAAATCTAGGATGTGTCTGGTGTTTTTCCATTTAGCACAAGAACACTTTTGAACAAATTTTGAAGACAATATTGTGGAGTAAAAATAAAACAAGCGTTAAGAGGATACAGTGATGTTCTTGGTATGATAAATTGCACCACCTTACAGTGGGCTCTGCAGGTCCTCGATAGAATGCTGTATAACAAATTACTTCATCGGCCATCAGTTACAACTGTCAAACTATTATTGTCATCAAAACATTTGTAAACACTCCCTAAATGGTTTGAGGCTCAATCACGACGATTGGCAATATAAAAGTGTGACTGAGCAAACCACGTGATATTCCAAACGGTAGTGAAACTGTCTACTAGTTACAATACGGGGACTAAAGCATGTAAGTGACTGTGAAGAATGCAGATCGACAAAGTGACAAAGTGTGTCCATCACTTACATATCACTGATCCCATGCTGCTGCTTTTCTCGATACAATCCACACAGAAAGCAGGAGCTCAACAACGCGGCTACTTACACTCCAGCATAATACACACAGACACAGGTCCACTGGAATCTAATGTCAGGACCGTCTGTGCTCCTTCAACATGGCTAGACAAAACCTCCTCTTTGTGTGTGTGTGTGTGTGTGTGTGTGTGTGTGTGTTGTGGTGTGTGTGTGTGTGTGTGTGTGTGTGTGTGGTGTGTGTGTGTGTGTGTGTGTGTGTGTGTGTGTGTGTGAGAGAGAGAGAGAGCGAGAGAGAGCGTGTGTTTTCATCCGCCTTGGGGTCTGAGTCTTTGGCAGCCTTGTGACCAGCTGAGCGGATCAGTTCTTACCAGAGTTTACACAAATATCTCAACAATACTCCCATCATGCAGCAGGGACTTCCCTTTCCCTGTTTACTCCCACCTATCCTCTCGCCTTACATCTGTGAGAGATTTGTTTTTAACGTTTTTTTTTTTGTTTGTTTTTGTTTTTTTTTTCTGTTATATTTTATGCTCCAGACAGCAGAGACGATCGTACAGTGTATCTGAAAAGTATTCACAGCATTTCACTTTTTCCACATTTTATGTTACAGCCTTATTCCAAAATGGATGAAATTCATTTTTCCCTCAAAATTCTACTCACAACACCCGATAATGACAACATGAAAAAGTGTTGTTTTATTTTGCAAATTTATTAAAAATAAAAAACTAAGAGATCACATGTACGTAAGTATTCATAGCCACGCTACCATACAGGCATGATTGGTAGATTGCTGCAGAGATGGTTGTCCATATAGAAGATTCTCCTCTTTCCACAGAGGAATGCTGGAGCTCAGACAGAGTGACCATGGGGTTCTTGGTCACCTCCCTGACTAAGCCCTTCTCCCCCAATCGCCCAGTTTAGATGTGCAGCCAGCTCTAGGAAGAGTCCTGGTGGATCAGAACTTCTTCCATTTATGGATGATGGAGGCCACTGTGCTCACTGAGACCAAAGCAGCAGAATATTTCTGTACCCTTCCCCAGGTTTTTTGCCTCAAGACAGTCCTGCCTCAGAGGTCTATAGACAATTCCTTTGACTTCATGCTTGGTTAGTGCTCTGACATGCACTGCCAACTCTGGGACCTTATATGTAGACAGGTGTGTGCCTTTCCAAATCATGTCCAATCAACTGAATGTATCCCAGGTAGACTCTGTTTAAGAAGTAAAATCATCTCAAGGATCATCAGTGGAAACAAGATGCACCTGAGCTCAATTTTGAGCTTCATGGCAAAGGCTGTGAATCCTTATGTACATGTATTTATTTTTTTTTTATAAATTTGCAAAAATCTAAAAAAACAAAAAATGTCATTATGGGGTATTGTCTGTAGACGTTTGAGGGGAAAATCAAATTTTATCCATTTAAGTATAAGGCTGTAAAATAACAAAATATGGAAAAAAGTGAAGTGCTGTGAATACATTCAGTATTACAATTATTTGATGTGATAATGGTCATGAGGTCAGATTGAACCTTCCTGGCACAGTTCTTAACTCTGCTCTTGTTTTTAGCATTTTTTTCTCATTTCTTCCCTCATTTCACCAACCATATGTTTCCAGGACTACAGTATAAGGTTTTTGTTTTGTTTTTTGCTGGTTTAGGAGGTTCTGCACCTTATAGGCTGAGGCAGGTTATATATGAAAAAATACTACATTGCCATCTCTGCCCACTTGATGGCAGTGTCTACATATGTGACAAGCTGCTCCTGTATACTGAATGAGGTGCTGTGAATGATAAATCTTAGTATAATATAACGGTAACACATCATTAAACTGGATGCGAACTGCTGTAAAACATGACGAAGAAGATTTAAATGACAGAGATATTCTGTGTCTTAAAGGATGCATAAATTTAAGAAAGCATGCTCTCAACCTGAAAGACCACACTCTGGGATAAAAAGAGGGACTATGACTTTCATAGTCCTCAGCACAACACTTGTTTGGACTGTTTGAGACAACACAAAGAGCAATGGCAGGCCAGCAAGACAAATCTAAGGGGTTTGGCATCCATCAATTTTGTATAAAGGTTTACTAAGGGTCACAGGGGGGCTGGAGCCTATCCCAATAGTTGCAGAACATGAGGCGGGGTACACCCTGGACAGGACGCCAGAATGTCACAAGGCCACATATACACAGAAAAACATGTTTACATATTGCAAGATGTTTGTGTTATGCATAAATAATATGTAAAGTTTTCAAATATTAAATTAAATTGCATTGTATGTTTACTATTCCTATGACTGACTGTTCAGTGGCAACAAGAAGCAGTTTACTTGCATTTTGTGTCTTGTACAATAACATTAATGAGCTCGTTTGCTTTTGCTGGCTAATGCAGTGTTTGCGTTATAACTAATGCAGCAATTAAATTCATTTTTCTTCTTGTTGTACCAAGCAGCCACACTATGTTTAAAAAAATCAATGCGACTTATAAACCGGTACAACTTATACATGTGTTTTTTCCTCTCCATGATGCATTTTTGGAGCGATACGAATAACATTCCAGTGTGAAACCGCAATATATGCTCTTCATCTTCATTTTTGTGCAGTCGTGTTTACTATCACCATGTCATGGCTCCCTTTACTTTTCCTTTTCCTTTAGGGCCTCCTCAGATGGTCATGCAAGACTGTCTGGATCTTGACTGTCTAGTTTTAACACAAGAGTTTTATAAAAATAAAAAAAAAACTGATACAATATTAACTGTTTCAGAATTATGGCTGCTGAATGTAACTAATGAAGTAACTAGGAATCTAAATTGGTTATTTTAAAGATTGAGTACTCAGAAATGTAACTGTTACTTTGTTGATTAGTTACTTTGCTGATTACTCAGTCTTAAGAGTAACCAAGTTATATTACTAGTTACCTTATTAGTTACAAGTTGTCAGCAGCTGCTAATAAAGTAACTGCATAAAGCTGCAAATAAAGTAACTGTATAAAATAACTGTATAACATAACTAATAAAGTAACTTTTCAAAGTAACTGTGGCAACACTGACTGTATTGAGATCCTTGTCATTTGAATGATGGTTTGTAGGTAACGTGATGATGCCCATTCTTCCCATTTGCCATTTTGTTCCATTTACTGTGCAAATTTGGTTCCATTTACTGTGCAATTTTGGTTCCATACATTTTGTACCATTGCACGCCATGACCACCATACACTCACACTCTCTGCGACAACACTTAGCTTAAAAACAAACATGGTGGGGTTGTTTTGGTGACAGATGACAATTTGAATGAGCTTATTGATAGTGCTCATTCTTGTAACACAGAAAAATAAATCCAGTACGCCGTAAGCTGTCTGGAGGCATTTGCAGTATTCGCTGGGACATCTCCAGTTGAAGTAGAAATGCTGAGGAAAGCAGACGGCAGTCTGTACACAAAGAAGTCAATGCACAGCATCAGCTATGAACTATATCGTCAGGATTGTTTTTGAACTGTCTGACTGTTTGTGCAAGTTGAATGAGAACAATTTTGTATTGGATTGCTATTTAAAGTTTGTGTTAGACTATTTGGAATGACACCAAAATGTAAATCCTTTTTCTCTTTTTTCTAAATTAATAAAATATCAAATGACAAGGATCTATTTTAGGCGTTATATAAAACAAATAATGAATTTTTTTTTTTTCATTTGTGCAATGGTAATGGTAACAAGGTGCAGGCGAGTTGAATGGAACATTCCATCTTTCACCTCATGAAATATTTTTACCAGTGCACAAATGAAAAAAAAAACATTCATTAGTTGTATACCATTGAATGACAAAGACAGCGCTCAGAAATGTTTGCTTGCCGTGATAGTCGGCAAGCAGCACTGGAAATGAAAGAAACTTTATTCCTTTTAAAAGAAGCAAAAATTATTACGTAAACTTTGCAAGTGAATCCCACAGTCATACTTATGTCAAACTATGAGGGTTGGTCTGTACAGATCATCGATCAACTGTGATTGGTTTCACCACTGGGGAGTCAAGAAATTGTGTGAGAACAGTGACTGGAGTCTCATTATGTATTTTGAACATTCACACGGCAACACATTGCAGATGCCCATTTTTTTCAGTGACAGTTGAGGGAATGTGTCTGAAACCCTTTAAATGCACAGCCTAACGTAATGTCTCCAAATTAGGATGTGAGGAAAAATTAAGTTTAAAAATAATGTTCATATTTCAGAAAATGTAGTTAATATTTAATTCTTAATGATTATACATGCGGGCAGCACGGTGGCTTAGTGGTTAGCACTGCTGCCTCACAGCGAGAAGGTTGTGAGTCAATTCCCGTGGCCTTTCTGTGTGGACTTTGCATGTTCTCCCCGTGTTTGCGTGGGTTTCCTCCGGGTGCTCCAGTTTCCTCCCCAACAAAGACATGCGGTTAGGTGGATTGGAATCTTAAAAAAAAAAAAAACGTAGGTGTGTGTGTGGGTGTGTCTGTTTGTCTATTTGTGGCCCTGCGACAGACTGGCGTCCTGTCCTGGGTGTACCCCGCATCGCGCTCTATGACTGCTGGGATAGGCTCCAGCCCCCCGCGACCCTTAATTGGACTAAGTGGTAGAAGATGGATGGATGGATGGATGGATGGATTATACATGCATGAGACCACCTGGTTGCAATTATGCATGTGGGTCTCTGCATGCTTGCACACACACATAAGGAAGTGCAAAACAAAATACAGCCTCTCTATATTAAATTGTTCCATTTTAAAATCAAACCATAAACAAATCTATCCAACATAACATAAATTAAATTAAAAGCCAAAATAATGGGCTGTGTGTTTGTCAAATGTGGGAAGAAGCAAAATTACCCAGAAGTCACACATCCATGGACAGAATATGCATGTCTCCCAATTGGATTTGAACCCAAGACCTTCTTACTGTAAGGTGACAGTACTTCCACTGTATTGTGGTCCTATCAGTCATGACTATTTCCTTTAATGTGGTGAGTTTGTAGTTAGGTCAGACAGTTCTTATTGCCACTGTCAACCTTGGTGACCTCACTGGGTATGCTCGCAACTTGTCACACTGAGAAAACCTGTCTGTGAGAAAATCAGACATGTGTTCTGAAATGAAAGTTCTCCTGAGAGTCAGGGTGTTATTGTTCTACTGTATTGTTTTGGACAAAGAGTTAATCTGCTCAGCAGGCAGGTCAGCTGAACTCAGTTGAGTGGAAAGAACAGAAAGACAAATCCTTTATGAACCACTCCTCCCATGTAACAGAGACAGGAAGGGGAAGTAGACAGAATGCATCTCTGACATCATAGCAGCAAAGCTTGGGGACTGGGGGGGGGGGGGGGGTGCTCAGGATAATACCACTGGTCCACAGCAACCATCAGAGGGGAGTAAATCAGAACTACACTTTTGTTAGTGGTGAGAAAATATACAGTGAATACTTTGTATACGACTGGTTCCTTGATGACGCCCCCATGCTGCATTCCCAAGTTGACTGTAGAGAAACCATCATACTGGTTGCTATAGCGTGCATCACGGTGGCTTAGTGGTTAGAACCTTTGCCTCACAGTGAGGTCCCAGGTTTTTTTTCCCACCTGGTCCTCTCTGTGTGGACTTTGCATGTTCTCCCCGTGTTTGTGTGGTTTTCCTTCAGGTGTTCCTGCATCCTCCTGCTTACAAAGACATGCAGGTAAGGTGAATTGGTGCCTCTAAACTGGCCATAGGTATGAGCATGTGAATCAAGGTTGGGTAGGATTACTTTGAAAGAATACATGTGGATTAATGTATGTATGTACATACATTTGGATTACTTGTAATCTGATTACTTTTGGATTACATTTCAAAGTAATCCTACCCAACCTTGGTGTGAATGAGTTTGTCTCCTTATATGTGTTGACCCTGCAATAGACCAGCATCTTGTCAAGACTGGACCCTGTCTCTTGTCCAGTGACCGCTAAGACAGGATCCGGTGCCCCGATGACCCGTGACTGGAATAAGTAGGTTCAGAAAATGGATGGATGGTTGATATAGCAGAATTACGGTTATCTGCAGTAGGTGATAATAGATGATGACCTGAGCTAAGATAACTTTTCCAAGTCAACAGAATTTCAAATACGCAATAATTCATGTAATTGAAAGACATAATAGAGTTTTAGTATGTTGCACATCTTACTATAACTGTGAATGATTGTAGCATAGTGCAGCAAATAAATATTTGATCCACTGTCGATTATACAAGTTTTCCCACCTACAAAGAATGGCGAGGTCTGACATTTTTATCATAGGCACACTTCAACTGTGAGAGACAGAATCTAAAAAAAAAAAATCTGAAAATCACATTGTATGATTTTTAAATAATTAATTAGCATTTTATTTCATGAAATAAGTACTTGATCACCTACCAACCAGCAAGAATTCTGGCTCTCACAGACCTGTTAATTTTTCTTTAAGAAGCCCTCCTATTCTGCCCTCGTTACCTGTATTAAGTGCACCTGTTTGAACTCATTACCTGTTTAAAAGACACCTGTCCACACACGCAATCAATCACACTCCAACCTATCCACCATGGCCAACACCAAAGAGCTGTCTAAGGACCCAAGGGACAAAATTGTAGACCTGCACAAGACTGGGATGGGCTACAGGACAACAGGTAAGCAGCTTGGTGAGAAAGCAACAACTGTAGGCGTAATTATTAGAAAATGGACGAAACATAAGATGACTGTCAATCTTTCTCGGTCTGGGGCTCCAATGCTCCAAAGATCTTGCCTCGTGGGGTAAGGATGATTCTGAAAAAGCCCAGAACTACACAGGAGAGCCTGGTCATTGACCTGAAGAGAGCTGGAACCACAGTCGCAAAGATTACATTAGTAACACACAACGCCATCATGGTTTAAAATCCTGCAGGGCAGCAAGGTCCCCCTGCTCAAGCCAACACATGTCCAGGCCTGTTTGAAGTTCACCAGTGACCATCTGGATGATACAGAGGAGGCATGGGAGAAGGTCATGTAGTCAGATGAGACCAAACTAGAACTTTTTGATATCATCTCCACTTGCCATGTTTAGAGGATGAGACCAACCCCAAGAACACCATCCCAACCGTGAAGCATGGGGGTGGAAACATCATTTTTGGGGTGCCTTTCTGCAAAGGGGACAGGACGACTGCACTGTATTGAAGGGAGGATGGATGGGGTCATGTATAGTGAGATTTTGGCAAACAACCTCTTTCCCTCAGTAAGAGCATTGAAGATGGGTTGTGGCTGGGTCTTCCAGCATGACAATGACCCCAAACCCACAGCCAGGGAAACTAAGGAGTGGCTCCATAAGAAGCATTTCAAGGTCCTGGAGTGGCCTAGCCAGTCCTAAACTCAATAGAAAATCTTTGGAGGGAGCTGAAACTCGAAACCTGAAAGATCTGGAGAAGATCTGTATGGAGAAGTGGACCAAAATCCTTGCTGCAGTGTGCAAACCTGGTCCAGAACTACAGGAAATGTCTGAACAAAGGTTTCTGCAGCAAATATTAAGCCTGTTTTTCTGTTGTATCAAATACTTATTTCTTGCTATAAAATGCAAATTAATTATTTAAAATCATACAATGTGATTTTCTGTTTTTTTTTTGTTTTTTTATATTCTGTGTCTCACAGTTGAAGTGTACCTACGATAAAAATTGCAGACCTCTCCATTCTTTGTAGGTGGGCAAACTTGCAAAATCGACAGTTAGCTAGTTTCACTGAGGGTAAACAATGTTCCCAGTATAAGCTGGCTAGTGAAAGACAATTGAGTAAAATATAACCTATGTCAATACACAATTTTATACCTTGTGAAAGATACATACTGTTATACCACACAGCCTTACATAGAACCTTATTAAGTGGATTTTTTTTTCAAGAACAATCATTTTAAGAATGGAACTCAAACTGGAAATGTTCAAAATACTGATTCTAAAAAAAATTCTGGCTTGAACCCCTGGAGCACACACGCAGCAATTTTGAATATGAAGGGAGGGATTTCCCTGTGGACTCGAAAAGATATTTTCATCTTTTTGTTCTCTTGCCATTGCCCAGAGCAACAAAACATGGCACCACTGAGCGTCGTCCCTTCCACTGACCTTTTTCCACTGGAAAGTCGGAAGGTCAATCTGTAACACACCCTCCTTTATTTCGGACCACTTTAGGAGCAGCTTGCAGGCTGAAGAGGGTGTGTGTGTGTGGGAGGGCTTTAGCTTGAACAAGAATATGATTGTGTCCGAGTGGTGAGCTCTTATCACCAGTCCTTGGCGCAGATCATCCTGACAAGATGGTTCAAAGGGAGAGGAGCAGTCCATTTGAAATCGGCATCCATAAAAAAAAACATAATTTTAAAAAAGCAACACGTACAGTCATGAATTATGCGTGACACAGTTATGGTAAATTACACATCCCTGCACTTGTTATGTGGGCCGCTGAAGAGGAGGTACTGCTGGCCCACCACCACCAGAGGGCGCCCTGCTTGGAGTGCGGGCTCCAAGCACGAGAGGGCGCCAGACCCAGAAGAAATGACAGATGTCACTCATCCTCAGCACCAGCTGTCACTCGTTCATCATCATCATCATCACTATAAAGGCCGGACTGCAACTCCACCTCCTCGCCGAGAAATCGACTACCGAAGAGGTAATTTTCTCTGCTGACTCGAACGTTGAATAATAATCTGAACTTCTTTTGCAGCCGTTATCCTGTGGTGTTCGTCCTTATCTGGGGATTGGCGTTTGGTGTGACAGCGACGGCTTCGCCTCACACCCCGAACCAGATAAGTGGTTTAAACAGGAGCTGCACGAGTGTGTGATTGGAGGTGGAGGTGCTCCCTCCTAACTGTGTGCAGACTGTGGATTACTGAGTGTGCGGACTCACACTCATTCATCTTGTTTTTGCTTTCTGCCAGCAGTACCAGGGTCGACAGCCGAAGACAGAGGCCACCTGGGGACTCGGGACTTGGCGGCTCCGCTGTTCTTCAGACCGTTGGTGGTGGAAGCCGTGTGGGACGCGGCTTCTCTCTCATCGGGGGTCTTCTATCTTCGAGCCTGCCCACACGTCACCTGGTGTAAATTGACTTTACAAATTCTGTGTATCTCGTTGTGTGTTGTCACAACATTAAATTGTTACTTTTTGCCTTATTCATTGTCCGTTCATTTGTGCCCCCTGTTGTGGGTCCGTGCTACGACACCTTCCCAACAGCACTGTTATGATGTCACCTTGCTGTGTCATGATAATGATAATTCGACATAGTTTTCAAGATGTTTTACTGCGATAATTAAAAAAACCAACAAACCACATATGTAGAACTCAATATTCAGTGCCAGTGCCTTGAAAGTGACAAGGACATAATATGCAAATATTGTTTCATTATTTTGCAGGAGTGGTGGCCAAGTGGTTGGATTGAGCACAGAAGGTTCCCGGTTCAAATCCCAGCCCTGTCACATTTCTCCATGTAATGTGGAGTTGCATCAGGAAGGGCATCCAGCGTAAAACATGTGCCAATTCAACATGGCAATCCATCTCGGATTTGCTGTGGCGACACCGAGTGAAAACAAGGGAGCAGCCAAATGGTTTTACTTACTTACTCTTTTATTATTCCAAAGTGTGCCATCAGAATTGGAACTAATTGTATCATAATCTTAGTTCTTATATTGTGCAATAATTTGCACGTATGCATTGAGAAGATACGATTATCCAAAGTCACAAACAGTTTTGGGGTAGTACCATCATGTATTGGTGAGTGTGGTTCTAATTTGTATACATATGGATGGATAAGATATTCTCACTTTCTCTTCAAGTTTGTTTTAGTTTTTTAAAGATATTCTAATAAATTAAATTTAGAGTACTCTGGTTGACGTTTTCCAATAAATCTATGAAATTGTTATTTGAGTTTGCATTTCAGGTTTAATAAGTTCCCAGCTCTAATATCACAGCAATATTCATCATCGTATTGGGACCAGAGAAGAGAACACTTTCACAGGAAGCAGACACAGGACTGCAAACAAAAAGGTTGATTTTCACAAGAGTTTGAGCAGCAGAGGGCACTGCAGAGTTCAAGTAAAATTCCACTCTGAAAAATAAAATTGAAGAATGTGGTAGTTTTAACAGAACAGAAATAACCAGTGATGCAGTTAACAAAAAAACTGCTCTTGTCCTACAAAAATATAATCATGAAATAAGGTTTGCTGAGTATGTAAAAAATCTTCAGTGCGTGATATCCAAGTCGAAAGGTCAGAATAAGGTCAGAAATGTGGACAAAGAGGAAAGTATTTTAAAAAAAATTCACAAAAGCTGCTAGAAAATGTCAAAACCAGCGACATTCTGGCAAGGAATGAATGTGCAGGCTCACCTTTTGATGGGCTGCTGTAATCAGCAAGAGTGCAGGTACGACATGCTTCACAGGGTTTCCAAGCAGTGATGGACTATTTGGAAGCCTGGCCCATAGCCGGGGGGTGTCCTCAGACGGACCACCCACTTTTACCACGATTTTTATACTGGCGTCTGTTTGGCATCTCTACTGGCTTATCAAAGTACCAGTATAACACGTTTGGTACGTGCACCTGTAATCCCTCCCTGTACATCAGCGTGATATTTTTGTGAATACTTGTTCCTTGATATTCCTATGAAGCACTTTGGACACCGTCTGGGTGCTGTAAAGGGCTATATAAATAAATGTTGATTAATTGATTGATTGGTTGATAATAACCTTATCAAACAAATATGTAGGTTGTGATATCAATTTGGGGTAAAGGCAAAGAAAAGGTGAAAATGTGCAAAAAAAAATTACAAATACCACACATATTAAGCAGTATATGAGAAATTGTGGTCTCCAGACTATTCACAATCAAACAGACAGGCAAACAAACAAACAGGGGTGAAAACCTCGAGGTAATAACACCACAAATTAAAAAACTGACACTCCTGAAATTGGAGCTGATGAAGTTTTGTTAAAAAAAAAAAAAAAAAAAAGCTATTCTCAGTTTAGTTTTGAAAGTTCTTCTCATTAAATAACGTTTATGGATTAAAATTTAGTGAATTTGAGGACTTCAAAGTAATCTTCACAGGGAATTTCTGGGAAAATACAAATGCTTCCAATCACTTTCACTTGACCATCTAAACTCAAAATGAATGCAATTCTTGGGATCAGCCTACAGTACCTGACATATATGCAATGTTTCATAACAATGAATTTACAGACTAATGTGAAATTGTGTCTCTTACACGTGACATGAAATGATGATGAACTAATTTTACTTTGAATTATGGCGTTGATAAGAGTGTCAGCAGCAATATCAGATGAATGTGCTGTGACTCAGGGAAAGCTTTCAATGATCAGCCTCAACCATCATTAAATTACATCACTCAGCCCGGCTGCTCTGTGTAATCCACACTTCGAACATTCGAGACACACCTTCCTCAAAAGACTGCACCGGAGTGGGTCACTGCTTTAGAATCAATAAACTCAATGTTTTTATCCTTGCTCTTTTTAATCTATAACATAATGCTAAAATACCCTCTGCCATATGAGCATATATATATATATATATAATTTGCAGTTGTTTAATTGGTAACCCAGTACAAAGTGTGTGTATGTGTGTGTGTGTGTGTGTATATATATATATATATATATATATATATATATATATATATATATATATATATATATATATATATATATATAATTATTCTATTGTCTTACGATTTGTACATGTTCAATAAAGCCCCTCTATCAAACAATCATAAACAATATTTACGTTTATGAGCTTTTGACAAGCACAGACGTCTTGTAAATCACTCTGGAGGCATTATCAGGTTTTCAGTTTCAGAAGTGTTTATTTCTTGCTAGCTTTTACATAATATATAACAAAGAGGTTATATGTATATACAATGAAACAGATTTTGCAGCTAGCTACCAGCCTGTGATGTCACCACGCTAGCGTCTGCTAAATGTCTTGTAAATCCCTTCAGAGGTGTTAGGTTCCAAAAACAGCATTTTCAATTTTAGAGTGTTTATTTCTCCCTAGCTTTTACATAATATATGACAAAGAGGTTTGTTGTTGTTGTTTTTTTCATACAAATGAAACAGAGTTTGCAGCTGGTTAGACCAACCACTGACGTTATGGTGCCGCTCTACTCTGAATGGCTGTCACCTCCGCCACTCAAAATAAAAAAGGGAACAAATTGAAATGGAATGTGACTTTTTAACCTCTTAAAATAGGTCAAGGTTAGCCATCTTTGAATTTGTCCAATGCCTGTGTCCCAAGAATGTTCCCTATGAATATGAAGACTCTGGCAGTAATAGAACTGGACTTAACGCTGAACACAGACAGACAGACAGACGGACGAATGGACGCAAAATCTTCGCAATATCCAGTGGCCATATTTGATGGCCTTGGGTAATAAAGCAAATGTTTGGTAAAATCTAATACAAGCAGGGTTTCGTCAAAGGCCTACTCACAGTACACAAAGCAGACGTAGTGAAGGAAGCTACCAAGACACCAAAGACAAATCTAAAAGCTTGAGGAAAATGGTGGCTTTTCCCACATGCTTTCAGTCAATCTCCAGACAAAACTGGTACTTCACCAAGCACACTTATATTATAGAATGAGAGGAAACCATTTTAAACAGAAGACAGTAAATATAGGCTTGAGTTTATCACAAGACATGTGGAACACTCTAGTTGAGATTCCATGTCTTGTTTTGTACAAAGGCTTTCTCTGTTCAACCCTATTGTGTAGCTGTGAATAATGAAGTGATAGATGAGTCTCTTCCTCTGCGCATTGTCTCCAATCACAATCACTGTGGTTTGCAATGCTTTCTGAGTTGTCATGGGGGTCTTGGTGGCTTCCCTCACTAGTCACCTGAGCACACAGGTTTTGAGGATGTCTTTACTGTCATCAGATTTACCACACTACCTTATGTTCTTTTATCCGGCATGTGAATGTTCTTAACAGCCAATTTTTCAGTTACTTTTGGTTCCTTCAGCATGGGGACTGCACACTGAAAGTGCTGTAATTCCTAAAGGATTCAATCAATTTGGATGAAAAGACTTTCAAATTAAAGCTGAAAGCCTGGTGGTTTGATAAATAGATAAAATAAACCCTTGTCAATGTCCAAATACAATTACTGTTGAGAACAGATCCTCCATAACCGCAAGCTGTGAGACTGCAGACAGCTGAGTGGTTCACCCCAGCAGCAAGTGAGCACCCTGCTGGTCAGTCAACAGATATATCCTGTTGCTGTAAAGGGTGGGAATGAGAACAGATTAAAATCACACACACACACACATATATATATATATATATATATATATTATATATATATATATATATATATATATATATATATATATATATATATATATATATATATATATATATATATATATATATATTGCGTAAAATGTAAATAAAAACAGGATACAATTATTTGCAAATCTTCTTCAACCTATATTTAATTGAATACACCACAAAGACAAGATATTTAATGTTCAAACTGATAAACTTTATTGTTTTTCTGCAAATATTTGCTCATTTTGAAATGAATGCCTGCAGCACTTTTCAAAAAAGCTGGGACAGTGATATGTTTACCATTGTGTTACATCAGCTTTCCTTCTAACAACACTCAGTAGTGTTTGGGAACTGAGGACACTAATTGTGAGTGTCATGATTGGGTATAAAAGGAGCATCCCCAAAAGTCTCAGCCATTCAAAAACAAAGACAGGGCCACTTTGTGAACATCTGCATGAAAAAATAGTCCAGCAGTTTAAGAACAATGTTTATCAACGTTGAATTGCAAGGAATTTAGGGATTCCATCATCTACAGTCCATAATATAATCAGAAGATTCAGAGAGTCTGGAGAACTTTCTACATGTAAGCGGCAAGGCTGAAAACCAACACTGAATGTCCATGACTTTCAATCCCTCAGGTGGCACTGCATTAAAAACCATCATCGTGTAAGGGATCTTACCGCGTGGGTTTGGAAACACTTCAGAAAAGCATTGTCAGTTAACACAGTTCGTCGCTACATTTCCAAGTGCAAGTTAAAAATCTACCATGCAAAGTGAAAGTCATACATCAACAACATCCAGAAACACTGCCGCCTTCTCTGCGCCTGAGTTCATTTGTAATGGACAGACGCAAAGTGGAAAAGTGTGCTGTTGTCTGATGAGTCCACGTTTCAAATTGTTTTTGGAAATCATGGACGTCGTGTCCTCCAGACAAAAGAGGAAAAAGACCATCCAGATTGTTACCAGCACAAAGTTCAAAAGCCAGCATCTGTGAAGGTATGGGGGTGTATTAGAGCCCATGGCATGGACAACTACCCAATGACCATATCTATAGGTGTCATTTAAAACACAAAAAACAAAGAAGACATGAAAGTTTGGGAGAAGGTACATCTGAGATGGAAGCCTCAATTTGATGTTTTGGAGAAAGAAAATCCTCCTCTATACTACTGTATAACTGGGGATACAAAATGCAAAACGTGCACTTTGCACAATTTCTCCAATCACAGGCATATAATGTGTTCTGGGTTGTCTGGGTGTCTTGGTGGCTTTTCTCACTCTTCTCCTTCTTGCACAGTCAGTCAATTTTTTGAGAACTGACTACACTCCATGCAGATTTACCATAGAGTGTCATACTGTTTATATTTTTTCATAATTGATATAAATAAAGTCCAAGACATATTTAGTGACTTTGAAATGTTCATGTATCCATCCCCTGACTTGTCTGAAGAAAACTGGCAATAAAAGTGATTATTTAAAGGTGTTATATCAAAGCATTCTATTACTTACGCAACCCATCATCTTGGCTTTATATTTTTTTAATTAATTTATGTCAAGTTGTAGAGATTTGCTTTCAGTTTGAGTTTAAGGAAGATAATTTGTTTTGTTTTGTTTTCTACTTTTTTGTATTTGAAATGGCATAAACAAATTAAAATGTGTGAAATACTAAGTGTTCCAATACTTTTGGAGGGTACTGTACATACAGGGATGGAGTCAGGACATTTAGTGCATCAGATAACAGAATATTTACAGAGGAATCCTTCAAATGGTGATGCAAACAAAGAATTTTGCACAAATACCCCTAAGACATTACTCTTTGAAAAAATGCTCCAGTCATATTGAAAATGATACCATATTATTTGTCTGAACATAAAGATAACAAAAAGGTATAGTTTGGAATATCTATGACTAAATGTTATGGAATTATGGATAAAAACAGTAAGAATGGTGATAAAGGTCAATTTCAGTTTGTACAGGGGTCAAAAGTTAAAGTTGCTTCAATTTTGGTAAAAAGTGATGCAAATTATTGTTTGAATTAATAAGGTTTAAAAAGTGTCATGCTTAGTTATCATGTTACAGGGTAACATAAGTCATGTCATAGAATCCAATGGATGTCGACATTGTTTGACTTTTATTTTGCAGACCAAGCATTCAACACAGTCAAAAGTATTCCATTTATTAATCCTATTAGTTCAAATCTACAAATCTCATATTATTTACAGCATGTTAGAAAACTTACAATAAATGTCACATTTTTATTATGGTATTGTTGATTACTCGCTTATCTTCTAATTCACCAGAGAATGCAGCTGGGATCCAGCACCATGGACAGCGCTGTAACTAGAGAAAAGTACTGGTAAAAACAAAAATAACACTTGTGCAGAACAGTCATTTTTATAGTTTCATAATCAGGTATTCTGTCATTTAAGAATATAATTATTGTGACAGTGTTAATAATATTTTCATTTAATCAAATGGGACACTGCACTGGGAACTGGGTTTAAAATGTTGTGTTGTATACAGCCATTTAAAACAATAGCTATTTTTAAACACTCTCCATGGCTCAAAACCAATGGAATGTCAATGACTGGTTCATTTTCAGATATACATTTGTTTTAACCGTAGCTCCCAAAAAAATCATCATAGGTTTTGGACAAGTGATGCATACATATCTATGGGTTTGGGGAACTTTTGATTGGTTATTTGACCCTACTAAATATCATCAAACATTTCATATAATAAATAATGAATCCACTAATAGTAACAAATAATGTACATCCTAGTGCACATAGAGACCCTGTGCTTAGTGTAGCCTTTAAATATGAAATTTGTCAGTTGATATGGATGCAGATTCCTGAACATCCAGTAGCTGCCAGCACAGCACATGTTGTCTTCCTTTTTATGCAGAGTCCACAACAATGTCTGAAACATGGACATTTCAAAGGTTTTGAAATGTTTCAAGACAGTGTTACGAGTTAGGCATTCACTAATTTGCAGTTAAGATGAAAAGTTTTGATATCATCCCCAGCCACACAGTCTATCTATTCTTTAGTATCAGCATTAGTTTCCAGTTCTGCTGTATAATTTGTTCTGTATTTAGGCAACTTTTTGGCCATCATGTTTACTGGAGTTGCTATCTGAACTTGTTAAATGTTACTGGAGGTAGCCACTGGTGGGCGGAGCCCCACTAGTGAGCGTATGGAATGATCAGTATTCAGTAGGTGGCAGATAAACTACAAGTGAGTTCAAAACACTCATTCACTCACTCATCTTCACCCGCCTACTCCAATTAGGGGTCATGGGGGGCTGGAGCCAATCCCAGTTGTCACAGGGCGTGAGGTGGAGTACACCCTGGACAGGATGCCAGTCTATCACAGGACCACATACAAAAAAAAAAAAAAACATTCACACCCGCGGACAATTTAAATTTCCCATTCCACCTAACCTGCATGTCTTTGGATGTGGGAGGAAGCCGGAGCACCCAGAGGGAACTCACACAAACATGGGAAGAACATGCAAACTCCACACAGAAAGGCCACAGGTGGGAATCAATCCCATGACCTTCTTGCTGTGAACCATCAGTGCTAACCACTAATCCACTGAGCTGCCCAAGTTCAACACAACTGTTCATAATTTTCCACAATCTATCCATCATCCACGAACCATCCAGCAGGTGGCAGGCATGTCTATGGAAATTACATAGGCAAAACAAAGTTGCTTTTGGGGTTGATTTGGTGCTTCAACATTCAACACACACTAATCAGTTGATTGTCATTATTTGTTGCATGAATTTGGTGAAAAACACAATGATAGTATTTATTGTTTTTGAGTTATTGTCTACACAAGCGCTTGGGTTGGACTCACCCACTCAATCCATTCAACTACATTTGTGCTGTGCAGACCCTATGCTGTTTTCACCACAGGGAATATTCCAAAGATTGATCGATACTGAGAATAATCATTATTGCCTAAACCTTAAATAAAGATACAGTATCGTATTTACTTCCTCTAAATGGGTTTACAAAATATCAGTGGAAATTCAGAGTAAAATCATGACAAAAACATGATCTCATTTGCACAATGACACAGCCGACGGTGCTGCAAACACTCTTATCAGCATCCCATGTGAGGCAGGCTCCTGATAATATAAATCAATTCAGGACCACTCGATTGGTGGAAGCCAGCCGGTTTCCACGGTAACGCCCTTCACAAGTCTCTGCTCCCCCTCCCCCCCACTCCCCTCGCTTCCAAAGCAGGAAGTGATGCGATGGAGGATACTGTGCCACCGTCTCCAGCGTGGCACATTAATCTACTTCCCCCCCAAGCAATGGGAAAACAACCCGGATGCGGAACACGGAAGAGGAAGGAAAAGGAGAGCGAGGGAGGGAGGGCACTGAAAGAGTGAGACAATAGAATGGAATGGTGGATAGGAGAGGACGTGTGGGAGGAAAGGAGGAGATGCAAAAGGGATGGAAGTGGAAGAAGGGGTAAAAAAAAAACTGACAAGGACATTATCAGGAAAAGAAGAGGAGCCAATGACAAATGGAACGGGATGGGTGGAAGAGGATGGAAAATGTAAAAACTCATTCAAAAAATGTCTTCTTTAAATAGTCTAATAAACACTGAAAAAAATCTGTTTCCCTTCATCACTGTAGAGGAGGCTGAAGAAAATCCTTTGAGGAAATAATCTGATTCAAACACTCTCATCTTGAGCTGAACTGAAGGTGAACCGTTGATTCGAGCTGAGAAAGCCACAGAGGTAAACCCTGTCTTGTCCTGGAGACACCCCCCCCCCCCCCCCATCCTCTCCTCACTCCGCAGTGATGAGGAAAGGATGGAGACCCCCCCCACCCCCATTTCTGTCTTTCATCTGCCTATCACCACATTTGTACCTCACGCCATCACACCCCTCTGCCATGCACGCAACCATGATTACCTGGGAATACTCCCCCCCCACCCTCCCTGCACAGGAGGGGTCTCCTGTACAGTTTCCCATCATGTAAAATCCCTCCATCTCTCCTCCCGGTCATCTAGGTGTGAAGCGTACGCGAAGGTGAGGAGAACGGGGAAAAGCTTACCGATGTGAGTGATGACACACTGCACCCGCTCCAGCAGCTCGTGGACCGACATCTCTTCTTCTCTCAGCCAGCACAGCATCTCAGGGAGCAGGAGGCAGCATCCACTCCTCTCTCTCTCACTCTCTCTCTTTCTCTCTCTCTCTCTCTCTCTCTCCTGTGCCACGCCTCCTCTTCTCTCTCTTCCCCTGCTGGTCTCTGCTCCCTAAACTGACTTTCCACTTCTCTCCTCAAACATTTCAGTCTTCTTGTTTCTGCCCCTGATGACTTTCTTTATCTGAATCTTCTTAAGTGCTCATCTTTTAAGGCCACTCACACAGCTTGAGGATGATAACGGTGCCACTCCCAACGTTGGATCAAACAGTCAAACAGCTGATTGGATGATTCAATCAGGCAGGCGATGCAAAAAAAAAAAAAAAACATCAGTTAACAAAAGAGAGAGTTCAATCATCAGACTGTCAATCAATCACAAATGAGTCAGTTCATTTACAGCCAGAAAAGTCAATTGGGAAACAGCCGCAAACTCTCAGTCAGAGAATAAACACAATCAGCAGCCACTCAACCAGCTAGTTATCCCTTTCATGAAAATTTTAAAAGCTTGCAAACATCCAACATCTGCAGGGCTTCCACTCTAGAAAGTCCAGACCTGTAGGCAGGGACACTTAGGTGTGGACTAGGAGTGAACAATATCAACAACATCCAAGCTGTGGAAAGAAGCATCCAACTCCAAACTGTATCCTTCTTAAAAAGGAAAAAAAAAGGAAGTTCACACCTCAAAACAACATAGAGGTAGCCAAAAACGATGATGCTTCTTTTCAAATAGGGTGAGAAACAACTGGAGCAGTAAAAATGAAAAAAAATCAGTGGTGAGTTCACCTACAGGGCCGCTCCCTGAGTTCACGCAGGAAAACGCCGCTGCTTTGATGCTCTGTTTGCTCAAGCTGAGTCACCAAGACAGAAATGAATCAGAGAGCTGTTGTACCTGCCTACAGGGAGGAGGGAGAGAGAGCAGCCTCGGGAGGGCAGGAGGTGGGGGGCCACAGGTCTCACAGAGGGAAATTCTGGTGCCCGGAGCGTCAGCGAACGGTGGATTGGATTGTGTCAGACAATACTATCACACTCCCTCACTTAAAGCGTGTTCGGAAAACGATATCAGAGTCTCTCACCCACTGACTGCTGGGGCGGGCTTCAGTGCCCCAATACCCATGTTCCTAGTGGGTTCAGAAAATGGATGGATGGATGTATGCTTTAACCAGTTATGACCTTGAATTTGACCTTTGATGATGTTTTTCTTTTTTTCAATTTTGATACTCTGTGTGCTTCTATACAATACTGCTGAAACCTCAACTTCCTGTTATGTGTCGACACGGGTTGAGGAGCGGACCTGCGTCAGACGGAACCCAGCGCTAAAAATAACCAGAAAAGCGGTTCCAAAAACAATATATTTATTACACCCGCCGTGCATAAAAAGTGTAAAAACAAAAATAGCGTCCTTCTGGTGGAGTGACTGTTGGCACGCTCTCCAGCGCCCGCAAGGATCAAAGCCCGGCGCTCCTGGACCCACTACCACCGCCAAACACCCCCCAGGTGGACACAACAAACTGACTCTGTGAAGCAAAGAAGAGGTGAGGTAAGTCAGCAGTTACAATATCTTTCAAAAGACACACGCTATCAGCAACACATTCAGGTCTGTATCTTTTTTAACTTTATGCAAATGAGCAGCTTCTCATAACAGGTGGAGGATCACTTATCCGCACGCCACAGCAGTGAGAAGCAAGCTGCACAATTCTCATCACAATTCAAGTATACTGTGTAACAAAACACCAAGTTACTATCAACAATTAGTCAAACACTTAATCACCTTTAATGTGTGCTGACAGCATGTGTCCTCACCCTTCCTTGCTTCACGGGCTCGATGTGTCAAACACAGGCGCGGTCCTCAGCGTCTCACAAACGAACATCACAAGGTCGAGTTCCCGGCAGTTCTGCTTGAATCACACATGACTTAAATGCAGAACGCCATCCAATTATCTGCTTCAGCTGAAAGTCTTTAAGGTTGCATGTGAGCACCCGTCACAGGTGCTACACATGATGTTGATGAGGGTGAGGACTCTTCAGCCAGCACCTTCTCCACAGACAAATCAGTTTCCATGCCACCTGAAGAGCAAAGAAAAGAAGAGAACACCAAAACATCCAGCCACACCCCCCAACACACAACACTTCCCTGAGGGAGTCTTTCCAAGGTATCAATAAAGTTCTGTCTAATTTAATCTAATCTAATCTGAGAAAAGGTCAAAGGTTATGTGACAAACAGCAAGGCGATGCATGATTTCATATTAGTGTTTAATCAGTGTTTCAACTTAAATATCACAAAGATTAAATGGGAAGACCATTGCAGGTCACAGCAAACTCATTTGTGCCTAAACTAAATTCATTCATGAGTTTAACATTCAAAATGGCGTCCAAAATGGCGCCAATGTACCCTTATCATTGAATCTCTGTGATATTTAAGTTGTTTATATGTTGTTTAAAGGTGTTTTAGTGAAAAACCCTATTTTGGCAGCCATCTTGGATGCCATCTTGGATAACTGACTTGAGGCTAGTTTTTATTTTTGGGAACATCCTGATTGTGTTTTGGGGTCATCTAAGGAACCTAAAAAAGTTGGTTTGGTTTGGCAAAGGTAGTGGTCGTAGCTCCCCTAGTATAAGCATTGGACCAAATTTTTGGCCTTGACCTTGGGCTTTTTGGTCAAAATCATATCACTTTTATCCTTGGCTGATAATCAGTCATTCCATTCCAAAATCACATCAAAACTCTTCGAGTTATCTTGGTCACACACGGACAGACAGATGGACAGAAAAACAGGACCAGAAACAATAACCCTCAGTGCTGTGTGTGGACGTTATGAGGTCAGGCTGATTCAGAGGCCGCTCCGCTGTGCCCGCGCCACATTTTGTAGAAAGCAAACAGGCAAAGCAAAGGCATTATCATCATCTCCATGTGGCGATTGCCCCTGGGACTGTGAAGATTGCCTGGGAGACGACCATTAGCCAGAGACATCTGCGCTCAGCCTCACCCTGTCACTCACTTATCTTCACTCTGCCAGCCAATTAAAAATAGCAGAAACATGAAGCATCAATAGATAGCAGCTGGCAGACAAAGCATGATCCAGTGCAAGGCCATTTAATCTATGAAGCCGGTGCATTCTCAGAGAAGGTTGGAAAGCAAAGATTTCCAAAGATGTGCATCAGTTACAACCCATTATTAATGATATTATTTTATTCTGGTCAACCGATATACATATTTAAATCATGTAAATCCAACAGATCTATTTTCATTATATTTTCTACTTTATGATTTCCCACTTCAGCCTCCATCCCCTTCATCCTGAAGGTCTGCATCCCAAAATGTTCATTATGTTTGAGCTGTAATGATGTCAGAATCACAGGACCACACCACAATCACCACAAAAATTATTTGCTATATATTAAACCTTGAAGTAATCGATGCATCGAGGAGTAGTGTGGGACTGCATCAACCTGAAAAATCAGAATTTGAGTTCCATAATTAATAATCACATTATATGGTTTGTTTATTAGATTCTGACTCTGTCCATCATCTACTTCTCTGTAGTATTAATAACTTTGGGTTTTTTTCATTTTGTTTGTGTGTTTGTTTGTTTACAATAAACATTGTTACAAATATAATTTTTTTAAGATATGCCATGTTGTGTGTTGGGGGGTTTGGCTGGATGTTTTTGTGTTGTTTTCTTTTCTTTGCTCTCCAGGTGGTATGCAAACTGGTTTTTGTCTGTGGAGACAGTGCTGGCAGAAGAGTCCTTCACCCTCATCAGCATTATTAGCTGCACCTGTGGAGGATGTTCACGTGCAGGCCTACTGACTCGCAGCACCTGTGGATGATGCTCACGTGTAAACTTAAAGACTTTCAGCTGAAGCAGATAATGAGATGGCGTTCTGCATTTAAGCCATGAGTGGTTCAAGCAGAATTGCCGGGAACTCGACCTTGTGACGTTCATTTGTGAGACGCTGAGGACCGCGCCTGGGTTTGACACATCGTGCCTGTGAAGGAGGATGGGTGAGGGACACATGCTGTCAGCACACATCAGAGGTGATGATTGTCTGAATAAGTGTTAACATTAATTTGGTATTTTGTTACGCAGTATATTTGAACACTGATGAGAATTGTGCAGCTCGCTTCTCACTGCCGTGGCGTACGGACTGATGATCCTCCACCTGTTGTGAGAAGCTGCTCATTTACATAAAGCTTAAATTCAGACCTGAATGTGTTGCTGATAGTGTGTGCCTTTGAAGGATATTTGTTGTAGCTGTTGACTTACCTCACCTTTTCCATCCTTCACAGAATCAGTTTGTCGTATCCACCTGGGGGGTGTTCGGCGGTGAGACTGGGTCCAGAAGCGCCGAGCTTTGATCCATTTCAGCGCTGGAGAGCGCGCCGTCCTTCACCTCGCCAGACAAACGCACATTTATGTTGTACACCAATTACTGCACGGGAGAAAAATAAAATTGTTTTGTTTTTTGGAACCGCTTTCTGGTTATTTAGCGCTGGGTTCAGTCAGACGCAGGTCCGCTCCTCAACCCGCGTCTGCACATAACATGCCAGACGAAAAAAAAAAACATAAAATTCCATCTTAAACTATCAATGTTTAATCAAATTGAACTGAATGGTCACACCACAAATAACAACTAAAATTATAATCCAAAAGATCATAAGATAAAAAAATAACACAATGCAAAAATACCCTCAGCCATATGGGCACTGTCCTCTTTATAATTTCCACTTGTTTAATTGGTATCCCAGTGCAACGTGTTTGTGTGTGTGTGTATATATAGTTATTTACAATAATTATTAAGATCCTATTGTCTTACGTACAGTTTGTACATGTTCAATAAAGCCCATCAATCAATCAATCAATGATTCAATCAATCATAAACAATGCTTTATTTTTGTTTTATGTGCATGTGCACATACATAAGCTCTTGACAACAGCCAAAGTTAGCTTTGAGTTATTGGACGTTAGCGTGGACACTAACATGCACGAAATGTCTTGTAAATCTTGTAAGTGTTTTCAGTTTTAGAAGTGTTTATTTCTCACTTGCTTTTACATAATATATGACAAAGAGGTTATATTTACACACAAAGAAAATGGTGTTTGGAACTAGCTAGACCAGCCACTGACATCACAGTGCCACTCTACTCTGATTGGCTGTCACCCCCACCCCAATGAAAAAGAATGTAAGTTTTAACCTCTTAAAATACCTATTAATATAGGTCAAGGTTAGCCATTGAACTTGTCCAAGGTCTGTGTCCCAAGAATGTTCGCTATGAATTTGAAGACTCTGGCAGTAATAGGACTGGACTTATACTGAGCACAGTCAGACGGACAGACAGATGGACAGCCAGGCGGAAAGACAGGCAGACGGACGGGTGGACAGATGGATGCGAAGTCTTCCTAATACCCAATGGCCATCTTTGATGGCCTCGAGTAATAATTCAACTAAGAAATAAAAACACATCAAATTACATACAACAGGGCAAATTTGGAAATTTGTTGTGTATGTTATTTCAATTCCAAAATCAAGGTTATATATGTATTTTAAAAATTTGCTCAGTGAATAGTTTAATTTGCCAGTATTACACACTTACAGCATGGACTGGTAGGTGATAAATTCTAATCCCTGTCTGAGAAGAGGGGTTAGAATTTTGATATCAGGGAACAAGGGAAATAATTTGAATAGATGTACACTTTTTCTTTGTGAAAATCCCTCTTAAATGTTTTCTCATGCCTTTCTACCTTGAAAGTGAAATTTATTTTGTATGTAGCTCATTGGGCAAATGAGTTGGGCTGCAAAATGTAAACTAAGCTCTTCTTAGTCTACAATTTTTGGGGGGAATTTTCTACAAAGTTAGATTTTGAATAAGTTAACTTGCTAGTATCAGTTTTTTTTAAATCAAATTATGGGTTTCATGATTATCTAATTTTATTATTATTATTATTATTATTATTATTATTATTATTATTATTATTATTATTATTATTATCATGCCTTGTGCTGGTAACAGTGTCAGGTATCTGGTCTAGGTGACAGGTTAGGATGCAAGCAAATGCAGGACTCTGACAACAAGCTCTATAAGTAAAAGCAGTTTACTGAAACAGTAAATGGGGTCCGGTACACAGTGAGGCAGTCCAACAAGAGTAACAATACCAAAAACATTAAGCAAAGGCGTGGTCGAGGATACAGGCAGGTAACATATGTGAGGCAAGCAAGTAGAGAATACACAAAACAGAGCTGGAAAGAAGGCACTAGGTGCATCAATCTGGCAAAGGAATAAGGCAAGGAGAGGAGCTTAAATACACCCAGGTGATGAGGTGCTGATTGGAAGCAGGTGTGCGTGGAACACCAGAAAGGGGGTGTGGCCAGAGAGAGGGAAACACCCACCACCAAGAGCAAGCAGAGACAGACAAGAGAGACAGGCACAGACAGACTCAAACAGGAAAAACCCCAGCAAGAGAACAAACAGAAAGTAACGGAAAAACAAAACAAAGAAATAAAAGCAAACCAAAGTCAAATCCTGACATCGGTCTTGTACAGCAAAAACATAGATTTGTGCCCTCGTTACAAAAAGCCCCTGATTTACGTGACACAGGTTTTTTATTTTGTTAATCCTCCCCTACTCCTAACTCTATTCATAACCATAACATAAGTGTCTCCCCTTCCCATTTTCATGCTTCCATCACGAACCAATAGATTAAGATACTTTTTGTAATGCCATCATGAACTGCAGTGAAACTGAGTTGAGTGTGTGATTTGGTTAGTCCATCTATTCGCCACAACCAGGTGAAACGTGGGTGTCCCCCTGGCCTTCTCCAGCTACTGGGGTCCTCAACACTCAGGCACCTGCATGCCATATCATGTACAGAGAAATGGACCACATGGCCAAAATGTCAAAGCTGACGCTCCCTCACAATGCAAGAGATACTCCTCATCCTAGTTTCTCTTAGTAACCACTTGTTTGACGCATAGTCAGTCCAACAGTACCTCAGGATCCGTCCAAGTTTCCGAGTACCAAAGACATCCATTCCCTAGATCACTGGTTAGTGTCCAAGTTTCACAACCATGCAGGGTAGCACCAGGACCCTAAAGACTTGGACCTTTGTTTGCTTGCAAAGATATTGGCACCAACAAACACTTCTTTCCAGCTCTTCCCATGCACCTCTTGATCTCAAAGGCCAAGGACCCAGAGACATGTATGTCACTGCTGAGATAAAAGGAAGATCCCGTCTATTTTATGACCATTTCAGAAGAAGACAACCACTCCCACTTCTGGATGGAGCCGCACCTCGGACAAAGAGCAAAAAAAACACGGGGAGAAACACAATGTGACCAAATAAGGGATGACATATACAACAGAACGGGAAAGTAAATCTTGAATTAACAAATGATAGAATGTGTGACTATGGATGACACCAAAAGTTTTCATTGGTACTGAAAATTAACAGCAAATTCGACACACTGTTGCAGAATGTTTCAAAGCCTTTGCATTACCCAGTTTTTTTTTAAACATTTTTCTGGAGTCTGTATCAAAAGGAAGAAGTAGTGCTAAATGCAACCTCATTATGTCACCAACTATTTTCAAAACAAATATTCCACTTGATTTTCCCCATTGGTGTTGAAACATAATAAAACACAAGTGAAAAAATAGTAATTGAAATGTTTTGGTTCCTAAAAAACATTAAAATAACAGTGTAAAAAAAAAACATAAAAGTTGCATTTATTAAATGTTCCTTGTTCATTTTCCTTTGAACCTCTGTGTGGGCTTACTGATTTAAATTTTTGGTGTTGAAACCGAAGACTGTATATATCGGTTAAAACAGCAGATAATGATGAACCCATTCCACAGTGGCAAACTTTGTCACATCAGATCAACCAAAAAAGCAACTTTATCTGCCATCTGCAGAACACTGACACCTGCTGGATGATTCACAAATGTTCATCAATATCAAATTACAAATGTCATATTTTAAGGCTACAGTCAATGCAGGATCTATACATATCCTTGAACATAAGTTGCTTGTCATTACCGTGATTGCACATAGACAAGGAGTTATAAAGGCAAGGCTGCTGTATGATTTTCTTGTAAATCAATTAATTTGTTTTGCAATATCTTTTCAGAAAGTAGCTAAGCACTCTATGTCAAGTCACATTTCAAAGTGGCCTTTTATTGTGGCCAGCCTAAGGCACACCTGTGCAATAATCATGCTGTCTAAGCAGCATCTTGATATGCCGCACTTGTGAGGTGGGATGGATTATCTCGGCAACAGAGAAGTGTTCACTACACATTTGTGAACAATATTTGAGAGAAATAGGTCTTCTGAAATAGGCCTTTTGTCTTTTGTGTTATAAATGAATTTAATTTAATTTAATGTATCTATATAGCACCAACTCACAACATAAGTTTCCCCAAGGTGCTTCACAAGGGTAAAATCTAACCTAACCCCTGAGCAAGGGTGTAGGCAGGAAGTAGTAAGGAAAAATTCCCTTGAGGTTTTTTTTTTTTGAGGAAGAAACCTCCATCAGACCAGACTCAGAGGAGTGACCAACTGCTCTGGCAATACTAACAAGAACAACAATGAAATAAACAAAATATAACAAGGAATTTGTCGAACATGCAAAACAAATGACGGACATAAGCAATGATATAATATAAAAGTCCAGTGGGCATCATGACCCCCCCAGCTCATCACAAGTGGCACATTTCAGTATGTGTTGTATAACTTTGGTCCAGGCTCAGCTGAGGACCGCCGGATGGACACGCCTCTCCATTGCAAGCCATCAGTGAAGACTTCACTGACACTAAATCGAACAAAGACAGAGAACAGAAATCAGTTAACGGGAAAGAACAACTCACGGAACAGTATTTCTCAGCAGCAAAGTAACAGAGGAACAGACAGGATTCTAATGCAATCGTTGGCAGCTAGCCCTCTGCTTCACTAATGGTACCAGGATTTAGATATGATGAGAATGAGTCCAGCTCCATTAGCAGTAAATATTATAATATTAGAAATATCATTTAAGATGGAGGGAAACAGTAGTTTGGCACAACCCTTACCACAAAATAGTACTGATAAGTATATAAAAAGTAAACTGGAAGTATACTTGAAACATACTTGCATGTACTACTTTTTGGTAAGGGAACACTAACTGTAGTTGCACAGCTGTACAAAAAGAGAACAGATGGGTTGTTGGTTTGGATTTGAATGAATCAGCAGAATCAAACTGCTTTATCTCATCAGGCAGACTGTTCCACGGAACAGGTGCACAATAAGAAAAAAGCTCTGTGGCCTGCTGACTTCTTTTTAACCTTGAGAGCACACAATAATCTTGCATCCTGAGAATGCAGAGAATGGGTCGGTACATAAGGTTTAATGAGATCAGCCAGATAGAAAGGCCCTAGTCCATGAAGGATTTTGTAAATTAGTAACAAAACCTTAAAATCTGACCTCACATGGACAGGAAGCCAATGAAGGAAGGCTAAAATCGGGGTAATATGGTCAAACTGTATTCTCCCAGTCAGAATTCCAGCAGCAGCATTTTGAACCACTTGGAGACCTCCTGTTTTCTGTAACCACTAAATAGGACGTTACAGTAATGTAATCTGGAAGAGACAAAGGCATGAATCTAGGTCTCTGCATTCATTATAAACAGAATAGATCTAATCTTTGCAATATTATGGAGGGAATAGAAAGCATTCTTATTGATTTCTCTATTGTGTATGACAAAGGACAGTGTGGGATCAAAGGTCAACCTGAGATTTTTTACTTTATCACTGTGATGAATAAATGGAGCTTGATTGTTTGCTTCTTGATGACTTGATCACTTGTTAGACCCATAAAATGGCAAAAAAAGGTGAAAATGTCAATCAGTGTTATCCAGAACCCAAGATGATGCCTTCAAATGCCTTGTTTTGTGACAGAATTAAAACAGCAAGTAAAAGTAAACCAGAAAATATTCACATTTAAGAAGCTGAAGGATTTCTACACACACACACACACACACACACACACACACACACACACACACACATATATATATATATATATATATATATATATATATATATATATATATATATATATATATATATATAAAAGGCTCAAAATAATTAATCAATAATCAGAATAACAATAATATTTGATTAATTGTTGCAACTCTAGTAAATAAAGAATGGGCGGGAAACTACCTTATTTCTGACTTGTACTAAATACAAAATATATCTTACCTTGGCCATTGGCCAGATGGTGGCGGTAATGTAACAATAAGCTATTTCACCAACCACCAATCTTGTAAAGGAAGAAGATTACCCTTTCAAACATTCCAGTTGTTCAACTTTAATGGTTGTCACTTAATGTTGGCCTCATTTTTGAAACAAGATGAATAGTTATCAAGGCACTGCAGGTCTCTCTCTTTTAAAACATAATAACAATGATGGTGCCACCTGGAGGAGTGGGAGGAATTTTAACTATGTGCTTTCTCAAACACAGAAAGCCTTCAACCAAGTTGCGCAGTGGGCAAATAAGGGGGTTCAGGTTGTCTGCTGAACAAAGTAAATTTATGATTTGTGGGTTAAAAAGAAAGATTCCATTCAAGAACCTCTGCACCTACGGCTCATTGATTGAGATGGTTAAAGTTTTCAAATTTTTAGGGTTGTGGTTTCATGAAAAGCTGATCTGGAAAACACATATAGGGAAAGTAATAAACAAGTGTGAGAAGGTAATTAACATCATGAGAAGTTTGTCGGGCAGTGGATGGGGAGCAGAGAGATGCACTTTACTGCAAATTTATAAGACCATGATTTGGCCCATTTTGGATTATGGGTGTGTAGTTTTTGGGAGTGCTTCTAAAACAATATTGTGCCGTCTGGACCGTGTCCAAGCCAAAGCCTGGAGAGTCTGTTGTGTGGCCTTCAGGACTACATCTGTTCCATCTCTGCTTATGGAAATGGGAGAGAGCCCTCTACAGTTAAGAGGGGCAAAACTGGGGGTGCATTATTGGGTTAGGGTCACTGGGTCCAGCAGTAGCTTAGCAGCTAAATGTCTCCTAGATGAGTGTAGGGAGTTCAGCAGGAATAGTGATGTTAAGCTCGAGTCAGTCTGCTCGACACAGCATCGAGCTTTTTGAACCAGAAGTGTCAGTGAGCAGCGTTTTGAGCATGCCCCCATCACGTGACCACTGCGAGCGAGGCCTCGTTACGTCACACCACATGTCGAGCTTCGCGGAAAATTCGAATAATCTGGGTGTTTCAATACGACCCGCCAAGTATTTAAATGAGATCTGAATCGCAGCTCAAACCGTGTGTTTTTGAGAGGAGGAGATTGCTGCCTAGCGACACTGTTATTGCCAATTACCACGTGCATCAGAGCCAAGGAAAGCATTAGTTTATATTTTGGTCTAGTTTAGAGTTCATTTAGTATAGTTAGCTACATACACATAGTGATGGCAATTTCGAAGCCTCATGAACCAATGAGCCACTGCAACATAACTGGCTGAAAATTGACACACTGCTTCGAGCGTTTGATACAGTTTGAAGGGTGACATCTGCTGGATTGCTTTGAGAATTACCTTGAGCGAGTGCCCTGATAAATGTTTGCATTAATTCGTGAATGATGTGGTTTGTTCTTGAAAAATAATAATAATAATAAAAAAAGTCATGTATTATTGTGTCTTTTTAATGTAATAAATGGTCCCTACAGATGCACACATAATGGTTATGAAAGCCTTTATTGTAGACTATATGTAGATTTGTGTTATCATTCCTCAAATTATATTTGGATAAAATGTGACGGGAAAAATGAAAAAGGCATGTGCTTCTGCAACTGGTGCTTATGTTGCTGTAATTTGTAAATTAGAATAGAGGGGATAGGAGACGGTGATTGTGCAACTTTCAACAATTTTTTTTTTTTTTTCTGATCTACCTATAATATATAGTCTAACCTATAACCTATGTTGATGTACTGTGTGGATAAATGTTGTATATGAATGGATCAGAGACTGCGCTGAGTGACTGAAGAGCTGTGATTTTGTTCAAGTGAAAGGTGTGAGAAAGGTGAGTGTGTGTGTGAGAGAGTGAGTAGTGGTGATGAAGGGGCATGGAGGAGCCAGTTCCAAAAAGAGCACGATCAATTGCTTGCAAAGCGGGTCTTCTCCAAAGCTGGAGAGGTGGTGAGGCAGAAGAGGAGCCGATTAAAGTCCAGCACCGTTGAAATTATTCTTTTTTTGAATAAAATTGTTGAAAGTTGCACAATCACAGTCTCCTATCCCCTCCATTCTAATTTATAAATTACAGCAACATACGAGGGCTGTCAATAAAGTATAGGTCCTTTTTATTTTTTTCAAAAACTATATGGATTTCTTTCATATGTTTTTACGTCAGACATGGTTGAACCCTCGTGCGCATGCGTGAGTTTTTCCACGCCTGTCGGTGACGTCATTCGCCTGTGAGCACTCCTTGTGGGAGGAGTCGTCCAGCCCCTCGTCGGAATTCCTTTGTCTGAGAAGTTGCTGAGAGACCGGCGCTTTGTCTGATCAAAATTTTTTCTAAACCTGTGAGACACATCGAAGTGGACACGGTTCGAAAAATTAAGCGGGTTTTCTGTGAAAATTTTAACAGCTGATGAGAGATTTTGAGGTGATTCTGTCGCTTTAAGGACGGCCCACGGGGCGAGACGTCGCGCAGCGCTCTCAGGCGCCGTCGTCAGCCTGTTTCAAGCTGAAAACCTCCACATTTCAGGCTCTATTGATCCAGGACGTCGTGAGAGAACAGAGAAGTTTCAGAAGAAGTCGGTTTCAGCATTTTATCCGGATATTCCACTGTTAAAGGAGATTTTATTAATGAAAGACATGCGGACGGGTCTGCGCGTCGGGACGCAGCCGGCGCGGTGCGGCGGCACAGGAGAAACACCTCCGTGTTGATAACCATTTGTAAAATCCAAGCGGCTTTTGATGGCTTTCACTGGAGTGAGTATATGAGAAATTGTTTAACAGCTGGACATGTTCCAACTTGTCCTTAAGGCTTCCAACAGAGGTGTTTTTCCTGTGGCGGAGCGTCGCGGCGGCTGCGAGCCGACGCTGCAATCTGCCCGCACGTCTTTCATTAAAAAAATCTCCTTTAACAGTGGAATATCCAGATAAAATGCTGAAACCGACTTCTTCTGAAACTTCTCTGTTCTCTCACGACGTCCTGGATCAATAGAGCCTGAAATGTGGAGGTTTTCAGCTTGAAACAGGCTGACGACGGCGCCTGAATCACCTCGCACCGTGGGAAGTCCTTAAAGCGACAGTATCACCTCAAAATCTCTCATCAGCCGTTAAAATTTTCACCGAAAACCAGCTTAATTTTTCGAACCGTGTCCACTTCAATGTGCCTCACAGGTTTAGAAAAAATTTTGATCAAACAAAGCACCAGTCTCTCAGCAACTTCTCAGACAAAGCAATTCCGACGAGGGGCTGGATGACTCCTCCCACAAGGAGTGCTCACAGGCGAATGACGTCACCGACAGGCGTGGAAAAACTCACGCATGCGCACGAGGGTTCAAGCATGTCTGACGTAAAAACATGAATGAAATCCATATAGTTTTTGAAAAAAATAAAAAGGACCTATACTTTATTGACAGACCTCATAAGCACCAGTTGCAGAAGCACGTGCCTTTCTCACTTTTCCCGTCACATTTTATCCAAATATAGTTTGAGGAATGATAACACAAATCTACATATAGACTACAATAAAGGCTTTCATAACCATTATGTGTGCATCTGTAGGGACTATTTATTACATTAAAAAGACACAATAATACACATGACTTTTTTTTATTATTATTATTTTTCAAGAACAAACCACATCAGTCATGAATTAATGCAAACATTTATCAGGGCACTCGCTCAAGGTAATTCTCAAAGCAATCCAGCAGATGTCACCCTTCAAACTGTATCAAACGCGTTGAAGCAGTGTGTCGATTTTCAGCCAGTTGTGTTGCAGTGGCTCACTGGTTCATGAGGCTTCGAAATTGCCATCACTAAGCAGGAAAAAGCAGGATTTATTAGCCATATTGTGAAGGTAGCAGGAAATATGGGGCTTCAAAACGACACAGTCGTGGGGATAAGGTGGCCGTCAGTGCCATTCTGGCACCTGCCTGAGCCCCAGGTAAATGTTGAGTTGATGGGCATGGATAAAGGAGCTGCTGCTCGGCACCTTGAAGTGTACTTAAGTGAGCAGGAGGATTCTATTCTAATTTATACTGATGAGTTGAAAGAGGGACAGTCACATAAACTGGCTTTGGGATGTTCATTGCTGAACCACAAGTTAGGCAGAGTGTGCATGTGACTGATAACCTTTCTGTTTTCTCTGCTGAGCTTCTTGCAATCTTGTGGGCAGTGCGGTGGACGGAAGAGCATAGGCCCACACACTCTATCATCTAGAGGTGGGCGGATCGATCCTAATATCGATACCAACGCGGGTATTGATATTGAATGATCCGCATGTAAAAAGATCGATACTCAAGCTTTTTTTCTCTCCCACACGCACTGACTGCTGCACACGCAGATTAATCAAAGTCTACTCTCTGTCTGTAAGAGCAGCGCTGCCCTGTGTCACACAGCACGGAGCAGTGCACCCTTGTATTGTGGTTTGTCAGCCCTCTACCTCAGGAGATTTTGTTTTAAGTTGTGTTGTGATATTTTTTTAAACAAAAATGTTGATTGTGATAAAGTATTTTGTTGTCACGTACAATGTTTGGCGAAATTCTATCCTATGTCTTTTGGATCCTTTGGATCTGTGAAGCTTAAATATGAAAAAGTATCGGTATCAGTATTGATATTGCGATACTGGGCCTGTATTTACTTGGTATCGGATGAATACCAAAATTCCGGTATCACCCACCTCTACTATTATCCTCTCTGATTCTGCAGCTGCATTGTTGGCCCCTCGACACAGGACATCTGAGACGCGCCCTGACTTACTGAGACTTTGTGCTGTCTCTGACGAATTGAGAACAGTGACTCTAGTGTCCTATTTGTTTGGGTCCCTGGGCATTCTGGTGTAGGAAATGAAATAGCTGATGCATTGGCCAATGAATCACTTTGCAGAGGCACTATTGACCTTCACCTTGCACTGGAGAAGTACGAGTGTTACAGTATATGCAACAGGTATCTCCAAAATCAGTGGCAGCAAGAATGTGCGGGAAGCACAGGGGTGACTGCATTTTTCTTGTCCGCCGTCAGTTCAGGTCAGTAGGCAGCTCCATGCTTCTTGTCGTAGGGATGAGGTTGTATTTACTAGAATCGGAGCGGGTAATGGCTTAGTTCACAGCCAAAGCAGTTATAGATTTTCTGAAAAAGAACTCAACTTCCGAGGAGACTTTAGTTTGGTTTGTTTTGCTTTGTTTGTTATGTTCTTTTTTCTTTGTTATTTTATCACACCTCAGTCCAGTAGATGACGGTAGTGCACTGAGATTGCAAGCCGCCAATAAAAGTCACAGAAGAAGAAGAAGAAGAATTAGGTTACCGTCCGCAGGATCTGATTGGATGACAGCATATTTCATTGCCGGAAGTTAAACTCATTGCTCGCGCGGGAAAACACTGCTTTCTTCTGTGCGACAATAGCTTTATCCTCTAACTTTGATCCAAAACCAGACATTTAACAGAAATTATATTGTGGTCTAATGAGACGAACAGTTCTTTTGTTCGTCTTAAAGACGCTATTACGTTAGGTAAGTGAACTAGCGTTCATTTTATTTGCGGATTAAGTAACTGGCCGACTAACTTCACCTGTTTATCTAAGAATTATTCGATATTTAAAAGTTATGTCTTAAAAGTTGATTCCGGTAAAACTTACTTATGTTGTCACAAGAAGTCAAACTTGACGAGAGGAAACAATTTCCACAGGAAACATCAGCGCTCTCCCGCTTCGCCAAACCGCATTGAGAATTGTGTTGATTTAGTTTTGATACGCTTCAGACACAACAGAATTAATCACATCGCACTAAAACACCCGAAACTGACGATAAAACAATTCAATCTGTTGTTCGGCATTCAGCCACTTCATCTCTAATAACGTTATGAGGAAGATTATCTCTACGTTAGCTAAAGTATTGTGAAATTGGTTGGCCAGATTACAACTAAAATGTGTCAAGGGACACTGAAATACAGAGGACGATATCGGAAGGAAATTTGGCACATATTCATGGGTAATTTAATGGACACTGGTGTGATTTTTGGACACGTTCTTTGTGTCAAATCACACCACTGTTCTTTGTGTCATTTGTTGCTTTCACCAAAAAAAAAAAGACGTGAAAGTGGGTTGCAAATTCGCAAGAAGAGATTGAAGTGTTAAAATAAATCAGATATTCTATCAAAAAAATAAAATACAAACGGAAATATCACACTTAAACTGATCTGTACACTAATAGGTCAAATACGAATTTCTCTGTTTTACAGACTGCAAATCCAGCAGAATCTATACATCAGGCACATGTAATAACGTGGATTTACTGATGTCTTTTGCTTGTAAAATCATAATTTATTAATCCATAGTTTGATGTGATATTATTATTTAATTTAGCTGCTGTGTTGTTCTCTGCTGTGTGGGACATCCTGAGAACACAGGTACTGAGTGCTATGTGTAGTGGAGTCAGAGTCTTTGAATTCTGGTGTATGTTAGAAAGGAGTTTTGTAAACTACTGTGGTTTTTGGGTAGGCTTGTGGAATAAAGTAACTGGTGTGCTTTTGTTGGCAATAAAAGGTTTGTTGACCTCAAATTTGGGGATGGTGCCATTTATCTTTGGCATGGTTAGTTTTTGATGCCACAGATGTCTTCTCCTTGGGTACCACAGATGAAACTTTCAAATAATCACTTAGAAAAACTTTGAGTACTACTTACACTGTGAGGGATCATCAGTTAAATAGTTCTTAAAGTATGATTTTAAAAGTGGGGGGAAAAAAAAAACATGATTACAGGCATGAAAAAAAGGGAACTGACCGACCAACTTTGCATGCCAATAAAAACAACAGAATTGAGTCCATAATCCAATAGTTTCATTTTCTCGGTTAAATAAGTGAAGAAATGCTGGAAAGAAGTCAGAGGTGATAAGTGCAACTAATTTTCTTATTTTGTCTGACATCCCATGTAATCTAAAAAAAAATTCTTAGTAAATGGCCATCTTCCTGTAGGCCTGGACTGTTGGATCTTCTGAGAAGCCTCATCTGTCCTGTCTTGTTCATTCTCTGAGCAGTAGCCTATTTGAGAGTTTGGAACCTCTTTCAAGATGACTGGTTGTATTGATTTTTTTTTTTATGGTCATCCTACGATGTAGGAGATATCAAATAAAAGAAATGAGATTGACCAAAAGCCAGACTTCCTGTCAGAAATAAATACAGATGCTTGTGTTTAAAATAAAAAAGGGAAGCTCTAAAATTTTTTGATAAATACACAATTAATGACTGGTGATGTAATTGTCCCAGTTAACTACACCAAGACCTGGAGAAACTGCATCTCGTTCTGCCTGTAAGGGTCGAGTGACAATAAAAGTGAGTCTGAGTCTGAGTAATGGTTTGATTTTAATTACAACACCATAGTAACAGTACCTTCGGCTTGTCCTTCATTTCACTTGGGGTCACCACAGCAGATCCGAAGTAGATCTGCATGTTAATTTAGTTTACGCAATTTTAAGTTTTACGTTGCATCCCCTTCCTGACGCATCTCAACATTACATGGATGACCTTGAACTGGGAACCTTCCACACTGGCAACAAGCGCACTTAACCCCTTTGCCATCACGTCTGCCCCAATAATAATAATATTTTATTTATTTATTTGTTGTTTGTTTTTTCCACTATATTTTAGGTGTGTTGTGATTACAACCAGTTTTTCAATTGTGCATGCACATAAATACAAAATTAGTGACTGTGTTGCCGACTGAATGGTCCCCCCTAAAAATTGGTCCGCCTTTTTCATCTGCGTATGCGTCATTAATCATGGTTCACGGATTAAAACCTCATTTCTGCTTAAAACTCCACTCCAGTCATCATCTGTCTCAGCGACAGATATCTGAAGCTTTTGTACAACAATCATTTCTACATAAATTCTGCATTATTTCATCATAAAAGGTGGCGGAAGCAATCAGAGCACCAAGGCTAAATGAGCTGCTAGCTGATGCATTCACTGCGTGTTGGTCATTTCAAAGCGTCACAGAATTTTGCTGAGTTTCTGCTTAAAACAGCCCCGCTTCTGCTGAAAGCTGACTTTAGAATGATTTATGAGGCTTTACCTTTATCATCTGATGGTTAATAATCCTATTAATCCATTTGATCGCGTTGGGTGAAGAGACTTTGTCTCAGGCGTGCTGCTGTGGTCCAAAATGATGCATGCGCAGATGCAAAAGGTGGACCAATTTTTAGGGGCGGATTGTTTGGTCTGCGACAACGGCATTCAAACGAAAATACCACACGTTTTGACTGAACTGACCTGATTGTTTTTTTTGTGGCATTGTCTCAGATTCAATCTCTACGTGATTACTTACGTGTTCCTTCTCAGGTAAGGCTGTTTGTGTACCTTCTGTGTCCTTACTGTGAGGATGTAAACCTGTGATGTAACTGTGTCTGTAGTTTTGTTTGTCTTGGGTATTTTGATAGGAGGTGTCATGCAAGCCTTTTTAAAAGGAACAGCCGTTCAGGCTTCCAAGCTTCAAAAAGACAAGGCCACAGCAGGACCCAGCACAGAGAAAAAAACCAAGCCTATTCCTTGGGTAGAGAAATAGTAAGTGTGAAGAAAACAGACCTCAAATTGTTAATTTAAATACGTATGCACAAAGGAAACCCTGTGCTTCTGTGCATATTTTCATGACTTTGATGTTGTGTTAAATACTGGCTGGTTTTGTTTCTGTAATCCTCAGCAGACCAAAGTGTGTGGATGAGGTGGCCTTTCAGGAAGAGGTTGTAGCAGTGCTGAAGAAGTCCCTGGAAGGAGCAGATGTATGTATCATGCATTCCTGAGATTCTTTTCATAGTGCCATTTCCTTACAGCTACGCTAAATTCTTTCACTCTAAATGTGCACTTAGTGCACTTTCAGGTAAATATATATTTGGCAGGTGTTCTCCATTATTGGATATGTTAGGGGTGGGCAAATTTAAATTGTGAAGGCTCATGACCATGATACCGGTCGTATTAGATTTTAGCTAGTGATGCTAAAATTAAGCAATAAAGCAGTATTGAACCACTTTGCTAATTGTATTGAAAATGGGTTCATTCATTCAAAGTTTCATTTCAGTGACATCTAGTGGTGAAATACTAGACAACACTGTCAAAATATGTTCAGCTGATTCAGTATATGTTTAGTATCTGGGATTGAGAGAAGGTGTGCTTTACGAAGCAAAGTATGTGCAGGGAATTCAAGCTTCTCTACTATGGAAACCACCTGGACAACTGAGAGCCTACACAGAAACATTGCGACCAACTGTGGGCATGATGCCCTGTCACTGGTACGTAAGCTGGAAAGGACGGCTAAAAAGATAGCTAACATTAGAAACCACTTAAGATTTAACCTAAGATGCAAACAAAACAATGTTATTCCCAAATGCATGAAGCAAAAGGCACTAGAAGCAGGTCACACAGCAGAAAAGATCCAGCACAGTTACCTTAGGAGGATTTTGGGTCTTAGAATTAGAAGGCTTCATTTTAAAATATTAGACCTCCAAAATAATCTTGATAGTCCTTACAAAAGGTTAGAAACCTTAGTGGGGGAAGAGGCCCATAATAAGATCACAAAGTTCATAGTTAAAATTCAAATGGCTGAGCATTTAAAAAGTAAGGAGCCGCAAATCAGGAAGTTTCACAACCTTTTAGTGCAGAAAAGGCGTACTTTCAGGGGGAGTAGTTTTAAAGATACACCCAGACAAATTAGTGACAACAGGGAAAATTGGGTAAAGAATCTGTCCGACAGGGTTCTTACACAGACAGAAAAGGATGTGCTCGCTAAAGGACTAAATTTCTCAGTGACCCCTAAACATATACATACAGTAGATTACATCACTGCAGTAGAGTCAGCCATTAAACATAACAGTTTGTCAGAGTTAGAAGCTGGGGACCTCCGTCTATGAGTCACAGCAGTGCTTAACAGTGCTAAGCCTCCTCCGTCCAACATCACAGGAGAAGAACAGAAAGCTTTGGCAGCACTGCAGAAGGACCAAAGCATCCTTATCCTGCCAGCGGATAAAGGCAGATGCACGGTGGTCCTGAACACATTAGACTACGAGGCCAAGATCAACAACTTGCTCAGTGACTCCAGTACATACGAACGTCTGAAGAGAGACCCCACGAGTGGCTATAAGAAGAAAATCATTAGCTACCTCCAAAACCTGGAGAAAGAGGGACTCATCGACAGGCAGACATACTACAGACTGTACCTAGGGGACACCACTCCATGCATCTATGGACTGCCCAAAATCCACAAACAGGACGTGCCACTCAGGCCTATTGTATGTACAACCCCTGGCAAAAATTATGGAATCACCGGCCTCAGAGGATGTTCATTCAGTTGTTTAATTTTGTAGAAAAAAAGCAGATCACAGACATGACACAAAACTAAAGTCATTTCAAATGGCAACTTTCTGGCTTTAAGAAACACTATAAGAAATCAAGAAAAAAAGATTGTGGCAGTCAGTAACGGTTACTTTTTTAGACCAAGCAGAGGAAAAAAATATGGAATCTCTCAATTCTGAGGAAAAAATTATGGAATCACCCTGTAAATTTTCATCCCCCAAATTAACACCTGCATCAAATCAGATCTGCTCATTGACATTGACCCTATGCCATGACATTGACCCTATGTGTCTTTTTGCAAGGAATGTTTTTGCAGTTTTTGCTCTATGGCAAGATGCATTATCATCTTGAAAAATGATTTCATCATCCCCAAACATCCTTTCAGTTGTCCAAAATATCAACATAAACTGATGTAATGACAGCCATCTCCCCAGTGCCTTTACCTGACATGCAGCCCCATATCATCAATGACTGTGGAAATTTACATGTTCTCTTCAGGCAGTCATCTTTATAAATCTCATTGGAAAGGCACCACACAAAAGTTCCAGCATCATCACCTTGCCCAATGCAGATTCGAGATTCATCACTGAATATGACTTTCATCCAGTCATCCACAGTCCACAATTGCTTTTCCTTAGCCCATTGTAACCTTGTTTTTTTCTGTTTAGGTGTTAATGATGCCTTTCGTTTAGCTTTTCTGTATGTAAATCCCATTTCCTTTAGGCGGTTTCTTACAGTTCGGTCACAGACGTTGACTCCAGTTTCCTCCCATTCGTTCCTCATTTGTTTTGTTGTACATTTTTCGATTTTTGAAACATATTGCTTTAAGTTTTCTGTCTTGACGCTTTGATGTCTTCCTTGGTCTACCAGTATGTTTGCCTTTAACAACCTTCCCATGTTGTTTGTATTTGGTCCAGAGTTTAGACACAGCTGACTGTGAACAACCAACATCTTTTGCAACATTGCGTGATGATTTACTCTCTTTTAAGAGTTTGATAATCCTCTCCTTTGTTTCAATTGACATCTCTCGTGTTGGAGCCATGATTCATGTCAGTCCACTTGGTGCAACAGTTGTCCAAGGTGTGATCACTCCTTTTTAGATGCAGACTAACGAGCAGATCTGATATGATGCAGGTGTTAGTTTTGGGGATGACAATTTACAGGGTGATTACATAATTGTTTCCTCAGAATTGAGTGATTCCATATTTTTTTTCCTCTGCTTGGTCTAAAAAAGTAACCGTTACTGACTGCCACAATCTTTTTTTCTTGATTTCTTATAGTGTTTCTTAAAGCCAGAAAGTTGCCATTTGAAATGACTTTAGTTTTGTGTCATGTCTGTGATCTGCTTTTTTTCTACAAAATTAAACAACTGAATGAACATCCTCCGAGGCCGGTGATTCCATAATTTTTGCCAGGGGTTGTAGCACAGATTCCATCACATACAATTTGGCCAAGCACCTCAAGTGGATTTTGGCTCCTCTAGTGGGTAACTCAGACCACCATGTGGAGAACACACAAGATTTTGTGAACAAGATCAAGGACCTGCAGCTGGAGGCAGATGAAACTATGGTGTCATTTGATGTGACTTCGTTGTTCACCTGCATCCCCACCGCTGAGGCCATCTCAGCTGTGAGGCAGAGACTGCTGGAGGATGTGTCTCTACCTAAAAGGACCAAACTCACACCAGACCACATCTGCCAACTCTTGGAGATCTGTCTTAACACCACATATTTCCTGTTTAGGGGGAATTACTACAGGCAGATCCATGGTTGTGCGATGGGGTCTCCGGTATCCCCCATTGTGCCCAATCTGTACATGGAGCGAGTGGAGAAGACAGCCTTGACGTCGTTCACGGGCATCTCTCCCAGTCACTGGTTCAGATATGTCGATGACACATGGGTTAAAATCAAGCAACAGGAGGTCGAGGACTTTACAGAACACATCAATTCGGTGGATTCCAATATCAAGTTCACACGTGAGGATGCCAGAAACAACCATTTAGCCTTCTTGGACTGTGATGTTACGATTGGAGAGAACAGGCAGCTCCAGACAGTGGTTTACAGAAAACCCACTCACACTGACCAATATCTGCTCTTTGGCTCAAACCACCCCCTTGGACACAAGCTCGGGGTGATCAGGACTCTTCAACACAGAGCCCTACAGGTGCCCACAACTGCAGAGGGAAGGGCTAAAGAACAACAACTTGTACGGAAAGCCCTCACAGTATGTGGGTACCCACGATGGTCCCTGGACAAAGTGCAGAAGTCCCAGAAAACAGAGACCAGATAGACAGACAGGAGACGGAGACAAGAAGAGGAGTGTCTCTCCCTTATTTAGCAGGAGTAGGGGAAAAACTACAGAGGATCTTCAGACAGCACAAAATCCCAGTTTACTTTAAACCGGTTAACACCTTGAGACAGAAATTAGTTCACCCTAAGGACAGGATCCCTAGTTACAAACAGAGCAATGTAGTGTATTCTATCAGATGTCAGGAAAACTGTAACGAACACTACATAGGTGAGACTAAGCAACCTTTAAACAAGAGGCTATACCAGCACCGCAGAGAGGTCGCCAGTGGACCTCAGTCTGCGGTTCATCTCCACCTGAAAGACACTAACCACACATTTGAGGACAAGGAAGTTAAAATCTTAGCCAGAGAGAAGAAATGGTTTGAGAGAGGTGTCAAGGAAGCATTCTTTGTAAAACAGTTGAAACCCAGCCTTAACCGGGGAGGGGTCTGAGACACGCTTTGTCCCCTGTTTACAATGGGGTACTCAGGTCAAAACAGTTTGTCTTTTGTTCATGGTAATGAGTCATTCACATCATCAGGAGAGTCGTCAAGGGAGCCATCAGGGGAGGCTTCCATCCCATCATTAGGAGAGTGCACAATAGGTGCTAATTAGAGCTATTGTTTAGTCACTAGCCTATAGCAGTCGGCCTCTCGGTAGGAGGGGTCTGGTTAGGTTAAAAAAACTGCAGGTTTTGTTGGCTTCTGCTTTATTCTTCTCTACAAGAGTCAAGACAGAAGTTAGACTACCAGAGCAAGAATTTTAGCTGAGGAAGCTTCTGTGATTTGAAGCGAAACGTCCTCACGTCAAGCAACCCAGTCCAGTGGAAGATTCAAGCTTCTCTATTCAAGCTTCTCTACTATGTGCAGGGAAGGTGGGCTGTGCTTGTGTTACTCAGGACACTCATGAATTTTGGGGATGGGAATTCAGAGATTGTTATTTAGGACACAAAATAGGTGCAGGGAAAGTGGGTTGTGCTTGTGTAACAGACTCATGAAATTTGGGGATGGGAATTCAGAGGTTTTTTTTGAGGGATAAGTTTTTTCCACTGTTTGTGGACTCATGCGATTTCTTTTTTGCTGACAACTTCTCCAGCTTTTAAAAAAAACACAAGAGCTCACAGGAATTATACATCGGATGCCATGATTGAAGTTCAGAGATACATGACTGATCCTCCCTTGCAAAGATCGGAGGATCCTCTGGTGTCCTGGAATGACCACAGAAATGTTTACCCACATTTATTCTTGTTGGCTAAACAATATTTATGCGGCCTTTACAACCGCACATGCAACTGTACCTAATTTACAAACTGCAACATTACTACCTTTTAAGTTGCTTGTTTAGTAATAAAGTACTCACCTTATTAGGACTGATCAGCTCAAATTGTTCCAACATTTGAGAACGGCTTCTCTTCCTGGTTGGCTCCATGTTGATCCAAAAGTAGTGATGATAACAACTCTGAAAACAAACCCACATGTTGTTTGTTGTGACGGGTGCCTTTAAGGTGTGTTTTGGCACGCAGAAGCTTCCTGAAGCAAGTCTCACGTCAACGACTCATCTCGCGATATGAAGCGATTCATTCGGGACTGATTCAGTCACTGCTTCATATGTTCTCGCTTACGTCATTTGCTCTGCCGCAAAGCAAGCTTTAAAGCAGTGGTTCAAAGAGAACGCAAGTTCGAGTTTGAAGCAAGGATCGGAGCTTTGGTGTCAGACTGACATCACTAATTTTAGCCACTCTGTTGTGTAAAGTTACGTAGACCTTCGTGGGAAGCACCTTGGGGCTGCTTATAAATTGAACTGAGTTAGCAGGTGTTTTTAATAATGTGCTCCTCTTCTCAATTTAAAGTCCTGATCATCTATGAAATCACCTCCTCATGTGATCAGTAGCCAGGAAAAGCTGCACCGTCTTGTGGTTCTTGAGCCACCTTCTTGACCCATTGTATTTGTTCAGTGTAAAAAAAAAAATAGTGAAATTTCAAGGGTGGTGAAACAGCAGAAGCTATAGAAAGCTCAGAGGATCTGTGGTCTTGGAACTGAACTCCTCAGGGCCGGTTGAAATACAGTCTTGACTGCATTCTGGGGGGCATTCTCTGGAATAAAAGAATGTGCTTGTCATGACTGTCTGCAAAGGAAAATCACCTTGTCCTTTGTGTCTGTGCTGGGGAAGGTACTTGCCAAGATGATTCTTAATATAATTCAGTCCCAGTTACTTGCTATGTATCGTTTGGAGTAGTCTGGTGTCATGTCAAATAAGTCAATCATTGATCACATCCTAGCTCTGCAAGTACTTGTTGATGACACATGCAAATGTTAACCATGCTTCTTGGTAACCTACTGTGTGCTTATTTTGCAAAGTGGATTGTTTATGGCAGGGGTGTCCGAGTTCGGTCCTCGAGATCTACCTTCCTGATACTCTTAGTTGAAAGACTCATTAGCAGGCTTTTAATGAGCCTTTCATTGGATTCAGGTGTGTTGGAGCAGGGAGACAACTAAGAGTGTCAGGAAGGTAGATCTCGAGGACCGAACTTGGGAACCCTGTTTTATGGGATGTCTTAAAATTTAATGTGGTCCCCAGTAACTTGCTGGACCTAGTTGGCCAATACAGTGGTACTGTGAGTGGCAGTCTTCGAAGAAATGCAGATGAACAACTCAGAGGAGAAAGAGGAAGGAGAGCGAGCAAGATCCTGACCAACAGAAGCTTCCCAAGTTGATGCCAATCAGTGGATGTCCTGATTATAGCACCGGAGAAGCTGAGTTATTTATCGTAGTGTCTAGGATTTCAGTTGTCCTAGAGTCATTCCATATGTGGTGAATATGTTGAAGTTGTAGAGGTACACTTGTCTTGGTAGCAGCGTTAATGTTTCCTGATTGTTGGCCTTTGAGATCGTACAATACAATAGGAAGACCTTATGAAGTCACAAGGTCCCTGACAGAGGTGTTTTGGTGGTGTTGATTGATATCTTTGGAAGTCTTTTGGAGTCCTGTCATTTCCTGTCTTCGTGTATGGTTGTGAGATTTGGGTGTGAACCACTGACCTCAGGCAGTTACTAGGTGTCTTCAGTGCTTTGTTTCTACAGAGGATCATGGGTGCTGTTGGAAAAAACTTAGTGTGAAATGAATAGTTATTTGGGAAGATGGATCAGATGAAGTATGTCATTTGCATTGTGAGGGAATGGCAGCTATGACATCTTCACCATGTGGTGTGTGTCTTCTGAGCATGATGCAACACATAGGCACCTGAGCATTGAGAGCATTAGCAACTGGAAAAACATAAGAAGAATCCCACCTGCCACCTGGTCGTTTACTGTTATTTTTAGGTGGGTGGGGCAGGGTTAGTAAAATAAAATCATGCTAATGCTAAACAATATTTCACAAAAAATGTTAAAAATAGCTCATATCAATATATGTAGTTTTAAGAAACAAGTTAATTGAAATTGAAAATTTAAGTGCTGAACAAAATTTTCAAATACTGGCAGTGTCAGAAACTCACTTAGATTCAACTTTGGAAGATAGTTCAGTTACAGTCAGTGGGTACAATATATTCCGTCGAGACAGAGATGCACATGGAGGTGGAGTGGCAATTTATGTTCAAAGTCACTTGCCAGTAAAAGTGAGATATGATCTAATGCTGAATTCTATTGAATCCATTTGGATACAGGTATATTTAAAACATCTCAAGCAATTCTCATAGGATGTTGTTATAGACCTCCAAATTCATGTAAAGATTATTTAGATAAAATTGATCAGATGCTTGATCATGTCACTAGTACAGATTCTGAGGTGTTTTTGCTCGGTGACCTGAACATTGACTGGACTATGAATTGTCCAATGAAATCTAGACTGATGACACTGGCAACGGCATATGGTCTGACACAAATGATATCTGAACCGACCAGAGTGAGTCTCAAAATTGATGGAACTGAGGTGGCAACATGTATTGACCATATATTTACAAACAGACCAAATCTCTGTTTGAATGCCTCTTCTACATCTGTAGGATTTACTGATCACAACTTAATAGGCATTATCAGGAGAACAAAAGTTCCCAAGGCTGGTCCTAAAATTATAAGGAAGAGATTTTTAAAATATTTTAATCTTGACAAGTATGTGGATGAAATCATACATGTAAATTGGTCTGAAGTAATGACTGAAAAAGATCCAGAGAAAGCTTTTCAAATATTTGACGATCTATTAACAAAAATTGTCAACAAATATGCACCTATTAAGAAATGTATTGTATCCAACTCAAACAGTCCATGGCTGGATGTCAACTTGAAAGCACAAATGAAGGAAAGAGATAAAGCCAAGCAGACTGCAATAATATCTGGAAGTGAGTTTGACTGGAAAGTATATCGTAAACTTAGAAACTTTGTGGTGAAAGAAAACAAGAAAAAGAAAAGATTATACTATTATGAGAAATTTAAAACTTTTACGGACAGTAAACAGTTATGGAGAAGTCTCAATTCCTTCCTGTATGGTAATACATCAACTCCACTGGTCTTGGAAACAAATGAGGGATTTTTAACTAAATCTGACGAAATTGCAAATTATTTAAATAATTATTTTATAGAAATGATAGACGCATTCAGAAATACATTAAAATCAGAAAATGAAAATCAGTCATTTGAGATAATAAAAGAAAATATGAAATCAAAAAAGTGTAATTTTTGCCTTAAGGTTCTAAGTATAAATGAAGTTGAACAATATTTGAAGACACTAAAAGACAAACCTCCAGGAGTAGATGAACTAGATGGGCGCCTCCTAAAACCTGTAGCCTCAATAACTGCACCAGCCATAACCCATATAATTAATCAATGTTTTAATGAAAATAAATTTTTGGGCGCTTGGAAAATATTAAAAATTATAGCATTGCCAAAAAATAAAAAGTGTCATTTTCTGCAACGAATAGTAGACCTATCAGTTTACTTCCGGTATTGAGTAAATTAATGGAAAAAATTATGTATGATCATATTAACGCTTATTTTAGAGAGAATAATTTAATAACAAATTATCAGCATGCTTATAGAGAAAAGCATTCAACAGTGACTGCACTGACCCTAATGACTGATGACTGGTTATGGGAAATGGACAAAGGTAACATTATTGGGACAGTATTATTAGACTTCTCCACTGCTTTTGATCTCATTGATCACAAAATTCTTCTAAAAAAAACTTGAATGTTATGGCTTCTCCAAATCTGCTGTGCAATTTATTAGTGATTATTTATGTGACAGAAAACAATTAGTGTATTACAATATAATGGATGTTTTTCAAATGTTTTCACTGTGAAACATGGTGTGCCACAGGGCAGCTGTCTTGGTCCGCTTTTATATTCTATCTTACAAATGATCTACCATTAGTGCTTGATACAGCAAGCATTTCAAGGTTTGCAGATGACACAACAGTCTATATGGCTGGGAAATCAATTGAGGAAGTTGAAACAAAACTTGAGCAGGAAATTAAAAAGGTTGAAAATTGGATTGAAGACAACAAACTCATTCTGAATGTAGGAAAAACAGTAAGTATTGTCATTGGAACTAAACATTCCTTAAGAGCAGAACCACAGTTAAATATTGTAATGAAAAATACAGTTGTTAAACAAGTGGAAGAAGTCAAGCTCCTTGGAGTCTGTATTGACAGCCAACTGTCCTGGGACAAACAAATAAATAATGTAGTCTCTAAAATGGGACGGACTTTGGCAGTGATAAGAAGATGTTCAAGATATTTAACTAAACCAGTGATACCATATGTCATTCAAAGTTTGGTGTTGTCTCAGTTGGATTATTGTGCAGTTGTCTGGTCAAATACTTCAGTAAATAATGTAAAAAAAATTACAGCTTGTGCAAAATAAAGCTGCATGTGTGGTGTTAAAATGTGGTTTTAGGACGAGTGTGGATACAATGCATAAACGCCTCTCTTGGCTTTTGGTGAGGGACAGGTGGCTATATGTAAAAGCAAACTTTTTAAGAAATATTATTACAACTCAGATACCGTCTGTCCTTTACCAACAACTGCCTTTTAGTAAAGATACTCATTTTTATCCAACCAGGCATGCCAAGGACTGTGTTTCATTTTGCCTAAATGTAAAACAAACCAGAGTCAACGGACAGTGATGTTTCGAGCCATGAGAGAATGGAATCATTTACCACTAAAGTTAAGGGAATTGAGCAGTGGACTGGGTTTTAAAAAGTATTATCTGAGGCAAATGGTTGAAGTATTGTGATGTATTATGAATTGATTATGAATGAATTTATTCTGAATGTATTATGAATTTTCATTATGATTTACAGGCCTTAATGGAAATCTATTATGTTATTGTACTGAAACTGTGATTAAAACATGAATGGACCCCAGGAAGAGTAGCTGATGCAGTTATACTGCAGATGCTAATGGGGATCCAAATAAATAAACACACTGTACTCACTCTTAATGCCTCTGTCATTAAAACTACAATGATTTCCTGAGTACTTTCTCACAATATTACAGAACAGTAGAAAATGTTTAGCTACAACACTTATGTGATGGATTCAGTTTAGACTGTGAGATCCTCTGATTCAGTGTGTTTGTGCATGTTAATTGTAGCTTCCCAACCTGCTCTTCTATGGCCCACCTGGAACAGGAAAAACCTCAACTATTTTGGCTGCTGCTAGAGAACTTTTTGGGTGAGTACATTGTATAAATTGTTGATGAAACAAAAAATGTGTTCCTTTGCTTTTAGTTTGTGGTTTGTAAGTTAACCTGTACATAAGAACTGTGGAGGCTGAGGTGCTTATTTTTCTTTTACAGACCGGATCTGTACAGGCAGAGGGTTTTGGAACTAAATGCCTCAGATGAACGAGGTATCCAGGTTATCAGAGAGAAGGTCAAGAACTTCGCTCAGCTCACCGTAGCCGGCAGTCGTTCTGAGTGAGTGATATACAGTGATGGGAGTTTTTATTGCCGTGGACAACGTTTCCGAATTACGTTTGTTTCCCTGGCCCACGTTGGATTTAGTTTATGGTCTGATTTCATGATGTTCGTATTTGTAAAATCGTTTGGAAACGCCTCTGGTGAGACTCCACAGTGGATATTAAGTCTCACGTTTTCACGTCCTGATCCGGACCAAGACTGAAGGATAAATGTAATGTGCCGCCGCTCGTCCACACAGTGGTGAATGACAGACGCCGTTACAGATTTTACCGTGAACTCTGCGTCGTGTTGAAACTACCAAGTAAATGGATAGAAGCGTTCTGCTGCAGGAAGACAATTTAAAGTTCATCAGGAATAAATTTGAATGGGACTGGTTCCAGCAAAAGGACCAAAACGCTGACCCAACTTTTTCTTAATCATCGTTTATACAGGAAAGCTAACACTCCCAGTGAGTCTTTGATCTTACTCTATCATGTTTTTGATGGCATGCGTTGTCAGTTGATGTTCAAGTTATTTCGCACAAATCAAAATTTATAACTCGATATGTGTATTTACTGAGCTAGCCTGCTAAATCTGCATTTTGTGGTTTCTTCTGTTACATCGCTGTGAAATATTCATGTGGAGGAAAATGTGATGATGCTCATAGAATGCTCATAGTCAAATATTGATGTGAAAAATGTTTGTGTGTTGTTTTGCGTGACACGTAAATTGTCAGTATGGTAGAACTGGAGGGAAAAATCTGTTAGTGAATAAGAATCAAATTTAAACCCAAATCAATGTTTCTGAGCACTAAAAGTGATGTTGGTGACTTAATGAACAGTAGATGCAGCATTACTTGTATCAAGTTTTTGTGTTCATGTTAAGACACTGAGTTGTTATAAAAGTACAAATTGCTGAAGTCAAAAGTTTAGATAAATGTAGAGGTAGAACAGTTATGCTGCGTTTACACATAACGATGACAAGTCACGAATGCCACGAAGTACACATTCTTGGCCGCTGATCACGAATGTGATGATTCGGGGCAGAGGCGTCAGGTGTCCTCAGGAACTGCTGCAACCTGTTATCATGCGTTACGATTAATGGCACGTGTTGCTGGAGAATTATCAGCAAACCATTACGCACGGTCAAGAATAGTGTTCCGCATTGCTGCGCGCTATTGCGCGTAACAGCGCATTAAGTTCTGTCACATTGTGAACGAGGTGAATTGTCTCCACACACACACCCATATTCATCCAACCGAATTCAGATCACTCCAGTTTTTCAGAAGAACTTTGTGACTGCATGCGTAGTTGGGCTCTGTGTCATGGAGTGGCGCAGAGAGGAGGAGGAGGACAGAGCCAGATGTGTGGCTTCATGCCGCTCTCGTCTCACTTTTTTTCCCAAACATCAGGCACATGCAGCAGGTGGAACACCTGCAGGAACGCGCTGAAGAGCACTGAAATTAGACTTTTAGCTGACTTGGTGTCAGCAATCAAACTGAATGCGATGCAGCAGGGTTTAATTGTGCGCGCACTTCTTCCTCCGCCGGACTGGAGGAGGTGAAGAGATGTCTGGCTGCACGTGAGTCTCCTCTCGCTCCTCTGGTTGCTCAGACTCGTTCTCCCGCTCATCGGTTACAACAGCAGGTGGAACACCTGCAGGAGCGTCCTGAGGAGCTTCAGCAGGAACTGCGGAACGACACTTGGAGCTGAGTTTAATTGTGCGCACGTGACAGAAAACTGATTTGTCGTGGCGCGCAGTGAAATGTGACGCCACGTTACAAGTTGTGTCAAAACTTGACAATTTCCGTGTCACTTCGTAATAACACGTGACAGTTTGGGCTCCAAGAACCATCACAGGAACCACTACGAACGTTGTCACCTTCTATTAAGGATCAGTACTCATCAAGACGGATCAATACGCTCAGTTGCGACCTCCACGACGTGAGACGAAATGAGGGTGGTGTGTAACATTCGTGGAAGATTTTTTGACAGGCAAAAACATGCTCCACGAATATCAAGAATATCACGCACCAACACTCACTATTAAGAAACATATTCAGATGCATTAAGTCACATTAAGAATGTCAGGAATGTGTCACGAATGACAGAAAAATGACATTTGTAACGCGTCTTGGTTATGTGTAAACGCACCTTAAAAGTCCTGTGTGTGTGTGTGTGTGTGTGTGTGTGTGTGTGTGTGTGTGCGCGCCCGTGCTTTTTTTTTTAAAGTATATTTTGTTTACTTTTTGCTTTATTGAAGCAGTGTGCATTCACAAACATTGTCATAATCAGGGGTCTGTATTATTATTATTATTAATTTTTTATTATTAATTTTTGTCTGGCTAATCATGAACAACACACAAAAGAAAAAAAGAAAAACAAAATATCAAGACATCAAGATTTCTCTGAATGCTCACCATTATTCATGTCCTGTACAGTCATCAAAATGTCAGGCGTAAGAATGCACCAAAAGATGACTGTTAGGGTTCCATCCCGTGTTCCTCAAAGCAGCATATTAATCATCATCAAGAACCCCCCCCCCCCCCCCCCCCCCCCCCCCACACACACACACAGAGTCACCACAGCAGATCTCAGATTTGGCACAAGTTTTACTCTGGATTTGCAGTACTGAGCCAATATGCTTTCCAAGTCTGTACTCAAGAAAATGAACAAAGGGACATCATCTATTTTTAAATAAGTCATACATCCCTTTAATAGGATAAGTAATCGTTTCTAAGGATGCACATATTGACGTTCTGTTAACCATTCTCTAATATTTGGTCTGTTTATCTTTTTATGATAACGCTAACATCCGTTTTACTGCAGCAAACATAAATCTGAGCACATTTGCTCTTTCTTCCTCAGCTTAAGTGCATTTGTATAACAGCTGGGGGAGCTTGGGCTCCAAAGTAAATTGTATTGATATTGTATTGATTTTCTTTTTTATTATTTTTATTTTGTTTCATTCTCAATTTTCTACATATATTTTCAATATTTTATTTTCAATTTTATTTATATATATAATATATATATGAGAGTGAGGTGTCCTCCACCCAAAGCCAGTCTAATGCTTGGTGCACTGAGGGAAAAACTGTCACTCTTCACATATGTATGGACCATAGATTGTAGAAGCGTTCCTTATAAACATGAAACCATACTTATTATTATCATTATTATTACTATTATTATTATTGCAGTGGAAAGCCATGCCCTCCTTTCAAGATCATCATCTTGGATGAGGCGGATTCTATGACGGCACCAGCTCAGGCTGCTCTCAGGCGGACCATGGAGAAGGAGACCCGCACCACTCGCTTCTGTCTCATCTGTAACTACATCAGCAGGTTGGTAGGCTGATGGGTAGGCTGAGTCAAACTCACTCTCTCTCTTTGCACAAAGCCTGACTCTCACATGTCTGTGTTTAGGATCATTGAGCCTTTGACCTCCAGATGTTCCAAGTTTCGCTTCAAGCCTTTAGCCAATAATATCCAAGAGGCACGCCTCCTAGAAATCTGTGAGAAGGAGAATCTGAAGCACACTAAAAAGGTAAAACTTAAAAATAAAAAAGAGACCATATTTCTGTGACACTTTATAAGAATGACAGATTCACCATCACTTACCAGAGGCCTTAAGGCACCTCGCACAAATTTCATCCCCCACACTGGCACGCAGTCTTGCATGCCAATGAGTAAACCTATGTTAAACTGTGCATGAACTGTTGGCAAGTGTGTGCCAATGCACAAAGAAAATTTTGAAATGTTAAACATTTTTGGTACACATTAATTTTGTGCCACTTTTGTGAACGTGTTGTGAACATTGTGCATCCTATTCAAAAGCACTGCATGCGATGAGAGAATGGTTTCTTCAGCCAAGTTCTAAGAGCAAATACGTCATCGCCTACAAAATGATATGGCACAACCTTTATTTTATATAGCGTGGCGTCAAGCGGGACAAAGCAGGACGCATTGGCACAGTGAATTGCACGACATTACGGGATCAAATTCATGCAAATGTCGAGGTGCCTTTAGTGCTATTGAAAGGGATTTAACAGCAATGTTAAGAATTTAATTATTACCGAAATTTTCATGCATACAGTAGTGTTCAGAATAATAGTAGTGCTATGTGACTAAAAAGATTAATCCAGGTTTTGAGTATATTTCTTATTGCTACATGGGAAACAAGGTACCAGTAGATTCAGTAGATTCTCATAAATCCAACAAGACCAAGCCTTCATGATATGCACACTCTTAAGGCTATGAAATTGGGCTATTAGTAAAAAAAAAAAGTAGAAAAGGGGGTGTTCACAATAATAGTAGCATCTGCTGTTGACGCTACAAACTCAAAATTATTATGTTCACACTGCTTTTTTAGCAATCCTGTGAATCTCTAAACTAGTATTTAGTTGTATAACCACAGTTTTTCATGATTTCTTCACATCTGCGAGGCATTAATTTTGTTGGTTTGGAACCAAGAGTTTTGCTCGTTTACTAGTGTGCTTGGGGTCATTGTCTTGTTGAAACACCCATTTCAAGGGCATGTCCTCTTCAGCATAAGGCAACATGACCTCTTCAAGTATTTTGACATATCCAAACTGATCCATGATACCTGGTATGCGATATATAGGCCCAACACCGTAGTAGGAGAAACATGCCCATTTCATGATGCTTGCACCACAATGCTTCACTGTCTTCACTGTGAACTGTGGCTTGAATTCAGAGTTTGGGGGTCGTCTCACAAACTGTCTGCGGCCCTTGGACCCAAAAAGAACAATTTTACTCTCATCAGTCCACAAAATATTCCTCAATTTCTCTTTAGGCCAGTTGATATGTTCTTTGGCAAATTGTAACCTCTTCTGCACATGTCTTTTATTTAACAGAGGGACTTTGCGGGGGATTCTTAAATAAATAAATGTAATAAATTAGCTTCACACAGGCGTCTTCTAACTGTCACAGCACTTACAGGTAACTCCAGACTGTCGTTGATCATCCTGGAGTTGATCAATGGGTGAGCCTTTGCAATTCTGGTTAGTCTTCTATCCATTTTGATGGTTGTTTTCCATTTTCTTCCACGCGTCTGTTTTTTTTTTGTCCATTTTAAAGCATTGGAGATCATTGTAGATGAACAGCCTATAATTTTTTGGACCTGCGTATAGGTTTTCCCCTCTCCAACCAACTTTTTAATCAAACTACGCTGTTCTTCTGAACAATGTCTTGAACGTCCCATTTTCCTCAGGCTTTCAAAGAGAAAAGCATGTTCATCCTTAAATAGGGGACACCTGATTCACACCTGTTTGTTCCACAAAATTGACGAACTCACTGACTGAATGCCACACTACTATTATTGTGAACACCCCCTTTTCTACTTTTTTTACTAATAGCCCAATTTCGTAGCCTTAAGAGTGTGCATATCATGAATGCTGGGTCTTGTTGGATTTCTGAGAATCTACTGAATTTGCTGGTACCTTGTTTCCCATGTAACAATAAGAAATATACTCAAAACCTGGATTAATCTTTTTAGTCACATAGCACTACTATTATTCTGAACACTACTGTAGTTCTTTTATTTTCAGATACGAAAAGTACAAGAACTCCCGCTGTGAACAAAATGGGTGACAGCTTATAAAAAAGATTCCAGCCGAGGGCTGCATGTCTTTTTCAACACTGTGACATATGTACACCAACCTTCATTTATATAAACGCATGTCCTGCGTGCCCTCGTCTTCCCAAAGAGCTCCGTTACACGGTCCGCGCGCAGGAGCTGGAAGCTGGACAGATGTAGAGGGCTGTCGGGGATATGTTCACTGAGCCAGATTTCAGTGAAATACAATGCAGTGGATCTGCCAAAGTTTGAGTTTTTCCTGTTGAGGAGCAGCAATTCATCCATCTTGTTCGACAGAGAGCAAACGTTGGTGAGGTGAATAGACAGGAGCACAGTGTATAATCCCCGCTGCCTCAGTTTCACGAGCGCACTGCCTCGCTTCCCTTGCTGGTGTCTGTTGTAAACTCTGTACAGAGCTGCTGCTCCTCCAACCAAAACATCTGTAAAACTCCCTGGTTCGGTGAAAACTGATGAAAAAGTTGCAGCAGAGGACAGTCCAACATTTATGAGCTCTTCCCTTGGTGTAAGAGACCAAGGAAAAAGAGTAGAGCGCAAAAAATGGGAAGTGTCCAGCTGCACAGAGGGGATCCCTGTGGAGTACAGTGTTCACACAAAAGATTGCTAACAATAACATTATTGCATGGTTAGCTGTTTTGTAGCATTTTAAACGATAAGGTGAGAAGCACTGGTGTATTTACGGAACTACTGGAATGTATGGGGAACTGTTATGTAATGCTGTTTTTGTGAAAAGATGCATCATGGCAACCACAGGGGAACACCTACAAGGGATATTTGGTGGCCAGAGTATTGTTTTGTGGCACAGGCCACTGATCCATGGTTAATGTTGAACTTTGCCTAAGCTGCTCTGTCAAATTACATTATATATTGTGGCGACCCCGAACAAAAAACCGGGAGCAGCTGAATGAACAACAACATTTGCAAGTTAAGAAAAATGCAGACAGGCAAGTGTGATATTGGTCTTTCTTTTGGTCTAGAGTATAGCAGCATTGGTGAAGGTGTCTGAGGGAGACCTGCGGAAAGCCATCACCTTCCTCCAGAGTGCTGCTCGCCTCAGTGTGGACAAGGAGATCACAGAGCAAGGAGTTATTGAATTAGCTGGGGTGAGAAATATTTCTTTGAGTCATGGAACAGAATGGAGGAGACGAAGAACATATGTTTGACAATTCAGTGCATTCCTATCATGGTACATACAATATGTCCACACCAAGAAAAAATTGTGAGTCACATTGTTCTTTCTTACAGGTTGTCCCTCCCAAGATGATTGATGGGTTGCTTGAAATCTGCTTCAGAGGAACATTTGAGAAACTAGAAGTTGCCATTAGGGTCAGTGCTTTTTAGAGAATTTTGTGTCTGAAATTTGCAGCACTTTATTTACCCTACAGTCAAATTAGCTACAAATGAGGGCAGCAAGCTGTCTGCGTTTGTTGCTTCCTTGGCATTTCTGGAGTGTGGCCAGCTCTTGGTTACTTACTACTATTGTCCACAATGTTTAATGATACGAGCTGCGCGGCACGAAGCTCGCTCTATGGTAGACGGAGGCACAAACCGGAAATGGCACAAAAAATCTGCCCAGTGGTGAAAAAGCCACAAACCGCACAACATTGTCGTAAAAAGCCACAAACTGATGATAGGCGAAGCCACAAACCGGAAATGGCATGAAATGATTTGATCCACTAACATCAATAGCCTTTTTTCTGAACGATTTCCTTATCTGTCCTTCAGATCAGCCGTTGTTTTTGAGGGTGTTTGTCAGGAAAATGATCACTTCTCTATGTTGATTACAGACTCTGCAGCGAGTCTGCTTTGAAGCTTGAACCAATGAAGTTGTGCTCCGACCCACTGCTTCATTGGTTCTCTGCTTCGATGCTTTTCAGAAGCGACAAGTCCAGTTCTTAACCCATCTCAGAGCCATTTAATGATGTCAATCATGAGTCACTTTTTTGCTGATTAAAGTCACAAACTGGAACTCTTGGCTCGTCCTGAGTTGACGAGCCAATGAGACTCGTCCTCCGTTGGGTTCACACACCTCCAAATGCTGCGCCGATCTCTGCCGAGTCAAGTTAGAATCCTCCCGGAATTAATAACTTTGAAGTTAATTGCCATTTTAAATCAAATGACACATTTCCAAACGTGTAATACAAACGATAAACTACAGTCGACTAAAACATTTTTTTTCCTCCCAAAATGAGACGTCCTGTGTTCTTTATGAATTACTTTGATGCTGACGTGCAGCTCAGCTCAGAGGTATGGAGTGACATTCATGTCATTAATGTTTGAAATGAAACACTTTTGATAAAACTACAGATTTGTTTATTTCTATTTATGTCCAGAGATCAAGGATCTAGTGACCAATTTCATATTTATTTACTTTAAGACTCAGTAAAATGTTATTGACAGAAAACCTGGAAAGCCTACTTTTAGTACACAGAAAATTCACAAGAGGTATTGATAAGGGAATCGATAATGGTATCGATATTGATGAAAATCTTACCAATACCCATCCCTAGACCTAAAATGACATGGTAAGATGCTGAATAACTTTGCTCGTTCATGTCCGCGACATATACATTTTAGATTATAATGAAACCTGACACTGTCACTATGAACTTTTCCTCCATGAACGACTCTTAACAAAACTAAAATTTGATTGATTTTGTTTCAATAAAATGTATCATGGTGGCATCCCTGTATGAATTGTATTCTTAAGATGTCTTGTAAATAACCTCAAAGGTATTATACGTTTACAAAATAACATAAGTTTCAGATTTTTAAATGTTTACTTCTTGCTCTAGTAGTTCGCACTGTTTCCTTAAAGCAAGAAGGTCATGGGATCGCTTCCTTCCTGGTCCATTCTGTGTGGATTTTCTGTGTTCACTTGGGTTTCCTCCAGGTGCTCTGGCTTCCTTCCACTTCCAATGACATGCAGGTTCAGTGAATTGGTGACTCCAAATTGACTATAAGTGTGAATGAGTTTGTTTGTCTATATATGGCTCTGTGATAGACAGGCGTCCTGTCCAGGGTGACCCTCCCTCTCACCCTATGGCTGCTGGGACTACATATACACACGTGTGTGTGTGTGTGTGTGTGTATGTATATATATCCAAAAAGGTCACGTCCCACATTGTATGCTAGGAGTGCATATATATGATTGTCAGATGCTGAATTTGACACCTGTCTTTTCATCTGGCAGAGCATGGTGGATGAAGGTTATGCAGCGACGCAGATCCTGAATCAGCTCCATGAATGCATCATAGAGCAGGACCTGAGTGACAAGCAGAAATCAGCCATCACAGAGAAGATGGCAGTAAGTTAGATCACATCAGACCTGGGGTGATTTTTTTTTTGCTTGTTTTTGTTGTTGTTATTGCTGCAAGTTGTATTGGTTTTGCCTGTAGAGGTGACACACACTGGTATGTTCTGATGTTTGAACAAACAATTCAAGTGGTGACACAAACTAATATTTCCTTAAAATATAATGAAGTATATCTGTTGACAAAGATGGTGTGGCATCAGTCAACAACCCGCTGTCATTGTGTACACAGAGTACAAGTGTTTTTCAGGAGTTTTGATGTGTATTTACATGGATGAACACCTTTTTACATGTACCAATCAAATAGTTTTTTTTAATGGCATGTTTTCCATGTCAGGTGATTCTTCATATGTATGTATATATACACACACACACATACTGATGTCAGCACTGCCATGCAAGGTCCTCAGCTGCACACTGGGAGCAATTTTGGGATTAAGGGCATTGCCCAAGGGCAGAAATTTGAACTGAGGATCCTCAGGTCACAAGCTCACTGCATTAGCCACTTGACCATCACCTCCTCAGTGTCAAAACTGACCACTTTCATTGTTTGGGCCAAAGTAACAGTTTGTACTTGTATTTGTTGTGTAGGTGGTGGATAAGTGCCTGACTGATGGTGCAGATGAGTACCTGCAGATGCTGAGTCTGTGTTCTGTCATCATGCAGGAGGCATCGCAGAACTAAAACATCTCTCTCCAGGCAGGTACTCTGATCTGCCTCCAGCAAGACCAACAAACTCACTTAAATATCAACACTTGAATTGGGTTCCTTCTGCAACATGAAATTAAAGTTAGTTGTAACTTTCCTTTCTGTTTTCAAAGCAGTAGATGACAGACAAGTAAGCTTTTTCTGTCTATTCAAAGGCTAAATAAGGAACACATTCCCTCTAACACAAGTCTGTTGTGAATAAATGCATCACAGAACTGTTTCGATAATGCCTTCTTCAAAGTGAAATAGCCAATCAGATGTCTGAGTTCCATTTATTTAGCGACCTCTCGACAGATCTTTGGAGATGTTTTGCATTTTGTATTGTAATAAATATTATTTTGTATCTTATAAGTGGTTGTCTCGATAAAGTCATTGTTCAGGATTTGGTTGTATGGGGTGCAAACTAGGCACGCACGAGTGGTCCCATCCCCACATCAGTCCACACCCCAGCAGCTTACCAGCCAATCAAGCCCTCAGGAGTGATGATGATCTCTTAAGCACCAGGGGTGTGCAGACAGCAACCCAGCAGAACAGCTGAGGACATGAGAGGTGCTGGGTAATGTCACCACCCCACACCCCAAACAGACAGGGATGACCTAGCCATGGACCACAGAGGGGGCACAGCCAGAGGACTAGCCCCTCCCCACACCAACACAGATCATCACCCAGGCAGCCAGAGAATACGACGCATGCATCCCACACAAACCTCAAGGAAGTGCTCCCCACTAGCCTCTGCACCAAGCCCCCACCACACAATGGCATTGCCCCAATCACCAACCAAGCCACCAAGTGGGGCACAGGTCCACTCGCTACAGGAGATCAGGCCTCACTAGAGGCCCACACCAGCAGCCGTTCCCCCCTTTGCACCATGTACTCAGATGGTTCATTCATTTATTTTATACCAGCAGTTACGGGTCATAAGGGGAGCTGTAGCCTATCCCAGTCATCATCTGGTGAGGTAGACCCTGGACAGGCTGCCAGTTCAGGCTATGAAATTGGGCTATTAGTGGAAAAAAAAAAAGTAGAAAAGGGGGTGTTCACAAAAATAGTAGCATCTGCTGTTGACCGCTACAAACTCAAAACTACTGTATTATGTTCAAACTGCTTTTTTAGCAAGACTGTGAATCACTAAACTAGTATTTAGTTGTATAACCACAGTTTTTCATGATTTCTACACATCTGCGAGGCATTAATTTTGTTGGTTTGGAACCAAGATTTTGCTCGTTTACTAGTGTGCTTGGGGTCATTGTCTTGTTGAAACACCCATTTCAAGGGCATGACCTCTTCAGCATAAGGCAACATGACTTCAAGTATTTTGACATATCCAAACTGATCCATGATACCTGGTATGCAATATAGGCCCAACACCGTAGTAGGAGAAACATGCCCATATCATGATGCTTGCACCACCATGCTTCACTGTCTTCACTGTGAACTGTGGCTTGAATTCAGAGTTTGGGGGTCGTCTCACAAACTGTTTGCGGCCCTTGGACCCAAAAAGAACAATTTTACTCTCATCAGTCCACAAAATATTCCTCCATTTCTCTTTAGGCTAGTTGATGTGTTCTTTGGCAAATTGTAACCTCTTCTGCACATGTCTTTTATTTAACAGAGGGACTTTGCGGGGGATTCTTGCAAATAAATTAGCTTCACACAGGCGTCTTCTAACTGTCACAGCACTTACAGGTAACTCCAGACTGTCTTTGATCATCCTGGAGCTGATTCTGGTTATTCTTCTATCCATTTTGATTGTTATTTTCCATTTTCTACCATGCGTCTGTTTTTTTTTTTTTTTTTTTTTTTTTTTGTCCATTTTAAAGCATTGGAGATCATTGTAGATGAACAGCCTATAATTTTTTTGCACCTGCGTATAAATTTTCCCCTCTCCAATCAACTTTTTAATCAAACTATGCTGTTCTTCTGAACAATATCTTGAACGCCCCATTTTCCTCAGGCTTTCAAAGAAAAAAGAAAGTTCAACAGGTGCTGGCTTCATCCTTAAATAGGGGACACCTGATTCACAGCTGTTTGTTCCACAAACTTGACGAACTCACTGACTGAATGCCGCACTACTATTATTGTGAACACCCCCCTTTTCTACTTTTTTTTAATATTTTTTTTTATTAATAGCCCACTTTCATAGCCTTAAGAGTGTGCATATCATGAATGCTTGGTCTTGTTGGATTTGTGAGAATCTACTAAATCTACTGGTACCTTGTTTCCCATGTCACAATAAGAAATATACTCAAAACCTGGATTAATTTTTTTAGTCACATAGCACTACTATTATTCTGAACACTACTGTGTATACAAACACAGATTCTCACAAACTCTGTGGTCAACTTGGAGTCACCAATTCACTAAACCTGCATGTCTTAGGAAGTGTGAGGAAGCTGGAACACTCAGGCAGAACATCCTTTCTGTGTTGTTTGGGTGTCCATTTGTCCCGAGGGTTGTCTTTTCTCCAGTCTTTGTGGCTCTTGCATTGGAATTTTCAATTCACTTTCAATTTATTTAATTTATATAGCACCAAATCACAACAGAGCTGCCTCAAAGCGCTTCACACATGTAAAGTCTAATCTTATACCAACCCTTAGAGCAAGCACACAGGTGACAGTGGTAAAACATCCTCTGATGATACTGAGGAAGAAACCTCAAGCAGACCAGACTTAGAGGGGTGACCCACTGCTTAGGCCATTCTAACAATAGCAAAGTTATATAAATCTGAAGAAACAGAAAATAGAAAATCAAACAACATAATATAAAGATGAAAAATCCACACAAGCGTCAGCACCACAGAGTTTGTCCCGCGGGAGGGTCACATTCAAACGCATAGTGCAGCATGCGGCACCCGCCTCAGGCCTTCCAGCTCACAGTCCGTCCGGGTCCCTTAGTTTGGATCTGTCTGTTGTTCGTACCTGGGACAGCGAGAAAAAGAGCAGAAACAGTCACCTGGAGAAAAAAATCTGTAATATGATCTCTTGCTTCCAAGTGCCTTCTGCTTCCCAGATGAGTTGCTGCATGGTGGAGCAGTACTTTAGGTGAATCACTCAAAAAATGGGCAACTTGTGTGTCTGCTATTGCTCTTGTCTTTCGTGAGCTGATTTTCTTGCCAAAAATTGTAGTGCATTGCATGAACATTACAGTGCATTCATGGAAATGCTTAGCGAGTGGATGAATCAGGTGATCAGAAAATAATGAGAAATAACCCTATGAAATATCTTGGTTTTACTGTCTGGAATGTACTGTCCTGTCTCATCAAATCAGGACCTTCAGCGTGCACTGGGGCGGTTTGCAGCCGAGTGTGAAGCGTCCGGGATGAAAATCAACACCTCCAAATCCGAGGCCATGGTTCTTGACCGGAAAAAGGTGCTTTGCCCTCTTCAGGTCGGTGGAGTGTCCTTGCCTCAAGTGGAGGAGTTTAAGTATCTCGGGGTCTTGTTCACGAGTGAGGAACGGATGGAGCGTGAGATCGATAGACGGATCGGTGCAGCATCTGCAGTGATGCAGTTGCTATATCGGACCGTCGTGGTGAAGAGAGAGCTGAGTAGGGGGGCAAAGCTCTCGATTTACCGATCGATCTACGTTCCGATCCTCACCTGTGGTCATGAGATTTGGCTCATGACCGAAAGAACGAGATCGCGAGTACAAGCGCCTGAGATGTTTCCTCCGCAGGGTGGCTGGGCGCTCCCTTAGAGATAGGGTGAGGAGCTCGGCCACTCGGGAGGAGCTCGGAGTCGAGCCGCTGCTCCTCCACGTGTGAAAGGAGTCAGTTGAGGTGGTTCGGGCATCTTTTCCGGATGCCCCTGGACGCCTCGCTGGAGAGGTGTTCTGGGCACGTCCCATTGGAAGGAGGCCCCGGGGAAGACCCAGGACACGCTGGAGGGACTACATCTCTCGGCTGGCTTGGGAACGCCTTGGGGTTCCCCCAGAGGAGCTGGGGGAGGTGTGTGTGGATCGGGAGGTCTGGGCGGCTTTGCTTGAGCTGCTGCCCCCGCGACCCGGATAAAGCGGAAGAAAATGGATGGATGGAATTAAACAGATCTCATCTCATGCATTTGGGATGCTATTTTTTTTTTTTTTTGAGCTGTAGGTTGTAATTACCAAAATTAAAAAAAAAAAAAAAAAAAAAAATGGAAGCAATTTATATGCTGCGAGTCTACAATACATGCCCTTTTTAAAATAACTGATACCTGACACGGCCTTAAACGTTTCTGGCTGGGCTGAAAAGATAACAGTGGAATCTCAGTTGAGAAGACATAATAAAATAAATAAATGTCAATCCGTTGCTCTTTCAATGTGAATGGTTGAACAAACAGGAACAAAGTTCAGGGCGGGCACACACGCACCAAGCCGCGAGCACGGGGGTTGCTATGGCAATCCAGAGGGGAGGGGAGTTACACCCACCGGAAACGGTGTCTGCAGTGGCAGCAGAAAATGTGAAAGGCTCCGGAGTCGCTCTTTCGTTTACCGTCTTGATTTCTGACATATCAACCTTCACCAATGTCTGTTGCTTGCCGTGTTCGTCCGGAAACAGCGTGGAGACGTCGACTGCCGTCACCGGACTCTTTGATGGAGTAGTGCGGCGACCGTGTGCTTGGGGAACCGTCGCACCGGCCGAGAGAGGAGTCTATTCCGAACCGGAGCTTCCCCATCTCCCCTCAGCGCCAGCGCTAATAAATGGTCGCTGGCGGCGGCCATGGAAGCCGACCTTGAATACTCCTGGCGAGGCTGCTAGATGCCTGATATGAACGTTACACGGCTGCTTTTTCCGTCTGCTCATCTGTCGCCAGGGGGAAGCAGGCCGGCTAGCCCTGCTAGCTTTAGCCTTTTCCGCACCGTTTCCCGGCTTTTGACAGCGCAGGTTTTTCCATGACCTCATCGTTTACTCTTTACGTCTCGACTCGACGATTTAAATCACAAACCGTGTTTTATGGGATTCATATCGGAGCAGGAGAAGAGGGCCTAAGCCAAAATGGTGAACTGGAGGCGGCTGCTGCGACTCTCCAACCGATCGTTCCTGGCCTTCATATTTTTCTTTTCCATGTCCACCACTTGTCTCTACTTCATTTACGTGGCTCCTGGAATAGGTTGGTTGAGACGAGTCTGTGCTAAACGCTTTACACGGTAACGTTTAACGGCATTACGTTTGGATTATCGCTTGGCAGCTAAAAGGGTTAGCTCGTATGCTAAGTAGCTTAATGAGGACGCTGCGTCCCGGTATTTGGTCGCACTCAGGTGCAAGGATTTGAACAGTGATGGTCCTTACAGTTTTTTCTCTGTACATCAACACAATTACGTTGAGAAGTCGCAGTGTAGCAGTTTAACAAAACTGTTACAATACTCATTTAGGAATTAGTCATTTTTCTCAACAGTTCCTCCTTTTTAGAAGCCATAAGTAAATATATACAAACTAGAGATTATTTATACAAGTCACTTTTCCAACCATTTTTCTTTAGATAAATTAGGGGATGGATACATGAACAACACTTAATGTGTTGGACATGCATCAGTCAAAAACTGTAAATCTCTCTGGAGCAGGTTGTTCTCAAAGCAGTGTCTACAAGTATGGAAGACTTGTTACGTCTAATAAAATAATCACCATTTGTCTGTTAGTAGGATTACATCAAAACTATCGCACAGATCTTGATATTTTCTCCACAGATATTAGGTCATGGAAGACTCCATTAAATTTTGGAGGCAATACAAAACCGGATTCTGGATCAAGATTTTACTTATATAGGCTTTGAAGGATTGCAGCTGGTCTGCTCTTTGTCAGTCTGATCCCGTCAGATCTCAGAAGCTAAGCAGAGCAGGATCTGATTAGTACTTGGATGGGAGACCTCTTTGGAATGCCAGCGGCTGTGTGTATTTCTCCAGGTAACACTGGAGTTGGGTCAGGAAGGGCATCCGGAATAAGACTTGTGCCAAATACCAGTGCGGATCTGGCTGTATCCGCTGTGGCGACCCCGGACAGAAACGGGAGCAGCCGAATGGCCAACAACAACATAGGCTTTGAAGGATTACGTCAAAAAAATACTTAACGGATTCTCACCAGATTTGCACCACAGATAGATATTACAGCATGGAAGACTCCACTGAATTTTGGAGGCGATCCAGATTGGACATCAGAAATCTCCGATTGCTTGTTCCAAATGCAGTGGTTATTTTTATGACAAGTGACACATGCACAGAGTACTAATTTTTGGTGGTATGTGTGCATTTGACTTATTTTCACAGTTTTATGGTCTTGCACCTCTCAAATGTGTAACAATGTGAAGTCCAAATTAAAAAGCTATTCCTACTAGTTTGGCTAGTGGGAAATTCTTCTTTGGCTGCTCTGGTAGAGCCTTGGTCTCAGGTACGAGCGAGCTGGTGTTTGAACCCCATCGTGGCCTCAAAGATATATCGTCCAGTCACAAACTGGAATTATTGGCAGGATGTGGCAGTTAACACACCTGTGATTTTGGAATGAGGTCAAAAATGGTTGGGGAAATATGTAATAAGGTAAAATCCAGATTGAAAAGATGTTCCTACTAACTTGGCTATTGGGGAGTTCCTTTTTGGCTGACCTGGTAGAGCCTTGGTCTCAAGTACAAGTGATCTGGAGTTTGAAAATTGCTGTGGTCTTAAAGATATGTTATCTGATCACACACTGATTAATAGGCATATGACAAAATGATAACCTGGACATGTTGGCGTGTCTCTGGATCCCAGGGAGTTGGTAAATAGAAGAAGCAATTACAAATCCTGAATTAGTTAGCTTTTTTTAGCTTTATTTTCACACTTTCACAGTCCTTTTGCATTTGTAGATTTGACAGTGGGACATCCTTGAACTCACACATTTAACAGAAATGCACTTCAGAGTCTGTGAATCTGTAAGGCCGGATGTTGGGATTAGGCCATTGTTTCAAACTTTCAAAGTCTAAAATTAGTACTCTGCACATACGTGAGTCATCATAATAGCAATCACTGCTTAGCCCAAAACATGAATTCAACAGGTACAGTAGAAGCATTAGAGTTACAAGAATCATTTGTATACACTAGAAACACTTGTATACACAAACCCGTGGAACAGGGTTCTGTTAAATGAATTGGCCATATCTGTGGAAACTTGAGGAAACGGGATAGTGTGGGGGCTGTCCTGTGGTGATGAACAGCCAGACAGAGGCATAGAGGTATATGGTGTTCCATACCTGTAGCCACTGCAGTGACTGGAACGAGGAGGTGTGTAAGGGCAGCCACAATGGTGTCCATAACTGGAATAAAGAAGGACTTAAGCCTAACATATGCTTCTCCAGCTCCGTAGCATCACTACATACCCTCTCAAAGCCCCTCTCCATAGCCTGACGTGCACCTCTCAAAACTTGAAACTACATTTCGAAATGACAGACCACTTTTTTCTTTTACAGTTTCACTCCCTCCTTTCCCATCATATTTGAAAGGTTTTTGCAGTGCGCATGCAGATTACATTTTGATCTTGGATCAAATAGAGGAACGTTTGGTAGAAAAGTCTGCAAATATGACAGACTTTACAACACAAAGTCCAAAAACTGCAAAGATGTTCAAATGCCCCACAGTTCATGGAGGGAAATTGCACACAACTTTGGTTTGGAGGTTTATGATTGTATAAAGAAGTGGAGGTCGTTGACAGACAAATTACGAGGTCTGTCAATAAAGTAACGGTCCTTTTTATTTTTTCAAAAACTATATGGATTTCATTCATATGTTTTTATGTCAGACATGCTTGAACCCTCGTGCACATGCGTGAGTTTTTCCACGCCTGTCGGTGATGTCATTCACCTGTGAGCACGCCTTGGGAAGGAGTGGTCCTGCCCACGCGTCGGATTTTCATTGTCTGGAAATGGCGGAATGAAAAGGACTTTTTTTCCATCAGAATTTTTTCAGAAGCTGTTAGAGACTGGCACCTGGAAACCATTCAAAAAATTTATCTGGCTTTCGGTGAAAATTTTACGGGCTTCACAGAGAATAAGGTCTGTTACTACAGCTTTAAGGATGCTCAGTGCGCCGCGCTCCGAGCTGCGACAATGAGGCACAAACCACCGGACCATTTCTAAACGGATGGCTCTGTGGATACGAGACCGTCGTGTGCTTTTTCTCTGGTTATCACCAGAGCTGGGCATCAGCCATTTTCCGGCAGATTTCACTTTTAGCAAGAGATTTTGTCATGGAAAGCCGCGCGGAGGCTTCGCGCATAAAGACCGATTCGCTTTGGAAGCGAGACAAAGGAACACCTCCGTTTCGGCGTGTCAGAGGACAAATTTGGACATGTCTATCTCGGCTTTCAATGCTTACCAGTCCAGTAAGTATCAGTGAAATTGTGGAGAGCTGGACATGTCCAAACTTGTCCTCTGACATGCCGAAACAGAGGTCTTTACGCGCGAAGCCTCCGCGCGGCTTTCCATGACAAAATCTCTTGTTAAAAGTGAAATCTGCCAGAAAATGGCTGATGTCCAGCTCTTGTGATAACCAGAGAAAGAGCACACGACGGTCTCGTATCCACAGAGCCATCCGTTTAGAAATGGTCCGGTGGCTTGTGCCGCGTCGTCGGAGCGCGGCGCGCCGAGCGTCCTTAAAGGGGTCCTTAAAGCTGTACTAACAGACCTTATTCTCTGTGAAGCCCGTAAAATTTTCACTGAAAGCCAGATACATTTTTCGAATGGTTTCCAGGTGCCAGTCTGTAACAGCTTCTGAAAAAATTCTGATGGGGAAAAAAAGTACTTTTCATTCCGCCATTTCCAGACAATGAAAATCCGACGAGGGGGCGGGACCACTCCTTCCCAAGGCGTGCTCACAGGCGAATGACGTCACTGACAGGCGTGGAAAAACTCACGCATGCGCACGAGGGTTCAAGCATGTCTGACGTAAAAACATATGAATGAAATCCATATAGTTTTTGAAAAAAATAAAAAGGACCGTTACTTTATTGACAGACCTCGTAGTACATAAAAGCCCCCCCCCCCCCCAAAAAAAAAAATCCAGGAACAGTAGCAGTGCAGGTGGAAAGAAAGTCTCTGCCTTGTTGTTCATGTCACGCCCCCTACTATTCCGGTGACAAATTACAGTACAACACCCACCAACAAGATGGAGAGCCTCGAAAGGGTTGCGTCCACATTGAAGCCATTGCAGAGTTACGGAGTTGTAGAAGCATAAATCAGGCGTTACAAGAAGGTTTAAGTCTCCCATTTGCTTTGTGCCAAACTGCAGCTGAAATTTTATGTTCTCTTTTGAGGAAAGCCTTTGTATCATTGCACCATGAAATTGTCCAACTGGTGATGCAAGATGCACTGTGCAGTTTCTCTAATTACAGCCACAAAAGCATAAACTAAAGAGTTGCCAGTGTTTTCCCTCACTTTTCTCTTTCTTACATGGTTACTTAGTATTTGAGAACTACATATTCGAGACAGAAATGTCATAGAGTACTATACTGTTGGTATTTCTGATGGAGAGTCTGCATCAGAAATACCAACAGTACTTGGTGGTAAGACATAAAAGAACATAACACGATGACACAGACAATAAAGCACAATACTAAGATCAAAAGAGCATAGATTAACAAACATTGATAGCTTAAAAAGTTACCTTTTTGTGAGGTTATAGCGTAATGCCTGTCTATGAGGTACTAGCAGTCCCATAGCCTGATGGTCAAAGAGGAGGTGGATGTTAAATGTTAGATTCCCATAGGCATAGGCTGGTATGAGATTTGGATGGTATGATAATCGTGGGCAAAAATACAGTGGTTTCACAGTATTATGTATAGCTTTAAAATGTGCTTTAACAACATTATGGCTATTTGCATATGAAGCGCATGTGATTCAGGCGCACTGATTGACGCTATGTCTACCGTTACGAGCACTATACCACTGCTAACTTTAGAGAAGATACCAAAATAATAGTCTCTCTTTTAGACATGTAGCATCTGCCCCGTGGGAAACATGACTTACTTGCGTAGGGAGAAACGTGGCTGGAATAAGGTCCGGAACTCCGGATGCTCAATACGTGGCCCAGCTTCACCAACAAAGTGCTTGGAATAGATGTATTTGTCCTTCTTGACATGTTTGTGGGAGAAATTTGGTCGACCACAAGCACAACTCAAGTCCACTGCTTGTACTTCTCAGTGGTTTCAAAGATGGGATAAAGTTTACTCCTTCCATGTAATCCTTTGTAGGTAGCTTGAATCGCTCTGCCTCTGACACAGGCCATAGCTATGGTGCTTTGTTGCCACCATTTTTGGCTTGAAGGGCTATTTCGCAGAATAATAAAATGAAAAAGCCGACTTGGTCCTTTTAGACGGAGGAAAAAGTTCAGTGCAACGGAAAATTTTTGTGGTTTTGGTATTGTGGCTTTTTCATACTGCGATATACTGTGAAACCGGTTATTGGCCCGTGTCTACATTCCCACCTTTTGTAGGGTACGGCGTATGAACGGAGGTGATCTTTCCTCCCTTTGCAACCTTCACCAATTCCAGAGTCAAATCCCCATTCTTTGCTGGGTTGACAGTTTCCCCATTATTAGTCCTAGTAGGATTTAAACCAGTAACCTTCTGCACCATAGGTTATGCACTCACATTGTGAGACACAGGGAGATGATGCAAACTTTTCAACTTGAGCTTCAGCACAAACAGTGGACAACTGCTCACCACATCTGGCATCAGTATATTGAAGTATTGGTGACTATCCCAATACACATGCCGAACGTCATAATTGTGCATTGATAATACCATGATCTGGTTTGGCTTCAAATTTTTACCCCAATGGAGCATGATCAAACAAGCTCCAAGCCGTAGTCACTACGAATACCCTGTTTAAAGACGTTTGAACATGATTGAAGCTGTAAAGACTATGAATATACTGTCAGCAATTTCAAGAATTGGGATTAAATTTTTTAACTTTTCAGAAAATGAATCTCAAGTTTACTCAAGATGGGCAAAGGTACAGTAGATCATGAAGTTATCATACTTCAGAATGTTCCCCGATTTGCTGTTTGGGAGTAAACCTGAAGGAACGGCGCTCTGTGGAATAGCCCTTTAATCGCTTGGCCGCCGTGCTGCTCCCAGCTCTGATACAAACCCTTCTGTTTCTCCAGGCATTCAATCCTTAGTAGTGAAAGGGCTGTTTTATGACCACTGTGTGTGTCTTAGTTATTTTATTGTGATATACATAGTCTTTATTCTCAGAATTTTTATTTGTGTGTCTTTTGTGAAGCACCTTGTGACTTTCCTTGTCTGTGAAAGGTGCTATATAAATAAACGTTACTTACTTACACATAAACACACATTAATAACATCACGCAGACTGCTATTTTCTATTCAGTCTCTGAACACTTGGCACTTTGGAACAGGTCGGAGATGTGGGCACAAAATCAGAGGTGACGGCTTAAGGAAATGTTGTCACCCTAAACAGGCCTGTGGCTGGTAGTTACCCACAACTGGTGTACATATTTGAATGATCTAGCTTACCCACAGCTGGTGTACATATTTGAATGATCTAGTGTTGATTTTCTGTACTGGACAGGATTGGCCTGTTTTGCATTTGTCCTCAGAAAGCAAACCCTTATTTTCAGAGAATATGCCAGATATTTGTTCAATTTTGTTGTCACATACAGAATAACGCAGCATCATGTGCTGTCCAGCCTGCTTTGATATGACAGTCTTGGTGACCTCCCATTCAAGGCTTCTGTGATAAGGGTCTTATCATCCTGAAGCATAAGCGTCACTCCTTCAGAAACATTTTAAACTGACATAAGGGATTACTGGCCAAATGATGCATTACGTTAAAATAACTTCTAACAAACAAGTAGGCATGAGACAAACTGTCAGATTATGCTGTCTCTGTTCTTTCTAACTGATGCAATGGTCCCTCCCTGTTTCTAGTCACCCCTCTGTCCTGCCCAGGGCATTATCTGATTGCTTACACATCACAAGATAGTCTGTCAACACTCAAACACACTGTGCTACAGAGGAATGCATTTGCATAGGGGCATGGTACTGTTGTGCAAACAGTTAAGGTAGCATATGTTGTCAAAGTTTCAGTAAACATCACACTTCATGCTGAATTGGCAAAAACACAAGTGTTATCTGTGATGACAAGCATACCCAGTTTCCTAGTTACACTAAAAATGGTCAATGTAGCAATGGGTATAGCTGTGAGCGATTTTGGACTTAGTGCAACTGGCGCCAGTTTTAACTACCAAATTGTGAAGTAGTGGTGCATTAATACATCTCCCTCACGGTTTGGTATGACTTGTGGTTTCAAGACCACTAGACTGTTCCAATCATAGTGTATTCTCACGTTTCTTTATACAGGTACAGAATAAAAAACTTGCATAAAAAGAAATGGTAGGCATAAGAACACTGACCATACCTGGCTTCATCTACCAAGTCTAGCTCTGGCATATAGCTTGTAAAATAACAGTACTTGAAAGTCAAGAATGAAAGTCACGATGACTGTATTGTTGGTCATAAAAATGGAAACCTTACAGAATCCAACACTATATGTGCTCCAGTTTTCTGCAGGTGACATGTTCCTTTAAATATGACATCACTTTTCATGCCTTCTTGAACATTTTCTTTAGCAATTCAGTGTTTGGATAGGAATATCAACAAATTGTCGTCTTTGCTCAGTCTTGACAGTAATCCCTAAAGCACTGTAGACTCTCTCAGAAACAAAGTCTCATGTGGCAATAGTCGGATATTCTCTGGAAAAATTGGATAAGTGAGGTACAGTCAGCCCCCTACCAGATTTATTTTTAACTTATCATATAAGCTTGTAAGTAACACGTGTTCATTTAAATCCCTACACTAAGCATCTCACATTTCACTGTCAGGAATCGAATGCAAAAGTTGTGAACAAGTCACAAGAAGGAACATTTAAGAAATGTGGAAGAGCCAAATCGTGCGGTTCCATGAATGTCCACTTGAGGCTGTTTCCAAACGTCCATCACTCCCAGTGTTGCCAGGTCTGTCACTTTCACATGGTTTTGGCAGAGCTACTTTGTAAGCAAATTATTCATTTCACCTTCTGGCTTTATGTAACTGATGTTACACTAGATGTTACATTGTTTTCAAACATTATGGCACAGAATTCCTCCACCCCGGTAGAGTGTCTGTATTGATAATATTCTGGACTCACATGCCATTCCAAATCGTTATTTAAACTTTGCATAATTTATTACCACCCTTGGAAAATGGCAGCTACCTATTTTATAAACATTACCCGATCTACAACCTGTGGATCCACACGGGCAATGTGCTAGTAATAATTATTTTCTGAGCACGGAAAAACAACTGCTGCTGCAGCAGAAATGGTCTTGAAGCCTGGTGTCACATGGTGGGGGCTCTGGCTAAGGTGGTGGTTCGGGATGGCCGATCTGTGCATGCGTTGGCTGTTGCCAACATTGATATTGTGAAAAATATATGCACAGACAATCCCAATTTAATTTACCTATTGCTTCTTGTGTCAGTAACTTACCTTTATGTCAGATATCATAATTAGGAGAGTGTCAAATAATATTTATATTGTGTATTTGGATATATATTTGCAAACCGTTTTTCTATTTTCCACTTTTGATACTCTGTGTGCTTCTTACCCTGTGTGCTGCTATACAATGCTGCTGGAACCGCTCAATGGGTGATTTTCAAGTTGCGATAGAGCAGCACCTGTGCAAGCGTGATGTCACAACTGTGTCCGGTTAGGGAGACGCGGTTTCGTTCAGCAACAAGAACTGTCAAGAAACTTTCTGGTCACTGTTTGCAGTTGTGGAGGTATGAATAGCCTTTTGAATGCTTGAATAACGATGTCAGTCACACAGAGAAATCAAATAATAATGAAAACATGTTCATTGCCCCCAAAATGTTGGTATTTTGGTTGTTGAACTTTCCTAGCAATGAATGTATAGCCCCGGTCACACGATACTAACAAAGGACACCAAAGCCAAAACGAAACAAGAAATCTGGACTTGCGTTGACTTTCAGAGACATCATTTAACCGGCGTTCAGCTTCGATCGGACAGCCGCTCCGTGAGGCGTCATAAGCTGTTCAATTTAAATTTAAATTTATTTTAATTGATATAGCGCTAAATCACAAGGTTGCCTCAAGGTGCCTCACACAAGTAAGGTCTAACCTTACTAACCCCCAGAGCAACAGTGGTAAGGAAAAACTCCCTCTGAGGAAGAAACCTCAAGCAGACCAGACTCAGAAGAGGTGACCCTCTGCTTGGGCCATGCTACAGACACAAATTACAAAACAATTTACAAAATAAACAAACAGGAAATGTTGCCGGTGCACAGGGTGGTTTCCGGAACAGACACCACAGCCATCTCTGGATGGAGCCGCACCTCAAACAGAGAGAAAAAAGCATAATGAAGCATCACAAAGACAACAAATACAGTGTAATTTGTCTGCATTAAGCAACAAGAAAAACAGAAGAAATACTAAGGTAAAAGAGTAAAAAAGCAACAGCTGTTGTTTCTAATGATGCCAAACACGCAAGCAAGAGGCTCCCTAACCAGAAGTCTCGGTTTCAAGATGGTGGCACAACTTGAAAATTGTCATTTCTGTGAGGGAGTCTTCCAAAGGGATAAATAAAGTTCTATCTAATCTAACAGGCAGCAAAGTGTAATTTATTTTCCTCAGGATGAATGAGGGCAGTTAACACAAAGGGTCATGTCTATATGCTTCTTAGTCCAGTCAAAATAAGATTTGACCCGGACAAAATTGCAATAGAATTTATTTCACTTCCATGTATTTCTTTTAGTGCCTCATATCAACATACTAAAAGTTCATGAAAATCCGAGTGGTGGAAAGGCACCTAATTTGCATATTTCAAAATTAACACTAAGTACGTACATCTATTTGGTCCCCTAACTTTACTTCTAGGCCACATAGAGACATGATCTTGGTGTCTATACCCATATTTTCAGGTATGGGGAATCCAATGGTGATGATTAAAATTCCTTCCAAATGGCAGCCATCTTGGATTTTCAATATGGCTGCCACTTTTACTATTATTATATACCAGTTTTCCCTATGATCAAACTTCATAGTGGACCACATAATGACATCTTACACTCATGCCAATAAGTTAAGCATATTTTCGTGGGGTAAAATAATACCCCTGTTTGAGGGTTTGTGTCATGTTCTACTTCAAAATACCGACCAAATTCAAAACTACACATGGTTACTTCTGTTGATAAACTTGCCTGAAAGTACATAGTATTTACTATCCTACTAGCACAACACAGCCACACTGGAGTTTTAGAATTTTTTATCACAAAATTATCAGTTAACTTTCAAAGAAAAATATATAATAATAAAATACACTGCAATATTATTAGTTGAAACTATCATGTAACGTACTGAGAATAATACGTCATTTTAAACATATGTTGATTGATACATTTTCTAGATACACTTTAATGCATTCACATAGATCTATCAATTGCAATAATCTAGCATAAGTAGCTACATGTTCGTATACTGGTATTGGTTTGCAAAAAATAACATATAAAATGATCTGTTATACATGTATTAGTGCCCCTGGTTTCACCAGTTCTAGTCATCAATTGCAAGATCTGGAGTTTGTCCATTACTGCAGCTCACTCCTTTACACAAGCCAAAGTGCACTCTATGCCATACTTTTCGGCAGCTACACATAGTGCCAGTGCAGTCCCCATTGCACTTGCACCTAACCACATCCAGCAGTTCCTCAGGAGCAGGGGCCATGTCAGTCATTTTTGGCATAAACTGTCCATCAACCTTTTGCCATCCCCAATTCTGAGCTTGAATGCTGGTGTTTCCATTCCTGAACCTGATGATATACCCTAAAGCTGTGATACTTCAAAGCAGAGGCAGTTGGTGGAAGACTTTGTGGGTGCACAAACATGCTGCTGGTAGCCACTTTCTGATAGAATCTTTCTTGTCGAAGATCATTTATACTGGTATCTCTTTCCTTCCCACCATACAGTTTCACCATAGCTCTTTCACCTGCAGAGCATACCTCATCATGTGTAGATGTGTCTGAAGCAAATACATCTGCTAGCTCTTTGAACTCTTTATCATCATTCATGACCTTAAGGACAGAGCCTTTGCCTAGTCCAAACACTCCAGAGGTTGTATCAGAACCAAGAATGGCATGGCAAAACGGTAAGGCATTGCAAGTGTCCAGACCAATTTTCTGTTGCAGATGTTTGATATTCCACACACGCAAACCTTTCTTAGTTGGTTTCTTTGGCTTCTTATCTGATCCGAAGTATACATTGTGAGATTGAGGCTTGCAGTGATAGCACAATAGTACTAGTAGATCTGTGTCTTCCCCAATAATTGTTACATTGTGTTCAGTTGAAAGAGTGACTACTGTTTGCACAATCAACAGATCTGCATCATTATCAGCATAGTGCACATCACATCCTCTGTCTTGAAGCTGTTTCCCTATCAACTCAATCATCCTCTGTTTGTTGGTGGGATTTGCTAGGAAGTGATCTTTTCTCGAATTGCAAACCATTCCAGAGGTGAAATGCACCTCTGATGCTGTGTCTGTTGTAACGTCTTTCATGTGTAGTGTCCTTTGTTGATGGGCCTTCATACCCATCAAAGACTACAGATGCCTTACCATACTTGTGAATTACATGATCTGCATGCATTATGGCTAAAGCATTGTATGTGCTTCCTCGTGGCCATTGCAGGCGCTGTAACAATGATTACTTTTGGTAACAGCTCAAAGCATTAGACAGGTCTATTAGCAGAACTTAGTAAGGCCATGAAAAGAAAATATTTTGTTTATGGTCAGGGCATCTCAAGAAAAGTGATGATGTGATAAGGGTAGGTGTGGGGTCATGGGTGGCCTGACATATTATTAGACCTCATTAGTATTATTTAGACATGAAAATATATTTTTATTTATCCATACTCTGTGTGTTAACCTTGTGAGAAGAGGCAAAAACTTTTCATGGCCTAAGAAGTGTTAGTTATACCAATACATTAGGGATTTTACTATTTGTGCAACACAGCACTACTGTTTGAACAACAACAAATCTAATAAATTTTCGCATCTGCATTTGGTCCCATAACATTACCTTGAATACAGCTAATCAGTTTTTCTACATACCTAAAAACTCAGACTTTAACATCAGGATTATGTCTCTATCTGGCCTAAAATGAGGTTAAATGAAAAAAAAGGCTATTCTGGCAGCTATTTCAAAAATCCAAGATGGCTGCCATCAAGAATGAATTTTGGTCATCACCATTGGATTCTCTATACCTCAAAATATGGGTATAGACACCAATATCATGTTTCTATGTAGCCTAAAAGTAAAGTTAGAGGACCAAATAGGGGTTCTTGCGGCCATTTTGAAATATGCAAATTAGGCACCTTTCTACCACTCGGATTTTCATGAACTTTTAGTATGTCAACAAGGACATATTCCTAGGTATGTTAAAACAGAAATAATTTCTATTGCAATTTTGTCCGGGTCCAGCCCCAAAATGGCGTAGATTGACTGGACTATCTTGCTCAACTTAGTTTTTGTTTTCTTAGAGAAAATTTCAGGGAACAGGCTTGATCCTGGTTTAAATCAATGTTGTTCAGTAACTGTAAATAAGATTGACAGCCTCAGACATGAGGATGCTTTCAGACATCTGCCTACCTTTTGTTGTGGCACATTATGGGAATGCAGCAGCTGATGTACTTTCCAGATGTGATTCTGCATCAGTCAGATGCTTACCTCGGGTGGAAAGACTGAACTATGCAGGAGAGATTGTAGCTACAGAAGCTTTTCTTTATCCTTGACCCACCTAGTATCCAGAAAAATTATTGATACTCCACAGCTTCTTCTGCCTGTGCACTGATATGCAGTTAAAAAAAAAATCAAGCTTTGTATTTGGGCCCTTATTTTTAAGCATCTTTTGAAGAACTAGGACACTATTGAAGATACCACAAAAACTGTTTGTTTCCTGTGATAACCCTTGTGGGGAACACTGGCACTCTTATAATACAGCTGCATTATTTCAGTCGACTGTGACTTTACTAGCATGCTGTTGTAGCTTGATGATTTTGAATTACTGTTATAACAAGCCTTCGTAGCTAACCAGACCAAAATTTTGGAAATGAAAGAAACTGACAAACAAACTCATTCTGTAATGCAAGTTCAAAATTGGACACGTTGAGTAAAAAGGATGAGTCTTTTCCACAGGGCTGTGTGGATTTCTGGCAGTGTTGTTTGTGTTTTAGAATATAACTGTTGTTAATCACAGAATGTTGTTTTCTGTCTCTGACTTGGTGGATTTCTCTGAGTACCTTGCATGACCACCTCCCCCAGTTTGTTTGTCTTTCACAATGAATTTAATACATAATACTCAGTGTTGTGTGGAGGTTCATTCATTAATTTTCTGTACCCACTTACTCCAGTCAAGTGTCATTGGGGGGGTTGTCTCAGTATTCATAGGGCGAGAGGTAGGGTACACACAGGGCAGGACACTAGTCTATCGCAGGGTGTTGCATGGAGATAGCGAATGTCTCCACAAATTCAACACTTTCACCACATACAGATACACTTCCGATGGCCGAGTCTAGGGAGTCATTAAGAGCTTCACAAGTGCTGAAATCAGACTGTTGATTCTACAAAGAACACAGCATCATCAGAATCAGAATGCCTTTTATTGTCATTATACATTGGTACAACGAGATTAGGGCCATCCAGTTGCAGTGCAATAAAATAGAATAAAAATAAAAATAGTGCAAAAAAAGAGATAAAAATAGTGCAAGAGTATGTATCAAGAAGAACAAGATATAAAGAAAAATTCAACAATGTAAGGAAAAATATATATGCAGTTGACACTAGTGCAAGGTGCGGCTAGGATATAAATATATTGCACAGAAATGTACGAGGTCTATTAGAAAAGTATCCGACCTTATTATTTTTTTCAAAAACCATATGGATTTGAATCACGTGTGATTACATCAGACATGCTTGAACCCTCGTGGGCATGCGAGAGGTTTTTCACGCCTGTCGGTTACGTCATTCGCCTGTGGGCAGTCTTTGAGTGAGGAGTCGCCCACCCTCTCATCGTTTTTTCATTGTTTAGGAATGGCTCAGAGACTGCTGCTTTGTTTGATCAAAATTTTTTCAAAACTGTAAGGCACAACTGAGTGGACACCATTCGATAAATTCAGCTGGTTTACGGTAAAAAAAATTTTAACGGCTGATGAGAGATTTTGGTCTGGTAGAGTCGCCGTAAGGACGGCCCACGGCACCTGACGGCGATCTGCGCTTCGAGGCGGCAGCGTCTCACCGTTTCAAGTTGAAAACTTCCACATTTCAGGCTCTGTTGATCCAGGAAGTCGTCAGAGAACAGAGAACTTTCAGAAGAAGTCGGCATGAGGAGTTTATTCGGACATTCTATTGTTAATGGACATTTTGTAATGAAAGAACGTGCGGGTAGAGTCGCATGTTGGGCCGGACCCGACCGCGGGGGGTCCTGACAGGAAAAACACCTCCGTTGGAAACCTTAACGGGCAAGTTGGAACATGCCTAAGCTGTTAAACAATTTCTCAGTTACTCACTTGTTGAAAGCTATCAAAAGCCGCCTGAATTTTACAAATAGTTTTCAACACGGAGGTGTTTTTCCTGTCGCGGCGCACACAGATTTGCCGAGTCGTCACGGAACGGACTTGGCGAATTTGCACGCATGTCTTTCATTAAAAAATGTCCTTAAACAGTGGAATGTCCGCATAAAGTCCTCATGCCGGCCTCTTCTGAATCTTCTCTGTTCTCTCAAGATGTCCTGGGTGAATTAAGCCTTAAATTAGGATGTTTTCAGGTCGAAACAGGCCGACGACGGCGCCTGGAAACGCTGCAGGACGTCCCGCTCCGTGGGAAGTCCTTACACCGACGTCATTCGCACGTCATTCAAATCCATATAGTTAAAAAAAAAATAAAAGGGTCGGTTTATTATCTAATAGACCACGTATATTGTCTATGGGTGATTGGGTTATTGCACATGGTTAGGATTGCACAAGGAGGATCAGTGCATGCTAGAGTTCAATGTGGTTATGGCTTTGGGGAAGAAACTGTTTTTCAGTTTGTTTGTTTTTGACCTTGTGAGACTGTAGCGCCTCCCTGAGGGCATCAGGTCAAACAGGGCAGAGCCAGGGTGAAAGCAGTCTTTGTAGATCGCTTTGGCTCTGCTGAGGCAGCGTGAGGTGTAAATGTCCAACAGGGAGGGGAGAGGGTGGCCGATGATCTTCTGTGCTGCCTTAACAACCCTCTGCATTCTCTCCCTGTCAGCAGCGGTGGACCTACCAAACCATACTGTGATGCAGTATGTCAGCAGGCTCTCAATGGATGAGCGGTAGAAGGCCAGCAGGTCGGTGTTGAGGTTGTACTTCCTGAGGACTCTCAGGAAGTGTAGCCGCTGCTGAGCCTTCTTGAGGATAGAGATGTTGTTGGACCAGGAGATGCAGTCTGAGATGAGAACGCCAAGATACCTGAAGGTGTGGACCCTTTCCACACGCTCGCCGTTGATGAGAAGGGGGGCAGGGTCGGTGCAGTGTTTCCTGAAGTCAATGATGATCTCTCTGGTCTTCCTAGTGTTCAGAGCGAGGTTGTTCTCTGAGCACCAGGCTGCCAGCTGCCGGATCTCCTCTCTGTAGGCAGCCTCATCACCTCCAGAGATGAGACCGACCACTGTGGTATCGTCTGCAAACTTGACGATTTGTTCTTGTGGGCCGGTCTGCAGTCGTAGGTGTAGAGGAAGGGGCTCAGCACGCAGCCCTGTGGAGAGCCGATGCTCAGTGTGCGTGTGGAGGAGAGGTGGGGGCCGAGTCTCACAGTCTGGGGACGTTTGAAAGAAAGTCTTTAATCCAGGCACATGTGAGAGGGTGGAAGCCGAGAGTGTCCAGTTTTGTGGTGAGTCTGTCCGGGATTATTGTGTTGAAGGCAGAACTATAATCCACAAAGAGCATTCGGATGTAGCTCTGCGGCTGCTCCAGGTTGTTTAGAACAGAGTGGAGAACGATGGCGTCCTTTGTGGATCTGTTTGCCCTGTATGCAAACTGGTGAGGGTCGAGGTCTGGGGGGAGGTGGTCCTTGATGTGCTGAAGAACCAGTCTCTCAAAGCACTTCATGATTACCGGAGTGAGGGCCACCGGGCGGTAATCATTCAGGCTGGTGATGGGAGACTTCTTCGGCACCGGGATTATGGTGGAGGTTTTCAGGCAGGACGGGATAACTGCTTGGTCCAGGGAGAGGTTGAAGATCCTGGTGAAGGTGGGGGCGAGCTGGTTTGCACACGCTCAGCACCTTGCCAGGTACTTCATCTGGGCCAGCAGCTTTCCTAGGGTTCACTGCGAGGAGCACTCGCCTGACATCATGCTCTTTTACAGTGAGTGGAGTGGTGCGGGGACCAGGTGGGGGCGGGGGGAGGGCAGGAGCAGGTGAGTGCAGCTGGGAAGATTCGAACCGAGCAAAGAAGCCGTTTAGCTCCTCTGCCAGTGGTACACTCAGGTCCGCTGTTGGAGCATCACAACCCCGGAAGTTTGTGATGTCATGTATTCCCTGCCACACCTCCGTGCGTTGTTGCTAGACATATGGGACTCTATCTGCATCCTGTGGTCCGCTTTTGCTCTTTTTACTCCTCTCTTCAGGTCAGCTCTGGCAGCACTATACAGAGCTCTGTCACCTGACCTGAAGGCAGCGTCGCGGGCCCTGAGGAGTGAGCGGACCTGGCTGGTCATCCAGGGTTTCTGATTTGGAAAAGCCCGGATGGTTTTTGTCACAGTCACATTCCCAATGCAGAACTGAATGTAGTCCCGTGTAACCGTTCCCGTGTGTGTCTCCAGCTCATGATGTTCAAATAGGTCCCAGTCTGTCTGTCTGGAAGCAGTCTTGGAGTATGGGGAGTGCGCTGTCAGGCCAGATTGTAACAGTGTTTGTTGTGGGCTCAAGCCTGCGTCTAAGGGTGGTGTAGGCTGGCGTGAGCAGGAGGGAAAGATGGTCTGACTGTCCGAGGTGGGGGAGGGGTACGGCTCTATGCAAGTTTGATGTTGGAATAAACATGATCCAGTGTGTTCTCCCCTCTTGTAGCACATTTCACGTGCTGGTAGAAGTGAGGCAGTACAGTCTTTAAGTTAGCCTTGTTAAAATCCCCTCCTAAGATGTGTACTCCGTCTGGGTGAGCCTGCTGCTGTTCGTTCATGGTGCTCAGCAGGAGAGAGAGCGATGTGTTTACACTGGCGTCGGGTGGAATATACACAGCAGTGATGATAACAACAGTTAGCTCTCTTGGGAGGAAAAAAGGCCAGCACTTTACAGACATGTACTCGACATCTGAGGAGCAGTGACTGTCTATGATTGTCCCGTTGTTGCACCAGTTATCATGCACATAAATACAGAGCCCCCCACCTCTCCTCTTCCCGGAGTCCTTTGTCCTGTCTCCGCGTAGCAGCGTGCGGCCAGCTAGCTGCACGCTAGAGTCGGGTATGTCCGGGTGTAGCCAGGTTTCGGTGATAATAAGCACACAGCAATCACGCACATAGCGATTTCCAGCGAGTTGTAAAACCAGGTCGTCCGTTTTATGCACCAGGGATCTGGCATTGGAGAGAAACAGGCTCGGGAGGGGTGGCTTGTGTGGTTGTTTGCGTAACACCAGACCTGCGGCCTCACTTCTGCTTCCTCTCCCTCCTCCGTCTTCGTCGCCTCCCATATCCGATAACAATCCACGGAGAGCCCGGCAGTCTCGTTATGTCGTCTGGGATGTTGTGCGTGTGGTGAAAGTCGCTCGAAACAGATATCTGATGTAAATGTCCGATATCCAACAGCGACTGGCGGGTGTACTGCAAGCTTGCAGTGCAGATAGTGTCCAAAAATAAATAAAACTGTAGGAAAATAAAAAGAAACGAGCACTGAACGGAGAGCCGGAAAGCCGCTGCACCACCTAGACGCGCCGCCATGGCACAGCTCCGTGAAGTCATCCGTGAAGTCATAGTCCCTAATCCTTTCCTCACCACCAAAAGACCTTAAGTCACTGGTTTTCACAACCCTACCCAACACTCAATCCATGCAAGCACTGAACAGTGTTGGAGCCAGAACGCACCCCTGAGGAATGCCAGTTATCACCAGGAGTCTTTGTCTCTACTTCGCACAGTGCTCACATTGCCTGTGTATAGGCAGGTTAGGATGTCCATTAACTTCTTGAGGATCCCATGAATTTTCAGGATGTTCCAGAAAGCAGCCCGATCAATTGAGTGAACATAAAAATTAATAATTAGAAAATATATGTGGACAAACTTGGCCCAAAGACAAGATACTGACTGCTGTCGACTGTTATTACATAAAACCAAATTAATGTACTGTATTTCAGAAAAATCAGTTATTAAATATGTTTCCCATATTTCACTGCTTCACTGAGTAAACATTCAAAAATACAAGTTTGATTGTTGCAAAGTAAATGGTTATTTTTCTGGCAATACTAGTTCTTGTGGCATGTTGAAGTTGGCGGCAAATGATATTTTGAAGAGATTTGAGCTCTTTTCTGGCAAATGTTATACTTTAAATTGCATAAACGCAACTTTTTGAGAAATATAGATATTTCATTGTTCAGACTTGTTGCATCTGTTGATGTTACATGCTTTAAATTCCTCGTTCATGCTGCAACTTGTCTAAATATTTTGAGAATAAAACTGCCATTATTACCACCGATTTGTTGGAAATGCTGGTGCTCATCTTACATTACATGGAAGTGTGTTGCCACGGTGACGCGTCTTGAGTATTTGTGTGTGACATGATGACTGAACTTGATCTTTTTTAAAATGTTGTTTCTTCTGTCTTTGTTTCAGCTAATACATACTTCTTCATGGTGCAGGCTCAGGGCATCATGTTGAGGGACAATGTGAGAACCATTGGCCAAATGATTCGATTGTACACGAACAAGAACAGTACCCTTAATGGGACAGGTAGGTGATAAATTCTGTAATACAGTCAGATTTGTATCCCCTGTTCAGTTTTTTTTTTAAAGGCTGTTTACTTTTAAACCACTCTTAACTAGACTACCTAATTCTTTATTTAATTAAAACCTAAATGTTTGGCAGGTGGGTTTGCCTCACTGGTTTTGTTTTTAAATTCCTTACATCAGTATAATGGAACCTCGAGGGAACCTTGAGATGGATCTGACACGGATGGACACATATGGCGTGAATCCAGTCCATATGTTGGTTGTTCTTTGATGTCCAGTACAGGTGCAAAGGGAGGACAGAGCTCTCCAGTTTGTGTTTGCCATCCAGAAAATTTGGAGATCAGGCAGCTTGTAACACCTATTATGGCCATCTGACAGCAGTCTGTGTCGTCTACATGCACTCTGGATGCGATCTGACAGGTGTGGACGAGGCAGTCTGCGCTCTGACACGGCTGACCACGCCTCTTTTCCTCCTGACTGTGTCAGATTATGACAATATTTGCCGTATCGGGCATGCTTCTGGCACATTCTTGCTATGTGTGATGGTGGCCTTACAGTGTTAACAAGTTTCTGTTGAAATGTATTTCGTTATTAATGCAGTTTGTTTGGGGGATAAAAGCCGGAATGGACGCTACAGAGCAACTGTGTATGGATATGATGCCAGTATGAGGACGTTTGATGCCCTTGTTTCAGTTGTCTTGGCTTATGGTGCTTTCACAGTTACATTGTTTGGTTCAGACGTTGCAGAATTTGTAGTTTGAGCCAAACCAAATTAGCAGGGCCCAGTTTCATAAAACAGTATAATCTTTTAGTCTGTTAAACTTACCTAGTCCGCTGTGGTTAGTCACCCAACATTATCTGTCTAATCACATTGCACATCGATGGCTGAACTTTAGCCATCTTATGTTAGTCGAAGATTTTCACAGGCATAACGGCCTCGCGAGCACCCATACCAAGAAACACCTCCAATGCGCGAGAGTTTTGTTTACTTCCTGGTTGGTCGTTGTCATGGACTGTTCAGCCTTTGTTTCGTTTACTGGCTTGATTAACATTTACGGACACATACGAACTGCAGAGCAATGTGCTTATCTCTTAGCAGTTCCTCTACACTTCTGTCAAGCCTTTTTGTGCACAGCGTAACAGTGACACCCGGTGGTTAATGTGAGAACTGTCACAAATGCATCATGACAAGTCGTCTGCTACAACCATGGCCAAAAGCGGCGGAAGCTCTCCTTTTGAAGGAATACGAGCGTCGTAGGGGTGCTCTTGAGTCTTCCATCAAGTAGTGGTACCTGATAGCCGCCATTTTTTAGGTAAGACACTTAACTTTTGTAGGATAAAATAAGATTAGTCTCCTCTGTACCAGGCTAAAAACTTTAGTCTTTTTGCAACGACTAACATCAAAGGATTGGTTGTTTGAGTTTAGTTGACTAAACAAGACTCGACTGCTTTATGAAAGTGGGCCCAGATGTAAAAGCTGCTTGGGACATGGGTCCAGACCAAAGGACCAGGGCTGGGGTGATGCACAAACATAATCAGTTATGTCAATTACATAAATACAACCCCTGGCAAAAACTATGGAATCACCGGCCTCGGAGGATGTTCATTCAGTTGTTTAATTTTGTAGAAAAAAAGCAGATCACAGACATGACACAAAACTAAAGTCATTTCAAATGACAACTTTCTGGCTTTAAGAAACACTATAAGAAATCAGGAAAAAAAATTGTGGCAGTCAGTAACTGTTACTTTTTTAGACCAAGCAGAGGGAAAAAAATATGGAATCACTCAATTCTGAGGAAAAAATTATGGAATCATGAAAAACAAAAGAACGCTCCGACACATCACTAGTATTTTGTTGCACCACCTCTGGCTTTTATAACAGCTTGCAGTCTCTGAGGCATGGACTTAATGAGTGACAAAAAGTAGTCTTCATCAATCTGGCTCCAACATTCTCTGATTGCTGTTGCCAGATCAGCTTTGCAGGTTGGAGCCTTGTCATGGACCATTTTCTTCAACTTCCACCAAAGATTTTCAATTGGATTAAGATCCGGACTATTTGCAAGCCATGACATTGACCCTATGTGTCTTTTTGTAAGGAATGTTTTCACAGTTTTTACTCTATGACAAGATGCATTATCATCTTGAAAAATGATTTCATCATCCCCAAACATCCTTTCAATTGATGGGTTAAGAAAGTGTCCAAAATATCAAAGTAAACTTGTGCATTTATTAATGATGTAATGACAGCCATCTCCCCAGTGCCTTTACCTGACATGCAGCCCCATATCATCAATGACTGTGGAAATTTACATGTTCTCTTCAGGCAGTCATCTTTATAAATCTCATTGGAACGGCACCAAACAAAAGTTCCAGCATCATCACCTTGTCCAATGCAGATTCGAGATTCATCACTGAATATGACATTCATCCAGTCATCCACAGTCCACGATTGCTTTTCCTTAGCCCATTGTAACCTTGTTTTTTTTTCTGTTTAGGTGTTAATGATGGCTTTCATTTAGCTTTTCTGTATGTAAATCCTATTTCCTTTAGGCAGTTTCTTACAGTTCGGTCACAGACGTTGACTCCAGTTTCCTCCCATTCGTTCCGCATTTGTTTTGTTGTGCATTTTTGATTTTTGAGACATATTGCTTTAAGTTTTCTGTCTTGACACTTTGATGTCTTCCTTGGTCTACCAGTATGTTTGCCTTTAACAACCTTCCCATGTTGTTTGTATTTGGTCCAGAGTTTAGACACAGCTGACTGTGAACAACCAACATCTTTTGCAACATTGCGTGATGATTTACCCTCTTTTATGAGTTTGATAATCCTCTCCTTTGTTTCAATTGACATCTCTCATGTTGGAGCCATGATTCATGTCAGTCCACTTGGTGCAACAGCTCTCCAAAGTGTGATCACTCCTTTTTAGATGCAGACTAAAGCCTGGTTCACACGGCAGGATAATTAGGCCGATATCGGACCCGATCTTCCCCTTCTGACAATCTTAACGACGCCCCGACAATCGTGATGACGTCAAAGATAATCTTATCAGATATTCCTGCCATGTGTGGTGTGTTCAGAGCGCTCTGATCTGCTCGGAAGGGCGTCAGGAGCGCTACAATCACAAATCGGGGATATTCAACATTTTGGATTTTTTTGGCCCGATATCGCAGCGTGTGTTGTGTCCTTCAACCACAAACGGGCACACAGCCTGCTGAATGTGACATGCAGCCAATCAGAAAGCGAGGTGACGGACGTACGGAGTGGAAAATAAAATCAAAACAGCTGTTCTGACTTACCAGAAAGTCCGGTGGTCGCGCTGTATCCACTCCTTTAAAGAACACCTTTTCTTTTTCTTTTTGTGTCATTTTTCACTCTGTTTTAAATAGTCCACAAAGTACCTCCGTTTGTTTACTCTGAAGTCACGTTTAATTTCGAGAGATTTTGCAAGATTTCCTGTCTGAACTGTAAATGTTTGTGTGTGAAATCTGTTCGTGTGTGGTGTTGTTGTCCTTACCGTGTGGCTGAACACCACACACTGTACGACCAAACCTGTTAGAGCTATGATTTTTTATCTTTACATGTGTGGTCTCTCAAGTTTTGGAAACCTAAAGATAATTTTAAAATCCTGTCGTGTGAACCAGGCTTAACGAGCAGATCTGATCTGATGCAGGTGTTCGTTTTGGGGATGAAAATTTACAGGGTGATTCCATAATTTTTTCCTCAGAATTGAGTGATTCCATTTTTTTTTTTCCCTCTGCTTGGTCTAAAAAAAGTAACCGTTACTGACTGCCACAATTTTTTTTTTCCTGATTTCTTATAGTGTTTCTTAAAGCCAGAAAGTTGCCATTTGAAATGACTTTAGTTTTGTGTCATGTCTGTGATCTGCTTTTTTCCTACAAAATTAAACAACTGAATGAACATCCTCCGAGGCCGGTGATTCCATAATTATTGCCAGGGGTTGTACATTGATTTAAGTAATGTGCATCAATATGTTGCAATATGGCTGCATGTGTTCAGAGCATGGACTCAGAAGAGCAAGTAGCTGAAGAAGAGGGGGGCAGGGGGGACTCACTCATGCTCTTCCATAGTGTCCGAAGAGTTGAGCCTGAATGTCATGGCGCTCTACAAACCCTGCAAGTTGGCAATGGCTTATCAGGCTTATCACAGCAGTACTACTTCCTTGCTCGAGCACTTGAAGCAGAAGCATCCTAGTTCGATTTCTCAAATGGGCAGCGGGAGCATTTATTTATTTTTTTTGTCCCCGTGTTTGTTGCTGCTATTAATTGTAACACCACACTGCTTCCAGCGATTCATATTTCAAGGCAGACCTTGTCATTGACACATTTATTTTTAAAAGGTTGAACTGTGCTTTTGAGTTTACTGCAACTAGCAACAGGAGGGAGCATGACAAAGATAATTAGAAAACTTGACTTTTTATATGAATTGGTTTAAGATGTTACATATGGGATGTGTGTCAAATAATAACACTGCCTATGATCATTTTAAATCTGTAGAGTGATGTTTTATGAGATGGCATCATTTGCACAAAATCAGACAAACTTGTCAAATATTGAAGGCAGCCGGTGTGAGGGCAATATTGAAAGTACAGCCAAAAAAAAAAAACACGCCAAAAAACACTTACCATGCTACTAACTTTATCCAACATGAATGACAAAATGTAATCCAATTCAAAAATGTTTAATGGATAAAAGAAAGTTTACATTTGCATCCTGCCACACAGTTTGGTAGAGAAGGAAAAACTCCCATGTATGATCGCAGTTCTCTGCCTCACTAGATTATAAAGCTACTGTGATTAAGTTTTAAAGACAGCAGAAGATGCTGTGTCTATGCAATATTAATGTGTTTTTGACCTTTTAAACATTATTTATGACCGATGTACAACATCAGAAATAGCGTTGGATATTTTACTCCAAGATGTTTTGTTGCACTGCCAGATTTGAGAGACTTTTGGTACTACTCCTAAAAGTGTCTTGAATTTTGCATTTTCATTAATTTTACTCTTTGATTGCTACATGTAGAATGCACTACATAACTTACTGTAAAAGTAAGATGGCCAGGAAAGACTGGGCAGTTTATTTGTTGTGCAGCAATGTCCAGTGGTGCATACTTACCATATTTTTTGTTTTAAAGAGAAGATGGTTGAATAAAATAATGTGATATAAATGACAAGTTTTTAAAATGTAATTTTGGTAAATTTATTGTTATATTGCTGGAGTAATAAAATAATAGTTTAATTAAAAAATAGATTAATTAATTTAAAAAGATCATTAGGTGCAGCTCTCCAGAAGACCTGTCTTTGGTCAGACTAAAAGAGGTGGTCTCCATTCAGATCAAACTGAATCATAGTCTGGTTTGTTTGGATTATAAAATCGCTTTTTCAAGTGTTACGACTTTTGAACCAATTACAGGAAGTTTAAGCAGGCTATCACCCCATTAAACAATAAAAGAAGAAAAGAAATAATTTACACCTGTCCAAAAACATATCTTTAACAGAAAAAAAAATGTATTTAAGTCACACTAGAGTAAAAGTCACATTTCCTATTTCATGTAGCAAGAAGCAAAACAACTTTCATTGGTGCATTGTTTGTTTCTAAGGCACATGTGGTGTTAAGAAGCACAGCTAACGAGCTAATTAATGTTACTGTACTAAGCACAAAACATGAGTAAAGTGCTTCTTTAAGCCACCGAACAGACAGCCATATGTGAGGTAAATGTGCAGTGCAATTAAGTGCAGTATTTACTTATTTTTAACACAAACTCTGCTTTATTAGTATCGGAAGCTACAATCAAATTGTTACTGTAACAAATGCAAAACGTGAGTACAATTCTTCATGCTTGAGCCTATCCCAGCACTCATAGGGCATGAGGGAGGGTACACCCTGAACAGAACTTCTATCAAAAGGCCACATACTGACAGACAAGCTAATTCACACTTGCATGGACACCTCCGGTCAATTTAAAGTTGAGAGGAAGCCGGAGTGAACACAGGAAGAACATTCTTCTGAGATGAACTTCAGTTCACCAACTCAACCGTATTGGTGCGTTTTGTGCAAAGCAGTGAAAACGGCAACATGTCTTTCTATTATATATAATATACCTCGTAACCGCAAAAACACAAAACTCAGAAATAATGGAGAGATTGAAAACTTGTACTTGGAGTCCCCACAACAGTTCCCTCAGAAAGTTGCGATCACAGCAGCTTACGCAACTTCAGCCAAACACCTTGAATTCAGTGTGACCTTGCGATTTTGCCCGATAACTGTAGCCTTTCTGCAAATTTGACCAATGATTGTTGTTTTCCACGAGTTGTACCAATCATAATCCAGCCATCCCTCACCAAACATCTCAGCTTTACCAACAAAAAACAATCCTGCTGAACATGTTCTCTACAAGTGGAAGTAAATAGTTTTACACTTCGTTCAGTGTTGTTTATAGACACAAACAAAATTGACAAATCACAACAAAAAAAAAACTGCCATGAAATGTTGTAGTTTAGGCTACAACAATCCCAAACAGCTTGTGAAATTCTGGAGGGACTGTCAAGAGCAGGATTGACAACACTGGGTAACACTCAGCAGTCATTTGTTTGCTGAGCAGCAGCATGTACCTGCCATTGTGAAATAATTCCATCCATCCATTTTCTTCCACTTTATCTGGAGTCGGGTCGCGGGGGCAGCAGCTCAAGCAAAGCTGACCAGACCTCCCGATCCACACACACCTCCCCCAGCTCCTCCGGGGGAACCCCAAGGCGTTCCAAAGCCAGCCGAGAGATGTAGTCCCTCCAGCGTGTCCTGGGTCTTCCCTGGGGCCTCCTCCCAATGGGATGTGCCCAGAACACCTCTCCAGTGAGGCGTCCAGGGGGCATCCGGAAAAGATGCCCGAGCCACCTCAACTGACTCCTTTCAACGTGGAGGAGCAGCGGCTCGACTCCGAGCTCCTCCCGAGTGACCGAGCTCCTCACCCTATCTCTAAGGGAGCGCCCAGCCACCCTGCGGAGGAAACTCATCTAGGCCGCTTGTACTCGCGATGTCGTTCTTTCGGTCATGAGCCAAATCTCATGACCATAGGTGAGGATCGGAACGTAGATCGATCGGTAAATCGAGAGCCTTGCCCCCCTACTCAGCTCTCTTCACCACGACGGCCTGATACAGCGACCGCATCACTGCAGATGCTGCACCGATCCGTCTGTCGATCTCATGCTCTTTCCGTCCCTCACTCATGAACAAGACCCCGATATACTTAAACTCTTCCACTTGAGGCAAGGACACTCCACCGACCTGAAGACGGCAAAGCACCTTTTTCTGGTCGAGAACCATGGCCTCGGATTTGGAGGTGCTGATTTTCATCCCAGACACTTCACACTCGGCTGCAAACCGCCCCAGTGCATGCTGAAATATAGACCTGGAATGGACGTGCGTGCCTCAATCTATTAGTGTCGCTCAGGACAGGAAGGCGCCATTACTAAGGGTGGAAATGTGCCTATCATAAATAATAAACTGACTGCTTTTTTTGCACTAGCGTCGCTATTTCTTAGCAGATTTTAATACATTTAGGCTTGTTTCAAAGCCCTTTGAAAGCTGTTTCCAATGAACTTATGCGTGGGTGGGAAAAAAAACTTTTATGTAAAATGCAGAAAATTGGTGAAATTATGACAAACTGTGCTGCTTTTCTCACTCTATTGTCGCTATTTGTTAACAGATTTTAATAAAAGTAGGCTTGTTTTAAAGCCCTTTAATTGCTCTTTCTCATGAACCCATATATGCCTGGGTAGAAAAAAAATGTTTTATGTAAAGTGTGTAAATTTGGGTGAAAATATGCCATTCTGTTCATTTACTGTGATGTTTTTTTTCCTGTCGTCATAATTCTCGATGGATTTTTATAAATGAAGCTTTGTAAGTTGTATTCAAGCTGATTAAAAGCTCTAACGAACCCATACATGCCTGGATAAACAATCCTTATTTATTAAAATATAAATCTGAAGTATGCCTTGCCATTGTGGTCATTTACCTTGCTGCTTTTTCCACTGTAATATTATTGCTAGTCTTTTAATGACAACATATATATGATTTTTACTAACATTTTATTACAAGTAGATATAAAGCCATTCAGAATTTATGACTTTTGACCCTCAGTCAGGGTAAAAAGTACCTCCTCCATCCCCTCCAACCACACTATTTAAATCGAAATGCCGCCTGTGACCACCATGTACATATCATATTAAACAACACTGCAAGTATATTTACATAAATACATTTAAACATTTTTATTTCCGTATTTGTATGCATGTGAACACAGCTTAATGAAAAGAACTTATGGCGTTGAGTTATAGTCTCAGTACATCTATTAAATTGCAGCATCACTTTAAAATAGACATTTATTTTGCATAATTACATTAAGGCTTGTACAGTTCATTTTAGTATTTGAGAATTTGTTTTTGTAGTTGGTGCAGTTCATGGTGAAGCACTTTTTTTCCCCTCAGTTCGCTTCTGTTTAACAGGCGCCTTAACTGGCTCAAGGCGCTCTGTCCACCCTTAGTAATGACCACCGTGCGGCACGCTGCTAGTCACGTGACGTCCATTCCAGGTCTATATTTCCATGCTTGAGCCATCCACAGTCAAAGCACTTATGTTTGCGGTTGTATTTTGTTGCAGACTACCCTGATGGCAGTAACTCCAGTGAATACTTGCTGCAGCCAACCACGTATCTCCCAGAGAACTTCACCTATGCTCAAAATCTTCCCTGTCCACAGCGATTACCTTCTATGAGTGAGTAGCTTTAATATAAACCCAATGGTAGTGATGGTGACATGATGCTTTGTTGCAGTATTGAGGCTTCCCAGCCATTTGCTTCACCAAAGGCTTCATTACTTGAAATCTCATTGAACAGTCATCAGTCACTACTGACATCTACTGGTGAAAGTATAGCTGCACACCTACCATCATAGTGCAAGTTGGAAAATATGTGGAGCAATCGAGTAGGTAGCTCAGTGGATAAGTAGCTGGTCTGCCTGTATATATCCTTGGACAAGACACTTTATCTGTATTGTCTCAGTCCTCCTAGCTGTAAAGTAAAAGCAAATGTGATGCATCATTGTAAAGCAGAAATGCAGTCCTTCACAGTTTCTGTGGGCATGTTATAGTGTCCAAATATTGAATGTCTGAGTGAAGTGGTAAGAATATTTGCATGAGTTGAAAGATGGAACATACGCTGAGTGGAATGGTAGACTCCTTCTTTCAGCAAATGAAGGCATTCTTTTCATTGCATGAATGGAAAGCATTCATTATTTGTTTTATATGACACCTCAGTGGATTTGTGTCATTTGATATTTTAATTAAAATCAGAAAGAGGTTCCTTCTCGGAGCAGAAAGAAGAGGGTTGCGGGGCCCAGCAGTTCACTGTGGCCTGCATTACTCACCAACACACAGCTGTCTTCAGTGAGTACTGAGGAGCTCAGCGGTGTGTGTGGAGACTAGGCATGGGCCGGTGTGATATTTGGATGGTATGCTAACCGTGGGCAAAAATACTGCGGTTTCGCGGTGTTATGTATAACTTTAAAATGTGCTTTAACAACATTATGGCTATTTGTATATGAAGCGCATGTGATTCAGGTGCACTAATTGATGCGATGTCTACCGCTACGAGCGCTATACCACTGATAACTTTAGAGAAAATACCAAAATAATAGTCACTCTTTTAGACATGTAGCATCTGCCCCATGGAAAACATGACTTACTTACTTAGGGAAAAAAAACCATGACTGGAATAAAGTCTGGAACTCCGGATGCTCAATACTTGGCCCAGCTTCACCAGCAAAGTGCTTGGTATAGATATGGTATAGATATATTTGTCCTTCTTGACATGTTTATGGGAGAAATTTGGTCGACAACAAGCACAACTCGAGTCCACCGCTTGTACGTCTCAGTTGTTTCAAGGATGGGATAAAGTTTATTCCTTACATGTAATCCTTTGCGAGTACCTTGAATCGCTCAGAGTCTGACACAGGCCATAGCTACGGTACTTTATTGCCACCGTTTTTGGCTTGAAGGGCTATTCTGCAGAAAGTAAAACTAAAAAGGTGACTTGGTCCTTTTAGACAGAGGGAAAAGTTCAGTGCAGGCTTCGCATCCTTTGGCCATGATGCAGAGCTACCTGATGTTAGCTGCCTGTTTGTAAACAGAGACAGAGGTGAGCGCCAGGGGGAAGGGCGGCAGCGGCCGCCTCCGCTCTGGCTGGCAAGAATTCTCATAACCCGCTCATACTGTAGGGACGGTGTAACGGAAAATTTTAGTGGTTTTGATATCATGGCTTTTTCATACCGCGGTATACCATGAAACCAGTTATTGGCCCATGTCTAGTGGAACATCTGCTTTCCTCAGTCCAGTGAAAAATCACTCCAAGAACACTTCACTGCAGCAGCTGCTACAGATGTCCCTGTGAACAATGTAATTGCTGGATTTAGCTTCCTCGTCTCACGGAAGCATTTCAGAGAGAAGCTAATGGGGCTGTGCAATCTTGTTGAATTTATGTGTCAAACGTGTCACGTCTCCATGGAGACATTTAATAGTGCAAAAGGGATGGGGGAAAAATGCACAGATAGTACCAACACGCTAGTGAAAACGGCCATGCAACAAGACAAGTAAGGAATATCATGTGACATAGAATTCACCAGTTAAATGACAAGGATCCATTCAAGTGTCCTATAATTGTTACAAATCATTTTGGCAAAAGCTTGTGATGCATGATGGGGGTATTTAAGTGACATTTGTGCAGTAAATGAAAGTGCTTGACTGACTGGGAATTACAAAATTCTTGTTTGACAAGCATGGAGAGGCTTACTTTATTTATTTTTATTATTCAGAAACTATTGTTTTAACTGTACCCAGGGGTCAGATAATTTTTATTTATTTATTTTACATGCTCTACTTTTGAAAACATTGCCTCAAAAAGAAGATGCCAGTGTGCACAGAAATAGAACTGTAGAATTGATGGTAGAAGCAAAGATTTTTCTCTCTGACCCACATTTTTTTAAGTGACTCAAAATGCAAAAAAAAAAAAAAAAAAAAAACACAACTCACATTATTCACACTCACAGGCACTTTTTTTTTTTGCTATCTTTTACAGTTTAGCTGAGAAGTTAAGATGATTCAGTGGCATGACCCCTACAAACAGACATACAGACAAAAATAAAGTAAAATAAATGATGTCTTTCAACAGAGGGCCTTATAGAGGTGAATATGACAGAGATCCCTATGGAGGAGGTAGAACTCAAGTTTTCCAAGTTTTTTGGCATTGAGTATGGCGGCCATTGGAAACCAAAGGACTGCGGACCTCGCTGGAAGGTGAATTTTATTTTTTTATTTTACCAAATGACTTCTTAAATGTAGCAAATATATTGGTTAAATGTAGTGTCAGGAAATATTGCTGTAATCTAATAAAACAGGCATGTGAGCATTTTTGCATATTTACGCATTTCAAAATTTCTGCCAAAGTGTTTTGTGATGTGAATCAGTTGGTTTGGAAGGCGCACATTAGATGTATGCTTATACAGTACAAATATAAATGGGCACAAGTTGCCATAAAGTGGTCAAACCAAAAAACAAATAAAAACTTTTTGTAGAAAAGCAGGCATCAGGTACTGTGGGATTGAATGATGGTTCTTCCATGCTTCTTTCTTCAGTAAGTTAGTCTTTAAAGGACATGTCGCACATTAATGTCCCACTTAAGCCCCGGTCACAACCCACCGTGCGTTTTTTTTTTCGCAGTGCGTTTTCTGCGGATGCCACGACCACTACGTTTTTGTGAAAACGTACGGAGGCAGTAGCAAGAGGAGGGAGGGAGTACGTTCAACGCACGTCTCTAGGAGTGTAACGATAAAGAGTGTTGACAAGAAAGCAGTGTGTGTGTGGGGTCGCTTTTCTTTTTTATGAGCGGGACCGGAGCGGCAGGTGTTTTTCTCCATCGGCGATGCATGAGCATGTCCAGCCTGCAGCGGTCAGTTGTACGAGTGTTTACTTGCCTCGAAAAGTTACAGCTAGTTAACAGACTGAAGCTGTGGAGTGTCTGTGTTGCTGACGTTTGGAAATAAAGTCCAAGTTCAAGTGAGAAGCTGTGTTGTGCATGCAAATCTGTTGGCATCCATGTGGTGAGTGCCATAATCCGTACTGCCTACGTACGGATTTGGTTAATTCAATAGTAATTGAATGAAAATGTGCTGCTTTGAATCCGAACTGAGGCAGTACTCAGAGCGTGCGTCATCTGTACTGCTGGTGAATCCGCAGCCTGACCGCAGCGAAAGTTCTGCATGCACTAAAACCTCTACGGCGTGTCTGCGTGCTCCTAAATTCGTACTGAGGCAGTACTTACGACGTACGAATCTCCAAATTTAGCCCACGTTTTTGCAAGTAGACTGCACGGACGTGCAAGTACGGCGGGTTGTGACCACGGCTTTAGCAACACAACATCACAGTACTCAAGATTGTAAGCCTATCTGTGCACATGTGGAAATAATTAGTGGTTACTTATGTATTATATTTCTAATCATTAGTGACGGATAAGCCGAAGCGTTTTGATGGTTCAGTGTTTCGAAGCATTTGATACCATTAAATATGGCGACATCTGCTAGCCAATCTTTAACATAGCAAGATGTCATGAAACAGACACTGTCATGTATGTTTAATAATAGGTTATTATAGGTTTAATAAGGTTCTATGTGCATCTTTAAATTTTTGATTAAAGACAAATATACAAAGACATTAATAGTATACTTGTGTTATAATGTGATTGTGCCATCATAAAATACTGTATGTAATAAAAATATAAATTGAGAAATGCTTGTGCAACTACGGACTTACGAAAATAGTTTTACAAAATGATAGTAATTTGGGCCCTTCAAAGGATTTTATTTAAGCACAAGATCATTTCAGTCATGTTAGGTTTGAGTCTGTTCTTCTTTGTTACCACCTCTCTAGTTTTGGAGAAGATTCTCTCACACAGCACAGAAGTTGTTGGCATATGAAGATAGATTTTGTCCAGCTTGTAAAGAGTTGGATAAACACCTGCCTCCATCCTCCCTATCTCTTTGCAAATTCACTGCAGAAAATGCTTCTGGGGAGCATTAGCATAGCTAAAACCCTTCGGATTCTGGGGGGCAAAGCCCCCCGACCAGGTCCCTCTTGACCCCCAGCCATTTTAAGCATTTCTTTATTTTCCTCTCACATGCCTGTAAAAACTATAAAAATAAAAAACGTCTGTTATAATGTCAGTAATGCAGAATGAATTATTTCGAGAAAATTGAGAGACCATGTAGACATAGATCATATAGATATGGGGACATTTAATATTTATTTTATTTACTTATGTTTCTTTTGCTGGTGTAGGTGGCCATACTGATCCCATTTAGAAACCGCCATGAACATCTACCCATCCTCTTCCAACACTTAATCCCCATGCTACAAAGTCAGCGGTTGCAGTTTGCCTTCTACGTCATTGAACAGGTAAAGCCTGTTTTCATCTGGTTTTGGTTGCTTGGTATTGCAATATTAAGGCAGCATTGAATAATTAACCATAGATCACTAGGAATCAATTATAAATAAATGCAAACAGTACTTTCATTATAAAAATACAGAAAGCATGCATCGACTAAGTGGACTGGTGAAAAGGTGCAGAAGGTTTTTACTGTTTTGTCTACACTCAGAGGACTCAGTCATCTGTGTACAACATCAGGAATCTGAATGCGTGTTGCACATTTTGGATAAACTAAAAATGGTGTTTTAACATGAGTAGATATCATTAAGCAAAATTAACATTTACTGAAATTTATTGCAGCATCTTCAGCTGACTACTAGTAAAATTTGCACAGATTGGAAATATGATGACCATGACCACCTACACTATGGTTAAATGTATATTTAACAAAAAACAAGTTGATCAGTAAGAACATTAGCCCATACTTTGACTTTTGTTGCTTAGCTAGCTTGAGGACCCCTCCCTTAATTTCCATGATGCCTTTGCCAGTTCCTTGTTGAATTATCTAACATTGACTCTGGCCCTCAAATCATTCACTGTACAGATTTTATATTGTTTTATATATTCTCTTCAAGAATAAAATTCCTCCACATGGAGCTGGTGTAGCTAATGGCATGCCTTGATGCATTTATGCTTGACTAATTTAGCTTTAGAGGTTGGTGTTTCATTTTCCTTCATTAATCCAGGTAAAGCATTAAGGAAAACTTATTTTTTACAGCACTGGCCCCGCCATGATTATTCTGTTGTATTGCATTGTGCCTTTTATGTTTGGTGTATCATCATGGATTTTTATTTTTTGTCTTGTTTTTCAACAACAGTGTTCGAATGTTCTTGAGGCAGGTTGCACAAAAGTGTTTCACCAGTTTTCCTATTCAGAGTAACTCATGAATTGGATTACTATTAACCAATGGTGTAAATAAGATTTGGATGTCATATGTTTAATTTCAGAAAGCTTGCAGTTACTCAACTTTTTCACTGGTTTTTGTTGGTATTAGAGTGGGAGCCAACCCTTCAACAGAGCAATGCTGTTTAATGTGGGTTTCCTCGAGGCCATGAAGGACTCGGACTGGGACTGCTTGATTTTCCATGATGTCGACCACATTCCTGAGAATGACCGCAATTATTATGGGTGTGGTCAGATGCCACGCCACTTTGCTGCCAAATTGGACAAATACATGTACATGTAAGTCTGTTTGCTACTAGTGGGTTTTCACCAGATGTCGCTAACAACCCAAGTAATCCACATATAGAAAGAAATCTAACTGTAGATGTCCATAAATTAAGTTATGTGTAATAATATGAAATGACACAGGGAAAAGTATTGAGGTGCAAAAAGGCATGGAAAGCCAAGGCACCAGGCATGGAAAGCCAAGACACCAGCTGAAATCTATCTAATTAGAAAGCAATCCTGCCCCTTGTCAGGGCAAATTAATATCAGCTGGTTCAGTCTGATGGCCTATAAAAATTTTTCTCATTGCCAACGTGTCACACAAGAAACATCTCATGATGAGCAATAGCAAAGAGCTTTCTCAAAATCTGCGCAACGTTATTGTACAACATACTGATGGCATTGGTTACAGAAGTATTTCTAAACTTCAGAATGTTCCAATGAGCAATGTTGGGTCCATAATCTGGACAGGGAAAGAACATCATTTCACCATAAACTGGCCACAACCAGGTGCTCCTCGCAAGGCTTCTGACAGAGGAGTGAAAAGAATTACCAGAAGAGTTGTCCAAGAGCCAAGGACCATTTCAGAAAGACCTGGAATTAGCAGGTATAATTGTTTCAAAGAAAACAATAAGTAATGCACTCAACCACCATGTCCTGTATTCACACTCAACACGCAAGACTCCATTGCAGAAAAAAAAAGCACGTTGAAGCTTATTTAAAGTTTGCTGCATAACATTTAAACAAACCGAAATTGAACTCTTTGGATGCCATAATACAGTGGTCCCTCGTTTATCGCGGGAGTTACGTTCTAAAAATAGCCCGCAATAGGTGAAATCCTCGAAGTAGTCAGCGTTATTTTTTGCAATTATTATAGACGTTTTAAGGCTGTAAAACCCCTCACTACACACTATACACTTTTCTCAAACAAGCATTAACATTTTCTCACTTTTCTCTCGTGTATAAACACTCTCAAAGTTCAAACCTTAGTAGAAAAATAAGACCAACCTGTTTTCAGGCCCAAACATTTTTTTGAGAAATAAATCCATCCATCCATCCATTTTCTTCCGCTTTTTCCGGAGTCGGGTTGCGGGGGCAGCAGCTCAAGCAAAGCCGCCCAGACCTCCCGATCCACACACACCTCCTCCAGCTCCTCCGGGGGAACCCCAAGGCGTTCCCAAGCCAGCCGAGAGATGTAGTCACTCCAGCGTGTCCTGGGTCTTCCCCGGGGCCTCCTCCCAGTGGGACGTGCCTCTCCAGCGAGGCGTCCAGGGGGCATCCGGAAAAGATGCCCAAACCACCTCAACTGACTCCTTTCGATGTGGAGGAGCAGCAGCTCGACTCCGAGCTCCTCCCGAGTGACCGAGCTCCTCACCCTATCTCTAAGGGAGCGCCCAGCCACCCTGCGGAGGAAACTCATCTCGCCGTAGATCGATCGGTAAATCGAGAGCTTTGCCCCCCTACTCAGCCCTCTCTTCACCACGACGGTCTGACACAGCGACCGCATCACTGCAGACGCTGCACCGATCCGTCTATCGATCTCACGGTCCATCCGTCCCTCACTCGTGAACAAGACCCCAAGATACTTAAACTCCTCCACTTGAGGCAAGGACACTCCACCGACCTGAAGAGGGCAAAGCACCTTTTTCCGGTCGAGAACCATGGCCTCGGATTTGGAGGTGCTGATTTTCATCCCGGACGCTTCACACTCGGCTGCAAACCGCCCCAGTGCACGCTGAAGGTCCTGATTTGACGAAGCCAACAGAACCACATCGTCCGCAAACAGCAGAGACGAGATTCTGTGGTTCCCAAACCAGACCCCGTCTACACCCTGGCTGCGCCTAGAAATTCTGTCCATAAAAATAATGAACAGAGCCGGTGACAAAGGGCAGCCCTGGCGGAGGCCAACGTGCACTGGAAACACTGGAAACAGGGAACTAAAAATAGAACATTTTCCCATAAATAATTATGATGGCTTTTAGAACTAACGAATTTAATTTTAATGCTCAACCTACGAGGTTGGACACATAAGAAATTATTAGTAGTAACTGACCAGTATTTCACAGTTCCTCTGATCGCGTCTCTTCGTCCTGGCACCGCGCCACTGTCGCGCCTTTTTCCACTGAGTAACACCTCGGTGCAGGTGTCTTTTTCCGAGTGAAGAACACAGTTATGGGTAGTTAATGGCGCTCTTTTTTTCTTCTGGGCGAGAAGTTTCTTATAAACAGACACGCAGAACACAATGCGCGTACTCTCCCTTTTTTCCCTGTCATTCCAGCTATTATTACACATAGCTTATGGATGTCTGGTGAAAATTTCATGTCAATAGCACCTTTAGAAATAAACTTACTGAGAAAAATTGTGACGTGTTCAATACTTATTTTACCAGCTACAATGGACATGGTGCTGTGATTTGTTTTTCAGGTTTATAACTGTTTTATCTGTCTATCATCTAAAACCTGAAGATAATCAATTTGCACTGATTAAAAAAAAAAAAATCAAAGGCACAACATTATTTTTGGAAAACTCAAAGAAGACAATGTTTTAGATTTTATATTTGACAAATTGCTTAAATCATTATCAGTTTAGTTAATGATTTTTTTTGGGGGGGGGGCTGACTAAGCAATGTGTAGTTCAACAATGCATTATCAGCCTTTACAAAAAATATATTTTTTTAGTGTGTAAAAAGGTTATCCTTGAACAAACAAGTGTGGCGTTGAGCTTTTGTGTTCTCAGTTGGACTCCCAATGGAGCACTGATCAGACTTTCATTTTAATATGTCATGAAGGAGTGGGGACCTTCCATCGCCATTAAACTTGTTTTTGTTGCTTTCAGTCTTCCATACAGTGAATTCTTTGGTGGTGTGAGTGGACTTACCGTGGAGCAGTTTCGCAAGATTAATGGGTTTCCCAATGCATTCTGGGGATGGGGAGGAGAGGATGATGACCTGTGGAACAGGTGAGTCGACTAAAATTGGATGTAGAGTGATGTCAGTACTTCAAAACATATTTTAAGTCTTTATTGGTGTTGGCTGTATTTGATAGTAAGAAGCTTGTGATATATCCAAACAAGCTGATTGATTTAATTGACTGACTGAAATTCAGCATGATTAGCACTCTACATGTCCTGTATTTCTGCTAGAAAAATGTACAGTCATTTCCATAAGTATTTTAATGGTGTCACAGATTTTGTCATTTTGTACACCGCCTCAGTGGTGTTGAAATAAACAGTCAAGCTGTACTGTAATCCTTTTTAATTCTAGGGTTTAACAAAATATAATCCATTAACCACTTGGCAATTACAGTCATTTTCATACATCATCCCACCATTTTTTTTTTCTTTTGGAGATCACAAGTAATTGGACAAATGAAATAAAGTGTTATTGTTAATCCCAATGTTTATTTTTACAGGCAGTTTTCTTGATACAAGTCAGGGAAAGGATACGTAAACATTCTCACGGAACAGTAACAGTATGGAACTGTATGGTAAATTTTTCAACATTAGGCAGTTGTCAAAAACTGAATGACTGTGCTAAAAAAAAAAGGAAGCCACCAAAACACCGGTGACAAATCTGAAGGAGATAGAGTTCTATGTCTTTGATCAGAGGAACTATGCATCACAAAAGTATGTAGTTGTTCATGACAAAGCAACTGTTTTTTTCACTCTCACAGTCCTGAGGTTACAAGTAAACCATGTGTTGTGGTGTAAGTGGACCACAGCATATGTACTCCCAGGTCTACCGAAGAACCATGCCTTTGTCACTGTATATTACATGTAACAATTTGTCCTCTGTGTTTAATCCATCGTAATAACAATTAGATACCATGCAACCACCAGGAGTAGTGATATGGTAATTGGCAGGTCAGGGACCAACTCCAGGTCTACAAAAAATGGTCATTGGCAGTCAAATGAGCATTTTACCTAATGTGTATGTGCTGATGGTGGGATGAAACCAGATAGACAGAACAAAAAGTAACTGTGTATTGGTGGAATTGAACCTTAGACCTTTTTGCTATGATGCAGGAGTGCTAACCATTCTGTCACTGCACTGCAGTATTGAAGAGGTGTAGGTTGTTGTTTATTCCAGTGTCAGAAACTGAGCAAGTTAGGTTTCTTAATGCTGAAGCAAACCATAAATAAGTACATGGTTCTGTATTGGCAGCTAATGGAATTGTTTTACCGGATAGCTGGAAAAATTCAATTTATGTTCATCTTGTGTCTGTCTGTAGTCAAAATTGGTGGAGGGCACCCTACTGAACATTAAAAGAAATTACATTTATTTGGAGGCATATTTCCTGTTTGTCTTGGTACACTTTAATCAGTGCCATTCTAGCAATATTGGTATAACTAATTGTTTATGAGCTTCATGGTTCGTTTGTCTGTGGCTGGTTTAATCCTAACCTTGAGGGAGTAATGCATCATGGTTGTTCTGCAGGGTGCACTACGCCGGTCTGAATGTCACGCGACCCGAGGGAGAAATTGGAAAGTACAAATCAATTCCTCATCACCACAGAGGAGAGGTGCAGTTCCTGGGGAGGTGAGAGATGTTTTATTCTGAGATTCACAAGATATGCTCGGTTCCATTACAAGCATAAAATAATAGCATCCATGAGAATGCAGAAAAATCAAAGATTCATCTTTTTAAAGTTGGGTGGACACTGTACGATATTTTCAATCATTGTACTCAGCCCCAGCTCAAACTGTACGACAGAACCGCAGGGTGTAAAAGTTCAGAGCGCACGATTTATGTTCTCACACTGTACGGCCCGATGCTCTGATGCGATCTGACTTCTCACATTGTACGTTCAAAAAAACCACACGTCGGACTCGTGTTTCCAGAAGCAAAACGTGAAGAGAAGCTTCTTCTTTTCTTTTTTTTTGGTCACACTTTATTTACATTTCTTGTTTTTCATCAAAGTTTAAAAAATAAAAAATACGAGACTTTACGTGAGTTGAAGAATAAGGGGGAAAAAGAAACAGAAGCTGCTCTCCCAAAGAGATGATCACTGTTTATGCTCTCTCCGGTGTTTGCACAGGCACAGTGCGAGAGGTTGGGGTAAATCAGCGTGTAGACACTTGTAGTGCTGCTTCAACAGCGGGATACCCTCACGATGGCCGACCAGATTATCAAACAGGTTTGATTTTCATACGATTGCCGATCGGGAGGTGGTCGTGAGAGGTTAAACGCAGCTCATTACTCCATGTATACTACACAATGCAGATTAAACTGAAATGCGATCCAGAAACGAGTGAAAAATCGGCTGAAAAAGGGCCAAAACTCGCACAGTATAAGACCAGCTTAAGTGGGTAGCATTAGGCTAATGGAAGTAAAGTAGCAAGCAAAAGTACAACAGTGCCCTCCAAAAGTTTTGGGTCCCTTGATATTTCACACATTTTAATTTGTTTATGGCATTTCAAATACTAAAAGTAAATCAGGCTTCTCATTATAAAAAATTCTAAAATTATCTTCCTTAAACTCAAAGTAAATTTCTACAACTTGATATAAATAAAAAAAGCCAAGACACCTGTAAATAATCTGTTTTACTGCCAGATTTCTTCAGACAAGTCAGGGGATGGATATGTGAACATTTCCAAGTTATATATTTCCAATATATATATATATATTTTTTTTTTTCTTCTGTATGTATGAAAAACAATTCTCAAATGATACCCTTTAAACATACAGTGAAAACTAATCTCTACAACATGACATATATGAAATAAAAATATAAAAGCTAAAATAATGGGTTGCATAAGTAATTGCACCCTTTAGTTTAATACAAGTAAATCATCACTTTTCCAGGTAGTTTTCTTCAGAGAGGTATGAGGATGGACACATGAACATTTTCAAGACACTGAATATGAATATTTATATCAAGTAGAAAGAAATACAAACAGCACGGCACTGTGTGGTAAATCTGTCTGGAGGAGGTAGCTCTCAAAAAGTGAGTGACCAAGCAAGAAGGTGACTAGCGAGGAAAGCCACCAAGACACCCAGATAACCCTGAAGACGTTCTAGGCGTCTTTGGCTGGGATTGGAGAAACTGTGCATACTGCATGTTTTGCATTTGCATCAGCAGTTATACAGCTTAAAGCTACAGGGCCTTTCAAAGTTCACAAAATTGAGAAAATTTAGTTTCTACTGAAATCCAAGCACTTTAATGTAGGCTTATTTTTGTAACATGTTGCAAAAATTACAACTCATTTGAATGAAGAGGGCATATTTATCGGTGGAAAATTCCATAGTGAATATTGTCTTTTCCTTCATCGCCATTGTTACTGAGGCTATAGCAGGATGCTAGTTCATTTAAGGGTTAACTGTAGACAAGATGGTGTGTCAGTCAGAACACAGGGATGAAGATACCAGACTCCAGCATGTCCTTCAGCAAGCTTTACTCCAGCTCATATTCATCAACATATTTCCAGATATATACAGATAGGGAGTCTGAAAGAACAAACCAAATAATAGATAATTCAAAACATTACAGCTCTGTTATTATAAACAAAATACATGTAAAACCCATACATCAACGCAGAAAGCTGTGAAATGGCGCCACCAAGTGATGCTGAAAAATAGCTACAACATGAGGACCATATGGACACAACTTATACCATAACTCATCCCTGCATAAACATAACAAAGAGTAACAAGTATTATAGCGTTAGATGACTCTGTAATATGCGAATGCACGTTTACAGGTTCCTACCTATGCATTATAAGGACCGCGACCGAGTCACACAGACTAAACTTACATTTACAGCATGTTACCAGCACACAACATACACTTACTTTTTGTCAGTAACTCAGTGCTGAAAACATCAGCGATAGGAGGTGAAAGGAACTTATATTTAGCTGGACTACTTGGCTGTATCATGCTACACGTCTGAGAATACCAGGGAAATCAGAACTCAGTAACAACATGAGACCATGAACGTAACCTCGTGATGCTGAGCCTTTATTACAGCTATCATGTAGACTAAAGGCCCAGTCACATGGCACACAACGATTCCTGAACGAAGGGGGAAAAAAAGTCACAATTTGTTGAGAAAAGGTGGACGTAAAGAGCTTTATCACCAAATAGCCTGCGAAGCAAGAGCGCAAAAGGGATGAAAGAGGAACTTAACAAAACGTAAGCTAGCGATCTCAACGCTTTAAACGAAATGCACCTGGAGCCACAGCTGGAGGAGTGTGTGTCTGCATCTCTGAGTTCCAAGACTCGGCGCTGGGTCGGAGCCATGGAGCTGTATATAAGAACTAGAGAGCGCAGTAGCGCTGAGCCGTGTGCCGACAAGGAGGCCATTTTAATTCCGGGCAAGTTAGTGATTTGCGTGCATAGACGTTCACTTAGTCTCGTCAAGAAACAGGTGGAATATGCCGGAAAGCTGCGCATGTTGGCAAAGCCACAAACAGAGGAACAAGGGAGACAATATTTCCTTCCATAAGTAAGTGGTTTTGGTTATTCTTGTCACTTTGTCCGTGATATTTGGATGATAAACAGCTGTATGTTTCCTGCCGTACCTGTGTCGCCCAATGACACAGACCATTAACTCTTCACTTATGTCTAGTTGATATTTTCCACTGCTAGACCAATGTGTAGTTAAAATATTTGTCGTTAGTGATTAAAATTGTTCGACAAGACTGGGGATTTTTTTTTTTAATTTGCACCTTAAAATAATGAGATTATAATGACCCGCACTGTGCCGCTCACAGTCACACCCACACAGAGAGATGTGTACCCACACCACTGACTTACCACTGACTTCATGAATGAAACTATATAGTAATGGTTTTAGGAGCCGCGCTAAGTTGAACACAGCAGCAGCTCAGCCTAGCAACATAGCTTAACAGCGCAGATCCGTGTAACTTTCAACACTAATATTTGAGAATGTGTATGTGTCAGAGTAAGTTTAATACTTTCCTGACATAATTTAATGTAATTTAATTTTACTGGCTCAATATCCAGGTCAGAATGGCATTTTAACACGTATTTTGCGAGCATTTTTCTGAGTGTGTTCAGTCGCGAATCTCCATTGAAAATGCATTAACATCCGGGTACTTCATCAATATTTTGCCCGGTTACGAGACGTCATGTCGCTTTCCATGAAGGGATGTTTCGTTTAGTGTGCAGCATTGGGACTGCACTCTCTTGTACTCATATACAGCTCCATGGTCAGAGCTCATAGCCCCTGAGTCCTGGAGAAATTGCAGACAAGCTGTGGAGATCTGTGTGCACGTCGGTGGACCACCTGCTTTGGTTCCTCGTCCAGAACAAAAGAGGGATCATCTTCATCATCAGAAGCCACAGTGTCTGTCGACACCCTGCACACTCCGTCTTGCTCCAATTTAAAAAAAAAAAGGGTTAGGGTTAAAAAAAACTCTGGCATGCCGTGGTCATTGCTGTATCACTGTATTGTGTTAACTAAGCTAGATATATATTGATTTACAACAGAAAACTGTCAAAAGGGGGAATAAATATAAGTGTAAAGATGATTGAATATGTCAGAGCAGTAAATTGATCATTCCGTGTGAACGCGCATTGACTCCCCATGTGCGGTTATTTCAACCAGCTGCAGCTGATCCACAACATGAATTCTGCCTTCCAGAACAGTTCTTTATACAACCCCTGGCAAAAATTATGGAATCACCGGCCTCGGGGGATGTTCATTCAGTTGTTTAATTTTGTAGAAAAAAAGCAGATCACAGACATGACACAAAACTAAAGTCATTTCAAATGGCAACTTTCTGGCTTTAAGAAACACTATTAGAAATCAAGAAAAAAAGATTGTGGCAGTCAGTAACTGTTACTTTTTTAGACCAAGCAGAGGAAAAAAATATGGAATCACTCAATTCTGAGGAAAAAATTATGGAATCACCCTGTAAATTTTCATCCCCAAAACTAACACCTGCATCAGATCACATCTGCTCGTTGATATTGACTCTATGCCATGACATTGACCCTATGTGTCTTTTTGCAAGGAATGTTTTCACAGTTTTTGCTCTATGGCAAGATGCATTATCATCTTGAAAAATGATTTCATCATCCCCAAACATCCTTTCAGTTGTCCAAAATATCAACGTAAACTTGTGCATTTATTGATGATGTAATGACAGCCATCTCCCCAGTGCCTTTACCTGACATGCAGCCCCATATCATCAATGACTGTGGAAATTTACATGTTCTCTTCAGGCAGTCATCTTTATAAATCCCATTGGAACGGCACCAAACAAAAGTTCCAGCATCATCACCTTGCCCAATGCAGATTCGAGATTCATCACTGAATATGACTTTCATCCAGTCATCCACAGTCCACGATTGCTTTTCCTTAGCCCATTGTAACCTTGTTTTTTCTGTTTAGGTGTTAATGATGGCTTTCGTTTAGCTTTTCTGTATGTAAATCCCATTTCCTTTAGGCGGTTTCTTACAGTTCGGTGACAGACGTTGACTCCAGTTTCCTCCCATTCCTTCCTCATTTGTTTTGTTGTGCATTTTTCGATTTTTGAGACATATTGCTTTAAGTTTTCTGTCTTGACGCTTTGATGTCTTCCTTGGTCTACCAGTATGTTTGCCTTTAACAACCTTCCCATGTTGTTTGTATTTAGTCCAGAGTTTAGACACAGCTGACTGAACAACCAACATCTTTTGCAACATTGCGTGATGATTTACCCTCTTTTAAGAGTTTGATAATCCTCTCCTTTGTTTCAGTTGACATCTCTCATGTTGGAGCCATGATTCATGTCAGTCCATCAGGGTGATTCCATAATTTATTCCTCAGAATTGAGTGATTCCATATTTTTTTTCCTCTGCTTGGTCTAAAAAAGTAACCGTTACTGACTGCCACAATCTTTTTAACTTGATTTCTTATAGTGTTTCTTAAAGCCAGGAAGTTGCCATTTGAAATGACTTTAGTTTTGTGTCATGTCTGTGATCTGCTTTTTTTCTACAAAATTAAACAACTGAATGAACATCCTCTGAGGCCGGTGATTCCATAATTTTTGCCAGGGGTTGTATAATCATTTGAATTATCTACCTGTTGCCACATGTATATAAGGGCTGGATTGCCATTTCTACACTCATATTGTTATATTTAATTTTAAAAAAAAGTGCACGCAGGAGCTGCTGCGTTCAAGTACCGTTGGAAATTACACAACTTTTTTGTTGTTTCAAATTCAGCAATTGCTTGTGGCAAAATAATTAATTGTATCCATGCAAAAGATTAATTTTGGCCGATATAAGGTGCCTGAGCCCAATGAACCTGACTCTCCACCCAGAAAAAACATCCAAGCAAATAGGCTGAGTTTGCCCTATAATTTCCAACGGTACATTAACGCAGCGGCATTAGCAGTGCACGCAAACCGGCTTCTGCACTGTGTGAAAACATTCAGCTGGTCGAATGAAGTCAATCTAAACACTAACGTTACAAAACCTAAGCAAACAATTAAAAAAAAACATCAAGAACGACAGCAAAAGGAATACGGACGAACTGAGATTTTCATTGCCGTTCGTTCAAATTTTTCAGCGGTTTAAAAAATCCTGACGAAGCGCCAGCTGCAGAACGAAGCTGAACAAAGGTTAAATGATGCCGTTGAAATTCAACAAAAGTCCAAATTTCTTGTTTCATTAGGGCTTCTTTGCCCTTCGTTAAGTGCCGTGTGACTGAGCGATAACTACAGAAGGAAGCACATGTGTGATGTTTTGAGATTACCTGTGACTCATCTTACGTTAACATCCAAAAGATTTCTTGTAAATCACCCTAATCTACCAGATGTTCATCATAGCATCTGATCCCTTGAATGCTTCCCACTCAGGTGTTGAAATTCTAATTTGTTTCCAGACAGCATGAATTTTGATAATATTGGCAATATAATAATATGTATATGTCACGGACATGAATGAGCAAAGCTCTTTAGCATCTCACCATGTCATGTAGGTAATTCAGGCCTTATTACCAGGAAATGCTTCTGGACAGCATTAGCATGGCTAAAAACACCTAAAACCCCCCAACTACAGCCTTTTGGCCACTCTCCATTTTAAGCATTTTTCTTTATTTGCATCTCACATACCTGGTAAAGTCCTCACTATCTCATTTACATCCTTCAGACTTTATTTTCAGTAAAGGCTTCCGGGTAGAATTAGCATGGCTAAAAACCATCGTCCAATTTACAGACTAAATAATCACTGACTGACCTCATGTGCTGTCAAGGTGTGCGCTGCCTCCCACTTTATTGTTCCCGGATTCAGTGTCAACTCAGTATTTAGTATTTCGTGTTTCAGTGTCAACTATGCACTGAATTCCTGTGAGATCTCCTCTTTTCACGTGAGATCACCTCTTTCTTTTTTTTATTTCTTTTCTTCTTTTTTTTTTTTTTTATTGAGACAAACAAAATGTCACACAAAAACCTTATGGAGGATAAACATAGCAACGCAAAAACAACATAATGAAAACGGAGTGGCTATTCGCCCAACCGTTGGTTCAATAAAGTAAATAAACATATATGCCCAACCACAACCAACCATTGAGCACGCTTGTAAGTTAACTTCCGCTTTCAACGTGGGGAAAAAAGGCGGATATTTTCTCGCCGGCTGTGGGAGGGTTTCGCAGCCCGCGGAGGGGATGTGCTCTAAAGCGGATCTGTTTGGCTCATCACACCAGGGAACTGTGTCAAACTAACACCATCTTACAGGCAACAAGCAGCATTTTGTTCATAAAAACAGTTTCGTCGTCATTAACAGGCTTCCGTTCAAAATACTTATGATGTTTGTCTGCTTTCATCCATTGCGGTGTTTTTTGCAGTAGTTAAAGATGCCACCGTTAAATGTGTCAAACATATGCCGCTTTTCACACCGCAATAGAGCCTTAAAAAAGTGGTGTAAAAAACGTAGTTTAGATGCGCAAAATGTGTCAAATACACAATCATGGTTGGGCGAATAAGGTGAGACATTATATTTATCTGCCCAACGGTTGGGCGAATAAGGTGAGACATGTTTATCTGCCCAACGGTTGGGTGAATAAGATGAGACATTATATTTATCTGCCCAATGGTTGGACGAATAGCCTTGCCTAATGAAAAACAGGTAAATATCTTATGTTGTAGTTCCAGGAAGTGTTCAACATTTGACATTTCCTTTTTCACTGTGGGCTCAAAATTTGGCACTTAATGTTTCAGTGTCAACTTGCTACTGAATTCCCATGAGATCCCATGAGATCTCGTCTATTATTGATCCGGGAAGTGTTCAACATTTGACATTTCCTGTTTTTTGTGCTTAAAATTTGGGACTTCCTGGGACACAGTGTACCATGAGTGAGCTTCATGCCGCTGCACTTCGCTTCACTCCTGTTATGATCCCTTATCTGAATGCTAAAGGGATAAAATTATAGTGGCAGCCATATAAAATTATTTTTATGGCTTAAATCAACCCAGTGGCACTATACAGTTTTGCTCAAAAGTTTACATACCTGGCAAATTCACTCATGGTTAGTGGTTGGATGAAGCCATTTATTGTCAAACAAACTGTGTTTACCTCTTTTTAAATCATGATGACAACAGAAACTACCCAAATGAAACAGCGGTTGGCCAAATTGTTTCCTCAGGCAGTGTCACACCATCACCCGCTGACGTCTGCACGTAGAATTGGCGAAACTGATACAGTCATTTGCCCAGTTCCGGATCATTGCCAGTTCCAGATCAGTGCTGTAGTTTTTGCGCCGCCGTTTCTCATAATCAGCATGAATAAGCTAATACTTGGTACGAATGGAAAGATTGATGTTTTGTCTACAAACGACCACAAGCTCGACCGGATCCAGCCGTCCTTGTGATCAGCAGAGGAATCAAAACATCCCGGTGTCTGCGGTGTGCGCACTTTTCTGACTCACTCATTCCTGCAAGTTTTAAAGTAACGATCTCTAAAACGTAGCAAAGGTGAGTTAGCCGTTTGGTGTTGTTGGTTCTAGAGTGGGAAAATACTTACTTACTTGGGTAGAAAATGTCAGTGTGTTATGTCTTGCTGTTTAATTGCTGCGCGCATTTTTCTCCGACGCAAAAATTTGCCAGTTGCGGATCACTGAAGCAGCAGCCTCGTGTCTGTAGTTGTGAGCCATGTGGACTTTGGGGGTCATCTCATCATCACGAATGGACATGAATCTGGGGGCTTTTACTTTTTAATTCGGGAGAAATCTCACCTCCACACTTCATTTTTTGCTCGTAAAAACGTATAACGGCGCTTTTCGAAACGAAGGAAATTCTCATTTAATAAGTATAATTTATATCATTTTGTGTTCAAAACACATTCTCGGGCACAGTGTGTATCATTCTGCATTAGAAGGGCTCCAGCCAGATGCCAGGAATGCCACCAAAGTGAGGCAGAGTGTCGTGATCCGGAACTGGCAAAAGTGATCCATTTCTGGCAAATGTTTGCACCACACATAATGCGACTTCACACTTTAAGTAGAAGCGCTACTCCACCCAGACTTTTTCAGCTAAATAACATCCAAATACCCAATACAACAATACACAATAAAGGACATTCAGTTGCATTATGGTTCCGTATAGCAGGACTTTAAAAAGGTGATCCGGAACTGGGCAACCGATAAGGTGCGGTGAACATTACTGCAGACATAATGTGTTGTTTATGAGCCACATTGGAGCATGTGTGAGATTGGTCGACCACTTGAGTCTGCAGGTGTTACCGCCATAGTTTACATGTTAGAAGATCTGTCATAAAAACTGAGTGAAATACCTCGCTATGGTTGCCTTCATTGAAAAGGGGTGAGGGTGCAGGCAGTTTCCTGTGCTGACGTGGATGAAGCTGGTCTGATTGTGTGTCTGTGTAGGTATAAGCTGTTGAGATATTCCAAAGAGCGCCAACACCTGGACGGCCTGAACAACCTCCGTTACAGCCCCCACGTGTCCCTCAGCAGCCTCTACAAGAACATCACAGTGGACCTGAGCCCCGAGCTCGCCCCCATTGCAGACTACTGAACTGCCCCGCCTCCTGCACCCCTCCGGTCCGGCCTCCCAGCGCCCTCTTCAGCTGCACACAGGCAGAGAGCTTGTGTGGCAGAGGAGGGCATTGGGGTACAGGAATAACATGTAATGCTGCCAAGAAAAGCTACCGGGGGGGGAGGAGGGGCTCCAAGCAGGGGTAAAAAAAAAAAGGCAGTGGCAAGTCTGCTAAGGTGAACTGGTGTGTGTGTGTGTGTGTGTGTGTGTGTGTGTGTGTGTGTGTGTGTGTGTGTGTGTGTGTGTGTGTGTGTGTGTGAGAGAGAGAGAGAGAGAGAGAGAGATTAGCTGCATGTCTTTCTGTCTGCCGGCTTTACTCCTGAAAGTGACATCAGTCTGGGTTTAGGGTGAAAGGAGCAGCAGCATCAAAGCCTTAACGTGGCAGAACCACAGCTCTCGGCTCGTCACCGCTTCACTTTCTGATGTATCACTGTCACCTTAGAAGCCACCAGACAAGTTTCTGTTTCACTTTGTTGATTTATATATATATATATATATATATATATATATATATATATATATCATTTTGTTAGGTGCCTGTTCTCCTTAAATACAAGAGCTTGTATATTTTTTTTCCTTTATACATTTCGAGAACATATTTATTTCCTGTGAGTCACTCAGATTGGATGAAGCACTCCCATCACACTCAAGTGTTTGCCGTTTGTTTTTCTGCACTGCTGCTGAATCCGCATGAACGTGTATGTAAATACTGGCCTCCAACTGCTCGAACACAAATATGTAAATATTGGCCTTTAAATGCTCGGCGTATTACAGCGATATTCCAGTGAGGTTGAATTTTTATTTGGCAGCTACCTTCTTTCTGAGGACTTAGTAAGCGTGAGTGGTTTTCTTCCTAACAGGAAGCTGTTCTAACAAATATGCGTATAGTATGGCTGGCTTAAAAGAAAAAAAAAAAGAGGAAAGGGGAAAAAACAAGAAAAAACAGACTGAAATATCCAAATCTCAAGATTTGACATTATCTTTTGCATGCCTTAATTTATTTTGTTTACCAGATTTTCTTTTCAGAGCTAAATCATTTCATCAAAGATGTGTATATTTTTATTTGCCTTCGTTGTGCATTTTCTTCTTTTTGAGGTGCACTGTGTGAAAAGAGTTGCTGCTCAATAGTGAGGAGGCGTACTGGACGCTGAGCTGCTTCACGTCTTTCTTCCACAACTGTGCACACAGCAGTGTCAGGTGTGTGTTGAAACAACATACTTCAGTGCAGGCTATTGTGTATTGGGTCACGTTCAGCTTTTTTATTTTATTTTTTTTATATCCATGTGTGCGCGTGCTTGCTGGTCCGTGTGATAAAGCTCTTCATTGTACTGTACCGTGCACTATAGCATGGGGATTTGTGCTGGATGCTCTGGATGCCGTATGTGTCTGGAATACCCCCACCCCTTCCCTAAAAGCTCGTGAAGCCGGAATGAGAGAACGTCAGCTGAAGCGCCCAGCTGAAGCTAACCCTGTTCTTGAATGGCACCATAAGAATGTTGGGCTGTGAAACTTTAATTTCTTAAGCTTTGAGCACATTTAAGATCGCGAGTATAGGGAGATTGCTTTTCAAGTAGTTTGAATTTTACTGACGTTTTGTTGATTGTGTGTGTATATATGTGTATGTGTATATATATATATATATATATATATACACACACATATTTTATTTTTCCTCTTGTTTCTGAGTCAGAGATTCAAATCACATCTGCCTAGATTTGGCTCTCCAAACATTTCAGTGGAGTGTTCAGGGCTGCTGTTAGAGGGGAAAGGAATGTTTGAGATTTTAAGAATAAAGTTCCATTGTTAGGACAATATTTCAAAATTTAAACATTAAATAAGTATAATTTTTTTTGAAAGAAATTAATATTCTCTGGTGGAGAAACATAAGGTAGCATTTTTGCAGTCTTTTTTAATTGAGGAAAGACTTGTACTTTGAGAAATTGTGAATTATTGCTTTGTTTTTTTTACTTCTTTCTAAAGTAGAATGTTTATTTTAATATATTGCAGTATATTAAATTATTAAAACTAAATTTTGATGGCCCTTTTTTCAGAAATCAAATTGCATTACTCAATTGTAGTAAAGTAATAAAACCACAGCACGTTACAGACAAATAGACACAAAAAGAAATTGAAGCCCCATCCCTCAAATCAGTGCATTTGTTTGACTTTTTGTGGCTCGGTTTTCTGAACGATGGTTTTCCAAAGAAAATCGCAAGTTGGTTCTCACAGCAGTATGGCTATATCGACATTTAAAGCTTTATTCTTTGAATATCTTTCGTTCTTTTTTGGGCTGGCCCTGGCGCTCTGTTGTTCCAAAAATATTCACACTGTCTTTTGTTCAAAATGATCACATACACAGGACACTGAGATATAGATTAGCTGTTTGATTTTTTTTTTTTTTTATATACTTTGTGGACTCGTTTGTCACAGCATTTCATTTGCACCATGTAGGTGTGTGTGTGTGATTAGCGAGCAGGTTGTACGTTTTGTGTGCCATTGTGGGGGTGTGAGGCACACTTGCGTAAACTATGTTCTTAAATCCACTTGTTTGGTTCACAGTCAAAGTGCTTGATGGATAAAACCGAGAAAATGGAGGTCATGTTTGAACAGTCAAGGCCGGATTTATTTATGTGCAGTTTATTTTGTACGTATCACTCGAAATATTGAGCATGAGTACTGCAAGGACTTCTGGGAAAGACTGTGTTTAAAGCAGTCCCGGAATTGTATATTGACAGTTATGTCCCCAAAAGTGGATGGGGTTGAACCTGCGCACAGAAATCTGGCTGAGATTCAGCTACAGGATGGTAACTGCTGTGACACCACCATAGTGTATGTGTCCACTGAAATCAGAAAGAAAAATAGACTGAAATGTGGGTTTAGGTCAACTGTTTGTGTAATTCCTAACATGTCCAGCAGTCTAATCTTGGGAATGAATGGATGAAGCATTCACTGCTACTACACGTTTCTTACCTTCATGCCATACGTTTCTATAAGGCGATTAAAACGCCTTCTTGGGTAGACATTTGTATTAAGCAGGTACTGGATGGTGCTGTGAGTGAACTTTCTGGAGCAGTTAAGCTGGTGTTGATCTACTTCAGAACCCGGATTGTTGTCTTGGCGATAAGCTGGTTCAGGCCGATGCAATTACCACATAATATCACCACCGTGATATTTGTCCATATGGTATAATCATAACAGAGTTCTTGCACAGTAAATTTGATCATACTTTTGGTAATCTGGTGCTGATTTATCAACAGTGTAATAAAATAATGACCAGATTCAGCAACACGCTGTTTTTCTGCTCATGTATTCCGTGACAATTACGCAACATTGACTTTCATTGTTTTAACACTAAGACTGTTGTAAAATTACAACTTTATTCCTTGAAAGTGATTTTGTTGTGATATTATGGCTTTACTCTCACAACAGTCTTTCAGGGTAAAATTTGTGAAAAATTGAAGTGCAGCATGATTTACGGTATCGTTCTTTTAAGCCTTCACTTTGCTTGTTGTTGGCAACAACTATTCATTGTACATTACAGCTGGTGATACTTTCAAAGTTGTATCAATCGCCACCTCAATGCCGGTGTTACAACCCACTTATCCCCTCACCTCTTACATGTTTTAAAAGTATATCACAATTTGAAGACAATCCCTGAAGCACTTATTCTTGAAAACAAGTCCGTAATAGAAGTTATGTATCAGTTGAATAGCCACCAGGTGGCTGGTAGACATTCCCACCCTTCACCTGGGCTTGGACAATTGCTTTGAGCCCTTTCAGACAACTTTTATGCATCTCCTTTGCAGAAAAAGTTCCCTCACAGCTCTGTTCAGACACCGCAGAAGTTTTACCTAAAAGGATTGAGACACAATGTGCAAAGCAGAATGTTACATGTAATATTTGAGGTGCATCTTTCCACTGGTTTGTGTAAAGCATTTATCTCATTTTGGCATTGGGCAACTTCTCAATCACTTTACATAATGTGTTGGACAGTTTTTGCAAACGTTTGAAAAGCATCCTTTGAAGTGTCATTTCATTGTGTGCTTGGATTGATTGCCTTTTCAAAGTGTCATGAAAAATGTTTTGAAAACATTATTACTATGTCACACTTTCTGAAATTGTTGATGAAACATTTATGGAAAAGTTAACTTGTCACTTTTTGTTTGTTTTTTTTATATCACAGTGGAGTCTTCATTGGAGTACTGAAAGCAAAGGTTGCTTGTCCTGAGTAGTGGGTGAAGTCAGTTGAGGTTGCGTAACCAAAATGGACATTGACCGATAAGGTATCCAGCAGGGAACATATGGCCAAATCTATCAGAGTTACTTAATTCTATGGTTTGTTCTGAAATCAGGGATCAACACCACAGAGACAGCATGGAGACAAAGTGACAGGGTGGTTATGCATGTAGCATTTAATTTCAGGTCATTCGAGAGTTTTCATGTTTTGGTTTTTTTTTTTTTTTTTTTTTTTTTGTCATTTCACACTGAAGCCAAAACTGTGGCCCTGATGCCAAGTGCTAAATTGTTGAAATCAGTTTCTTGTTTTTTTTGTTGTTGTTGTGTTTGTTTTTTTTTAGAGCAGAATTCTCCCGAGTTGCATCTGTTCAACTATCTCAAAACATTTCATGTTTTTATTATACGACAGTTGTATTGATGTTTTGTTTCCCATTTTGCAGTATTATTTGTGCCTTCATTTTTATTATAATTTTTTTTAATCTTTCACACTTTATGTTTTAAAGAAGAGATTAAAAGCTGAATTTCTGAAACTGGTGTAAATGTTTTTCCCTTCACATTCATAATGGAATGGAGTCAGTGTGAAACATTTTCATGACAGCTGGCCAAATAAAAATCCAAAACATGATCAACGACCCTCTTTGTACAACTACTCAAACTTTGGGTTTGGGTGCCTTGAGGACCATGTGCACAGTTATCAACAGAAAGACCCAGATACGTAATCTAAAAGACTTACAGTGGGGTAAAAAGTATTTAGTCAGTCCCTGATTGTGCAAGTTTTTTTTAACTTAGGAAGATGAGAGAGGTCTGTAATTTTCATCATTGGTAAACTTAAACTTTGAGAGACAAAATGAGAAATAAAATTCCAGGAAATTACATTGTAGGATTTTTAAAGAATTGTAAATTATGGTGGAAAATAAGTATTTGGTCAATAACAAGCAAGATTTCTGGCTCTCACAGACCTGTAACTTCTTTAAGAAGCTCTTCTGTCCTTACCTGTATTAATGGCACCTGTTGGAACTCATCTGTATAAAAGACACCACAGCCTCAAACAGTCAGACTTCAAACTCAACCATGGCCAAGACCAACGAGCTGTCGAAGGACACCAGGAAGAAAATTGTAGATGTGCACCAGGCTGGGAAGAGTGAATCTGTACAATAGTCAAGCAGTTTGGTGTGAATAAATCAATTGTGGGAGCAATTGTAAAAAATGGAAGACATACAAGACAATTGATAATCTTTGATCTGGGGCTCCACGCAAGATGTCATCCTGTGGGCTCAAAATGATCATGAGAACGGTGAACAAAAATCCCAGAACTACACGGAGGGACCTGATGAAGGATCTGCAGAGAGCTGTGACCAAAGTAACAAAGGCTACACACTTAGAGAGGGACTCAAATCCTGCAGTGCCAGGCGTGTCCTCCTGCTTAAGCCAGTACATGTCCAGGCCCATGAAGTTTGCCAGAGAGCATATGGATGATCCAGAAGAGGATTGGGAGAATATCATGTGGTCAGATGAAACCAAAATAGAACTTTTCAGTAAAAACTCAACTAGTCATGTTTGGAGGAAGACGAATGCTGAGTTGCATCCCAAGAACACCATATCTACTGCGAAGCACGGAGGTGGAAACATCATGCTTTGGGGCTGTTTTTCTGCAAAGGGGACAGGATGGCTGATGCGTGTTAAGGCAAGAATGAACAGGGCCATGTACCGTATGCTTTTAAGCCAAAACCTCCTTCCATCAGTGAGAGCATTGAAGATGCAACGTGGCTGGGTCTTCCAGCATGACAATGATCCCAAACAGGAAACAAAGGAGTGGCTCTGTAAAAAGCATTTCAAGGTCCTGGAGTGGCCTAGCCAGTCTCCAAACCTCAACCCCATAGAAAATTTGAGGGAGTTGAAAGTCCATGTTGTCCAGCAACAGCCCCAAAACATCACTGCTCTAGAGATCTGCATGGAGGAATGGGCCAAAATACCAGCTACAGTGTGCAAACCTGGTGAAGACTTACAGGAAATGATTGACCTCTGTCATTGCCAACAAAGATTATGTTACAAGGTATTGAGCTGAACTTTTGTTATTGACCAAATACTTATTTTCCACCATAATTTATGAATTAATTCTTTAAAAATCCTACAATGTGATTTCCTGGAATTTTTCTCAATTTGTGTCTCATAGTTGAAGATGATGAAAATTACAGACCTCTCATCTTTTAAGTAGGAGAACTTGCACAATCAGGGACAGACTACTTTTACCCCACTGTAGTTGAGGACACTCTTTTTTGCATGATAATTTTAATTTTAGATAACGTACTTTGTTTTTTAACATTGCACACAAATGATTCTGAGCAAGCCGATAACACGACATCCTTCCCTATCAATATCAGAACATTGTTTTCACAGTAAAATTAACAGTATTGTTGAAACTTTTGTATATTTTGTAACATTTTGTATATTTAAAAAAAAAAAACCTTTCAGATCTTTATTTTCATCTTGTTAGTATTAAGTATTTGAATGTACCATCCGGCCTGTGGAGACCATATACCACATATTCATAAGTGATCAAAACGCATGTCATCAGTATCTTGGGGATGTAGTGCCCAGTAAATCACAGGTCATAATAGGTATGTTTTGATTTAAAGCTCTTTCATTCTCCCAAAATGTGTGGTATTTTGTCATTTACAGGAAGCTGGCCCCAGAATGGGTGTGAGGGAAGTTCCTCAAAACACTCCTTTCACTTTATTTAAAATATAATATCCCAAAGATCAGAAGGAAGTCGGAACCACCATATATGAAATCATTCTCCCAACGTTTTCCACAATTTGCCTTATTCCAAAATGGATGTTTTTTTTTTCCTCAAAATTCTATACACAGTACCCCATAATGACAATGTGGAAAACATTCATTGTGGAATTTTTGCAAACTTATAAAAAATAAAACTAAAAATATGTACATAAGAATTCACAGCCTTTGTCATGAAGGACAAAATTGAGCTCAGGTGCATCCTGTTTCCACTGATCATCCTTGAGATGTTTCTGCAGCTTGGAGTCCACTTGGGGTAAATTCAGTTGATTGGGCATGATTTGGAAAGACACACACCTGTATATAAGGTCCCACAGTTGATAGTGCATGTCAGAGCACAAACCAAGCATGAAGTCAAAGGAATTGTTGTAGACCCCCGAGACAGGATTGTTTGGAGGTACAATTCTGGGGAAGGGTACAGAAACATTTCTGCTGCTTTGAAGGTCCTAATGAGCACAGTGGCCTATCATAAATGGAAGAGATTCGGATGCACCAGGACTCTTCCTAGAGTTGGCCGTCCATGTAAACTGAGTGATTGGGGAAGAAGTGAAGGAGGTGACCAAGAACCCACTTGTCACGCTGTCAGAGCTCCAGTATTCCTCTGTGGAAAGAGGAGAACCTTCCAGAAGGACAGCCATCTCTGCAGCAATCCACCAATCGGGCCTGTATGGCAGAGTGACCAGAAGGAAGTCACTCCTTAGTAAAAGGCCCATGGCAGGCCACCTGGAGTTTGCCAAAAGGCACCTCAAGGACTCTCAGGCCATGAAAAACAAATTCTCTGGTCTCATGAGATAAAGATTGAACTTTGGCCTGAATGTTAGGCATCATGTTTGGAGGAAATCAGGCACCATCCCTACAGTGAAGCATGGTGGTGGCAGTATCATGCTTATCAGTGGCAGTATCATGTTTTAATCATTATTTTATCATGTTCAGTACCTGTCACACTGTGTGTGTGTGTGTGTGGTGTGTGTGTGTGTGGTTGTGTGTGTGTGGGTGTGTGTGGTGTGTGTTGTGACAGAATGAATGAATATGATGCATGCAACCTACTGATCAAAATCAAATATCTGTTACATCAACATAGCTTTCTGTCTTGAAATTTAGTTAATTTTGTACCAGTTATTTTGTTTAAACTTTCTGCTATCAAGTCACCTGATTTTGGTTTTAAGAGAAATTTTCCAATTTAAACTATAAACTTAACATTATCACCAACATTTTTAACACTGTAATATAATTGCACAGTACTTCAAAGTAAAAAAAAAAAAAAATGTTTGAAGATCTTCTCAATAACTCCTTATGTACGCTCTTGGCTTTGATGGACTTGCTTTCTTTCGAAGCCATACCATTGAGACATGTTTACACAACAGAGATAAATAACTGTCGTTCTATCAAACAGGTTTTTTTTTTTTTTTTTTAAAGATGAGTTGTCACGTAACAATAAGAATTTGTTGTTTGGATAGAATGATTCCATGTTTATTTTTGGCCTCTCTTAGCAAGATTACCTGGAACCAACAAAACAAGTTTTAGGAATGCCTTGTTAAAAAAAAAAAATTGTTCTGGTTGGCCATGACCTGAAAATGGGCAATTCAGATTTTTTTTTCATGTAAGGCCATATGGTTCCTGGATAGTAGTACTATCAGTTTATTCTCCTGAAAGTGACCACCATTTCCAGAAAGATGCACCATGCTTCTGGATTCCCAACAAGTCAGCTGACGTCTCAGCCGTGCAGCAAATGTGTACATGACTTCATCTTAAGGTGACTAAACAACACTTTGAATCCAATCTCAGTGTACCATGGCCTCCACAAAAATGTTTCGCAGCCATCTCAGGGTAGCACGTAGGGGTCAATGAAGATTCACATAGACAGTGGCGGTCCTAGAGTGATTTACTCCCCGGGCGAAACCCCCTGTGTGCCCCCCGCGCACACTAACATGGCCACCACCTCCGCCCCACCACCCATGAAAACACTAACTTCGTCCAACACCCACAATCCCACAAATTAACTCACAACAGCTATTTTCAAGAACAAATTTCCAGTTTTAATGACTACTGCAATAACAAACACAAAGAAATTGGCACAGTCTAATGTGTCATCATCCATGGACTTATCTGCAATGATCATCTCAAAAGTTTGCAGGAGGGCATCATAATTGTTTGTCACAGTGCTCACTATCCGTGATGTGAAATTCCATCGAGTAGGAGCATTTCTGGGCAACCTTGAGCAGCCTGCAGACTCAAGAAAAGACATCCTCTTTGTGGATTTTGAGAAAAATGTGGCAAACCCAGAGAGTGATGCAAAAAATATTCTGCACTCAGATAAGAATTTAGCCCCTGAGACAGAACCAGATTCAGTCTGTGTGCATAGCAATGCACAAACATTGCACTGGGGGCTATTGCTTTAACTTTGGCCTGCAAACCATTGAGAGCTGAAGCCATGACAGCAGCCACGGCTTCTTCGTAAGGAAGACTATCAAATGACTTCGCCAAAATCCGGTCCACAACATGCTAGCTCGCTAGCTGGAACTGCTGCGAGGCTAGTGTGAAGTGTGTACGCCTGTGAGTGCTTTGTGACGGTGGAGGAGCTCAGCAGCACCCGCTGCTCGGTAGGGATAGAAACTGCGATAGAAGTCAGAATGATAGAATGTCAATGTCAGTGTCAATTTTATTTATATAGCACATTTACAACAGCAGCAGCTGCCCAAAGTGCTTCACAGTAAAAACAATATCAAAAACCATATCACCAAACAGAGCATTAAAATTCCAAAATATACAAAAACACATAAAACCAGACACACACAGCTTAAATTGTATTAAAAGCCAAAGCATAAAAATGAGTCTTAAGAACAGATTTAAAAGACTCTAGAGATGGAGCGGCTCTGATGTGCAAAGCAAACTGTTCCAGAGTTTAGGCGCAGCCACCGAAAAAGCCGATCACCTCAAGTTTTTAATCGAGATCTGGGCATTTAATAAAAGCTGGCTTTCTGACCTCACTGATCTGACCGGAACATAAGGAGCCAAAAGCTCAGAGAGGTATTCTGGAGCCAAACCATTTAAACACTTGAACACAAGCAGCAGGATCTTAAAATCAATCCTAAATGAGACTGGGAGCCAATGGAGCGAGGCTAACACAGGGGTGATGTGCTCTCGTTTCCTCATCCCCGTGAGCAGTCGTGCAGCAGCGTTCTGAACCTGTTGCAGATGCTTTAGAGACAACTGGTCCAGTCCACAGTAGAGTGAGTTACAATAATCTAAACGAGATGTTATAAGCAAATGAATAACTCGCTCAAAATCACACGCTGGGAGGTAAGCCTTCACTTTTCTCAAAATTCTAAGTTGGTAGAAACTGGCCTTTACCACAGAATTAATTTGGCTTGTCTATTTTGAAGGAGCTGTCAAAAATAACCCCCAAATTTCTGACAGAATCATGCACACAGAAAGACAAAGGACCAAGCACATCATATGAGCCAGTTGACCATGCAGGGCCAAAACTAACTATTTCAGTTTTATTCTCATTGAGAATTAGAAAGTTTTGAGCCAACCAAGTTTTCACTTCCTGCAGACAATTTACCAAAATAGTAAGAGAATTTGATGGGAGCTTAAGTGGCAGAAGTCAGTCTGCAAACACAAGCAGCTACAAAAAAAAAACACACCACAAATAGAAGCTAGATTTGTCGCTAGTCGTTTTTAACAAAGAAAATGCCGCTAAGAGGATTAGGAAAGTCTCGGATTCAACTCAGAACAGAATGAAAATGCTCCCATGGATGTTTACACCAAAAGATCGCTGATTCGCTCATTTCGCTGTCAATCAAAAAGGGATTCAGCCTCAGACAGATCATCCAATCATCATGCAGAAGCTGAGCGTCCGGGCCAGCCGAGGCCAGCCCACTGCCCCATAGACCCCAGACATGCTGAGCGTCCGATGGACGGGACAAAGCCCAGCATTTATCCAATGACTCATCTTGTTTCGCTGCAGTCTTTGTGTCAATATTGAACTCTGTGGACGCTCAGCGTTCACACTGTTTAAAGCACTGTGAAGCTGCGGGAATGAGTGAGGGGAAAGCCGCGTCGTTACCAGTGATAAGAAGCTGATTCTGAACAAAAGTTGAGCGCGTTGTAACCACGAACCTCCCCGTCAGGACAACCCCCCCCTTTTTTTTTTTTTTTTTTTTACTGGAGGAGAATTTGACCGATGGTCGAACCTCGGATTCAGGAGGAGCAGTGTGGTTTTCGTCCTGGTCGCGGCACACTGGACCAGCTCTACACGCTCCATCGGGTGCTCGAGGGTTCATGGGAGTTCACCCAACCAGTCCACATGTGTTTTGTGGATCTGGAGAAGGCATTCGACCGTGTCCCTCGGGGCACCCTGTGGGGATGCTCCGGGAGTACGGGGTCCGGGGTCCTTTGCTAAGGGCTATCCGGTCCCTGTACGACCACAGCAGGAGCTTGGTTCGCATTGCCGGTAGTAAGTCAAACCTGTTTCCAGTGCACGTTCCAGTGCCCTTTGTCACCGGTTCTGTTCATTATCTTTATGGACAGAATTTCTAGGCGCAGCCAGGGTGTAGACGGGGTCTAGTTTGGGAACCACAGAATCTCGTCTCTGCTGTTTGCGGACGATGTGGTTCTGTTGGCTTCATCAAATCAGGACCTTCAGCATGCACTGGGGCGGTCTGCAGCCGAGTGTGAAGCGTCCGGGATGAAAATCAGCACCTCCAAATCCGAGGCCATGGTTCTCGACCGGAAAAAGGTCCTTTGCCCTCTTCTGGTCGGTGGAGTGTCCTTGCCTCAAGTGGAGGAGTTTAAGTATCTCGGGGTCTTGTTCACGAGTGAGGGACGGATGTAGCGTGAGATCGATAGGCGGATTGGTGCAGCATCTGCAGTGATGCGGTCGCTGTATCGGACCGTCATGGTGAAGAGAGAGCTGAGTAGGGGGGCAAAGCTCTCGATTTACCGATCGATCTACGTTCCGATCCTCACCTATGGTCATGAGATTTGGCTCATGACCGAAAGAACAAGATCGCGAGTACAAGCGGCCGAGATGAGTTTTCTCCGCAGGGTGGCTGGGCACTCCCTTAGAGATAGGGTGAGGAGCTCGGTCACTCAGGAGGAGCTCGGAGTTTGGACTATCTGTGACTGAATGTTCTGGAGTTATGAGCTAAAAACTGCAAGTTTCAATTACAGGGGTCACAAGTTAAAGTTGCTCCAATTTCAGTAAAAAAATTATGCAAATTATTGGTTGAAATAAAAGGATTAATAAATCGAATAGTTTTGACTGGGTTGAATGCTTAGTCTGGAAATTAAAGGTCAAGCAAGGTTGACATCCGTTGGATTATATGACATGTGACATATGTTACCCTGTAACAACTAAACACGACAGATGGTGCAAACTTTTCCTTTTTAGAACCCTATTAACCCAAACAATAATTTGTATAATTTTTTATTTTACTGAAATTGGAGCAACTTTAACGTTTGGCCCCTGTACAAACTGAAATTGACCTTTGTCACCATTTTTGCCATTTTTACCACATAACTCCAGAACATTCAGTCATAGTTGGTCCAAACGATACCTTTTTAGACTTGTTATGATGAGACAAATAATGTGGTGTATTATTTAACATGATTGGAGCATTCTAAAATTTTAACTGCTGTAATTCAGCTGCCACCCTGGGATGGCTGTAAAACACTTTTGTGTAGGTCACAGTACACTGAGGCTGTATTCTAATTGTCGTTTTGTTACCTTAACTGGTATCGAAAGCCTGCTTGATCCATGGATGAAAGTGGTTATGATGATCATGAGCTGTAATTTCTCTGAAATGCACAACCAAATGCCCCCCAGTGGAAGGCCACCCATGCCCTGTTCTCAGTGTATATCTGGAGTTGTGTCAGGAAGGGTGTTGAGTGTAAAACGTGTGCCAAATCACTGTATGGTCTATACCAGATCTGCTGTGGGTGAATCTCAACAAAAAATGGGCAACCAAAAGCCCAACGAACTTCTACAGAATCAGTCAATTCCCCACTGTTGCAACCTGTTGAGATGTAGGCGTTCCCTTGGCATTTTGCAGGTGCTGAGGCACCTATGTACATGTTGGATCGTACTCAGGAAAACTAACACTGCCACACAGCGCAAGTGATACTTGTCTTTTGAGTCTCCCCCTCAAGTGAGTATTCGATGTCTTTGGTACAAGGACAAGGTATCTTCAGAGGAACCACTGGAGTTGTAAACATTTTAGAGTCCAACGTTGTCCCACCTTCAATGTCAAAGTTTCCAGTTTCAGAATAAACATTACGACACAATCTGGAAAATTTGAATGAACTGTTTTGGGGCACACAGTTAGTCCACTTGGCTGCCAATGAGAATGTCCCCAGATTGAAAATACCTGTGTTCCTTTCACCTTGTATATCTGGAGTTGCATCAGGAAGGGGATCCAGCATTAAACTTGTGCCAAATCGACAAGGAGTAGCCAAAAGACATAACTTCGACAGAGTCCCCTTGATGTCTCACTTGTTTTGTTTTATATAAAAGATCCATTAGATATTTTGATGACTATTGTGGCTTACGTTGTATGCAGATTGTAGGGGCTGATTTTAAAAAGGTGGCATCTTTTACATGAAAACTTGGATATAACCTGGAAATCCATCAATTTTCTATACCCGCTTACTCCAATTAAGAGTCACGGGAAGGCTAAAGCCTATGCCAGCAGTCATAGGGGAACACCCTGGACAGGATGTCAGTCTGTCACAGGGCTACCCTGATGTTATATCAATACAAGCAGAAATTGTCACCTTGTAGAATCCAGATTATCTTCACTTTTCCCAAGTGCATTATAAAAAAAAGAAAAAAAGACGCAGGCTGACGTGGACTAGCTTGGTGTTCCTTTGTGTTGCATGTTGACTCATTAAACTGAATGTGAGAGCTTTGTGAGTGACTGACATGATACCCCCCACCTTTTCTTGTAATAGTGTATGGTGATCCTCGGATCCCCGGGTTCTTAGTTTTATTTTCAAGTACAAAGATGAACTCCACATTGAGCCGACTTTGTGAAAATGTAGCACCTACGCCGTACATGCAGTTATTTTTCTTTCTTCGGTCTCAGCAGCTCAGACGCATTTGCTCGAGCCCTCCAACCTAAATATTACTGAACTTTTTAAATTTTATTTTAACAATGTGAACCTTTTGCTCTGTTGTTAAACATCTGCAGTCTTTGCAAAAAAAAAAAAAAAAAAAAAGACATTAAAAGACTGAATCTGCTGTTGAACTGTTTCTTTGTAAAGTTTAATTTCTTATCTTGGCAGATGACAAAGAAACAGTTCTTTGACACATTCTGGAAAAGCACCCGATCTATGTCTTATTTGTGAACCGCTTTCATAAAAATTATAAAGGTAAATATTGATAAGTCATTTTATTCTCACATAGGATCTCACGAACGGCGGAACGTGTGACAAGTCGAGCAAAACCAGTTTGTCTACTCAGTTACAATCACAAAGGAAAGTTTCTGTGTAGGCTCTCAGTTGTCCAGGTGGTTTCCATAGTAGAGAAGCTTGAATCTTCGACTGGACTGGGTTGCTTGACGTGAGGACGTTTCGCTTCAAATCACAGAAGCTTCCTCAGCTAAAATTCTTGCTGGTAGTCTGACTTCTGTCTTGACTCTTGTAGAGAAGAATAAACCAGAAGCCAACAAAAGCTGGAGTTTTTTTAACCTAACCAGACCCCACCTACCGAGAGGCTGACTGCTATAGGCTAGTGACTAAACAGTAGCTCTAATTAGCCCTATTGTGCTCTAGTTAGCACTCTCCTAATGACAGGACGGAAGCCTCCCCTGATGGCTCCCTTGACGACTCTCTCCTGATGACGTGAATGACTCATTACCATGAACAAAAGACTGAAACTGCTTAGACCTGAGTACCACATTGTAAACAGGGGACAAAGCGTGTCTGAGACCCGCTCCGCGGTTAAGGCTGGGTTTCAACTGTTTTACAAAGAATGCTTCCTTGACACCTCTCTCAAACCATTTCTTCTCTCTGGCTAAGATTTTAACTTCCTTGTCCTCAAACATGTGGTTAGTGTCTTTCAGGTGGAGATGAACTGCAGACTGAGGTCCACTGGCGACCTCTCTCAACACCCAGCTGTAAATGGGTACCGGTCTTAGCTGGGGAAGTAACCTGCATTCAGAGCTCTCAAGTCTCACTCATTCACGGTGAGACTCACGCTTTAAAACGGTCCTGTCAGGTCTCATGCACTCAGCGTGAGACTCAATATGTTGTCACGCTCTCATGATAATGCATGACATTCCACCAAAATGACCTGCAAGACAAGATTTGTTGGAGCGTATCTCAACTTGAGAGCTATGTGCCTCAGACTGGCATCCTATCCATGAGGAATTGGAGATTCTAGGCCAATTGACGCTATGGAATCCGGAGATGAGCACCGTCACCAACAGGCCTCAGCGCCTATTTATTGGACTTACTAGGAATAAATGTAAGAACAGGTTTTTATGATGTCATAAAGTGGGAACAAATTAGTGTTTAAATGAGGGAGATGTACTTTAACATAATTTAACATACAAATACTTCATGAAGATATCACATTTTTTCCTATAGTGTGAGTTTTATGGCAATGACATATCCCAAAATCTTATTACTCTATCTTTTTTTATAAACTTGAGTTGTTCTTGTCACTATTATCTAAAAATTGCAACGTTACTCTTAAACGTTTTTAAATTTTTTAATCAATACATTAAAACTTCATTGTTGAAGTCGGTAACGGTTCTGCCCGGTGGCTGTGGCAGCAGAGCTGGTGTTCTCTGTGATGTAAGTCAGTGCTGTGTCTCGTAGAACAGGGTGGTAGTGGTGTAGGAGAACGGGCTGATCAACAGGGCTATGGTGTAGTGACGGTGACCTTCAGCATGGGCCTCAAACACCACCTATACACACAAACGGAGAAGATCGAATCACAAGCTGTAGGACACACACCCTACTGGGCTGAGCACCAAACCCATAACCCTCTGGGTACAACCCCACTTCTATAGTTCTTTATCTTTTTGGTGTTTCATCACAATGTCACATTCTGTGATTACATTTCAGTATTTAGTCAGAATCACCACTTTATCAGATATGTAACTGCTTTCTACACGGGAACAAATCGGTTCCTTATGTGTGTGGGTCCAGTGTTTGCAGTGAAGGCACCGTCATGTCACTCGATGGAAAAACTACAGCACAGCTGATGATCCATCTTTTCTGTGTGCCATATAATTACATATATTTGTAATAAAATGCTCACAAAGGAGGCATTTGCTCGTGCTAACTTTAGCTGTTAGCATGATTTGTGCTTTCATGCTAGCCACTTCTAAAAGATGACTAAAAGATTTTCAAGATGTTTTATTTTACAAATTAAAAAAAATCCACCTTCTTTGTGTTTATTGGCACATAACAAACCAGCTTTAGAGGTGCATACCACCACCTACTGTGTCTGAATACGAATCATGGCATTAATTATTTTAAGTCAATACAATACAGTACATGAAAGAATAATATGAAAAATAAAACAATGAAAATGTAAAATAAACCGGTTAATGCTATTAAGAAATGCAAATTTGATTAATTAAGTAATTATATAATATGAAAATATTTGAGTTGACTTAATGCAACCTTTAGCATGGGCGTTGGCTAAGTGGTTAGTCCGCTTGGTTTCAGAGTGGAAGGTTTCCGGTTCAAACTGCACCCCTGCCACTTTCCTCCATGTAACATGGAGTTGCGTCAAGAAGGGTCTCTGACGTAAAACCTTTGCTAGCTCAAAAGACAGATCCACTTTTACTTAACACTTTAATTGTAATCATGAGGTGCAAGTAGCATATAATCAAACTTTAAAGTTCTGGGAACAATTCACTTTTAGTATTCACAGTGTAATAGCTCTTGATAACTGATGATTTTATCCATTCCTCACAGTGAATGCAAACAAACACTGGAACTTCACAAACACCTGGTTGTCCACGGTGTCTTGACGTGTTCAGTGGGTTTAAACTCACATCAGCTCCTTCGTAGAATGGTGTACTCCCTGCGTTCTTCCAATAAGTCTTGGTATCAAACCAAACTCTATATACTCCTGTTGTGAATGCCTCCTCCGTGACTAAATTATGGACTTCCCCGGTCGTGTCTGTCACTCTGCAGTGAGGAGAGGTGAAATCTTAGAAAGTCCATCTGCAGCCTGTCCTTCAAACCCTCTGTCTACTGTGCGTTGTGTGTTCATACACACCCTTTAGTGATCTGTGTCCATTCACCATCTGCACCTTTCCGAGACACCTTCAGTGCCACTGAAGCAGCTGGTGTCCCTTTGACAGCATCCAGGATTTTCACCGTTAGAGGACAGTGTGTGTCTGGGTCCCCATGTGCGTCCTGCAGAATAAACACATTCCTTGTTCTCACCATGTCTTTCAAACAGGTCTTTGACTATGCAGGTACTTTTAGTACTGTTTGCTAATGTAGAACTAATGTTGTGTGTCTAGGAGTGTTGACAAGAAAGCAGTGTGTGTGTGGGGTCGCTTTTCTTTTTTATGAGCGGGACCGGAGCGGCAGGTGTTTTTCCATCGGCGATGCATGAGCATGTCCAGCCTGCAGCGGTCAGTTGTACGAGTGTTTACTTGCCTCGAAAAGTTACAGCTAGTTAACAGACTGAAGCTGTGGAGTGTCTGTGTTGCTGACGTTTGGAAATAAAGTCCAAGTTCAAGTGAGAAGCTGTGTTGTGCATGCAAATCTGTTGGCATCCATGTGGTGAGTGCCATAATCCGTACTGCCTACGTACGGATTTGGTTAATTCAATAGTAATTGAATGAAAATGTGCTGCTTTGAATCCGAACTGAGGCAGTACTCAGAGCGTGCGTCATCTGTACTGCTGGTGAATCCGCAGCCTGACCGCAGCGAAAGTTCTGCATGCACTAAAACCTCTACGGCGTGTCTGCGTGCTCCTAAATTCGTACTGAGGCAGTACTTACGACGTACGAATCTCCAAATTTAGCCCACGTTTTTGCAAGTAGACTGCACGGACGTGCAAGTACGGCGGGTTGTGACCACGGCTTTAGCAACACAACATCACAGTACTCAAGATTGTAAGCCTATCTGTGCACATGTGGAAATAATTAGTGGTTACTTATGTATATATTTCTAATCATTAGTGACGGATAAGCCGAAGCGTTTTGATGGTTCAGTGTTTCGAAGCATTTGATACCATTAAATATGGCGACATCTGCTAGCCAATCTTTAACATAGCAAGATGTCATGAAACAGACACTGTCATGTATGTTTAATAATAGGTTATTATAGGTTTAATAAGGTTCTATGTGCATCTTTAAATTTTTGATTAAAGACAAATATACAAAGACATTAATAGTATACTTGTGTTATAATGTGATTGTGCCATCATAAAATACTGTATGTAATAAAAATATAAATTGAGAAATGCTTGTGCAACTACGGACTTACGAAAAGTTTTACAAAATGATAGTAATTTGGGCCCTTCAAAGGATTTTATTTAAGCACAAGATCATTTCAGTCATGTTAGGTTTGAGTCTGTTCTTCTTTGTTACCACCTCTCTAGTTTTGGAGAAGATTCTCTCACACAGCACAGAAGTTGTTGGCATATGAAGATAGATTTTGTCCAGCTTGTAAAGAGTTGGATAAACACCTGCCTCCATCCTCCCTATCTCTTTGCAAATTCACTGCAGAAAATGCTTCTGGGGAGCATTAGCATAGCTAAAACCCTTCGGATTCTGGGGGGCAAAGCCCCCCGACCAGGTCCCTCTTGACCCCCAGCCATTTTAAGCATTTCTTTATTTTCCTCTCACATGCCTGTAAAAACTATAAAAATAAAAAACGTCTGTTATAATGTCAGTAATGCAGAATGAATTATTTCGAGAAAATTGAGAGACCATGTAGACATAGATCATATAGATATGGGGACATTTAATATTTATTTTATTTACTTATGTTTCTTTTGCTGGTGTAGGCCATACTGATCCCATTTAGAAACCGCCATGAACATCTACCCATCCTCTTCCAACACTTAATCCCCATGCTACAAAGTCAGCGGTTGCAGTTTGCCTTCTACGTCATTGAACAGGTAAAGCCTGTTTTCATCTGGTTTTGGTTGCTTGGTATTGCAATATTAAGGCAGCATTGAATAATTAACCATAGATCACTAGGAATCAATTATAAAAATGCAAACAGTACTTTCATTATAAAAATACAGAAAGCATGCATCGACTAAGTGGACTGGTGAAAAGGTGCAGAAGGTTTTTACTGTTTTGTCTACACTCAGAGGACTCAGTCATCTGTGTACAACATCAGGAATCTGAATGCGTGTTGCACATTTTGGATAAACTAAAAATGGTGTTTTAACATGAGTAGATATCATTAAGCAAAATTAACATTTACTGAAATTTATTGCATCTTCAGCTGACTACTAGTAAAATTTGCACAGATTGGAAATATGATGACCATGACCACCTACACTATGGTTAAATGTATATTTAACAAAAAACAAGTTGATCAGTAAGAACATTAGCCCATACTTTGACTTTTGTTGCTTAGCTAGCTTGAGGACCCCTCCCTTAATTTCCATGATGCCTTTGCCAGTTCCTTGTTGAATTATCTAACATTGACTCTGGCCCTCAAATCATTCACTGTACAGATTTTATATTGTTTTATATATTCTCTTCAAGAATAAAATTCCTCCACCTGAGTGGTGTAGCTAATGGCATGCCTTGATGCATTTATGCTGACTAATTAGCTTTAGAGGTTGGTGTTTCATTTTCCTTCATTATCCAGGTAAAGCATTAAGGACAATTATTTTTTACAGCACTGGCCCCCGCCATGATTATTCTGTTGTATTGCATTGTGCCTTTTATGTTTGGTGTATCATCATGGATTTTTATTTTTTGTCTTGTTTTTCAACAACAGTGTTCGAATGTTCTTGAGGCAGGTTGCACAAAAGTGTTTCACCAGTTTTCCTATTCAGAGTAACTCATGAATTGGATTACTATTAACCAATGGTGTAAATAGATTTGGATGTCATATGTTTAATTTCAGAAAGCTTGCAGTTACTCAACTTTTTCACTGGTTTTTGTTGGTATTAGAGTGGGAGCCAACCCTTCAACAGAGCAATGCTGTTTAATGTGGGTTTCCTCGAGGCCATGAAGGACTCGGACTGGGACTGCTTGATTTTCCATGATGTCGACCACATTCCTGAGAATGACCGCAATTATTATGGGTGTGGTCAGATGCCACGCCACTTTGCTGCCAAATTGGACAAATACATGTACATGTAAGTCTGTTTGCTACTAGTGGGTTTTCACCAGATGTCGCTAACAACCCAAGTAATCCACATATAGAAAGAAATCTAACTGTAGATGTCCATAAATTAAGTTATGTGTAATAATATGAAATGACACAGGGAAAAGTATTGAGGTGCAAAAAGGCATGGAAAGCCAAGGCACCAGGCATGGAAAGCCAAGACACCAGCTGAAATCTATCTAATTAGAAAGCAATCCTGCCCCTTGTCAGGGCAAATTAATATCAGCTGGTTCAGTCTGATGGCCTATAAAAATTTTTCTCATTGCCAACGTGTCACACAAGAAACATCTCATGATGAGCAATAGCAAAGAGCTTTCTCAAAATCTGCGCAACGTTATTGTACAACATACTGATGGCATTGGTTACAGAAGTATTTCTAAACTTCAGAATGTTCCAATGAGCAATGTTGGGTCCATAATCTGGACAGGGAAAGAACATCATTTCACCATAAACTGGCCACAACCAGGTGCTCCTCGCAAGGCTTCTGACAGAGGAGTGAAAAGAATTACCAGAAGAGTTGTCCAAGAGCCAAGGACCATTTCAGAAAGACCTGGAATTAGCAGGTATAATTGTTTCAAAGAAAACAATAAGTAATGCACTCAACCACCATGTCCTGTATTCACACTCAACACGCAAGACTCCATTGCAGAAAAAAAAGCACGTTGAAGCTTATTTAAAGTTTGCTGCATAACATTTAAACAAACCGAAAATTGAACTCTTGGATGCCATAATACATGGTCCCTCGTTTATCGCGGGAGTTACGTTCTAAAAATAGCCCCGCATATAGGTGAAATCCCTCGAAGTAGTCAGCGTTATTTTTTAGCAATTATTATAGACGTTTAAGGCTGTTAAAACCCTCACTACACACTATACACTTTTCTCAAACAGCCTTAACATTTTCTCACTTTTCTCTCGTGTATAAACACTCTCAAAGTTCAAACCTTAGTAGAAAAATAAGACCAACCTGTTTTCAGGCCCAAACATTTTTTTGAGAAATAAATCCATCCATCCATCCATTTTCTTCCGCTTTTTCCGGAGCCGGGTTGCGGGGGCAGCAGCTCAAGCAAAGCCGCCCAGACCCTCCGATCCACACACCACTCCTCCCAGCTCCTCCGGGGGAACCCCAAGGCGTTCCCAAGCCGCCGAGAGATGTAGTCACTCCGCGTGCCTGGGTCTTCCCCGGGGCCTTCCTCCCAGTGGGACGTGCCTCTCCAGCGAGGCGTCCAGGGGCATCCGGAAAAGATGCCCAAACCACCTCAACTGACTCCTTTCGGTGTGGAGGAGCAGCAGCTCGACTCCGAGCTCCTCCCGAGTGACCGAGCTCCTCACCCTATCTCTAAGGGAGCGCCCAGCCACCCTGCGGAGGAAACTCATCTCGCCGTAGATCGATCGGTAAATCGAGAGCTTTGCCCCCCTACTCAGCCCTCTCTTCACCACGACGGTCTGACACAGCGACCGCATCACTGCAGACGCTGCACCGATCCGTCTATCGATCTCACGGTCCATCCGTCCCTCACAGTCGTGAACAAGACCACAAGATACTTAAACTCCTCCACTTGAGGCAAGGACACTCCACCGACCTGAAGAGGGCAAAGCACCTTTTTCCGGTCGAGAACCATGGCCTCGGATTTGGAGGTGCTGATTTTCATCCCGGACGCTTCACACTCGGCTGCAAACCGCCCAGTGCACGCTGAAGGTCCTGATTTGACGAAGCCAACAGAACCACATCGTCCGCAAACAGCAGAGACGAGATTCTGTGGTTCCCAAACCAGACCCCGTCTACACCCTGGCTGCGCCTAGAAATTCTGTCCATAAAAATAATGAACAGAGCCGGTGACAAAGGGCAGCCCTGGCGGAGGCCAACGTGCACTGGAAACACTGGAAACAGGGACTAAAAATAGAACATTTTCCCATAAATAATTATGATGGCTTTTAGAACTAACGAATTTAATTTTAATGCTCAACCTACGAGGTGGACACATAAGAACTTATTAGTAGTAACTGACCAGTATTTCACAGTTCCTCTGATCGCGTCTCTTCGTCCTGGCACCGCGCCACTGTCGCGCCTTTTTCCACTGAGTAACACCTCGGTGCAGGTTGTCTTTTTCCGAGTGAAGAACACAGTTATGGGTAGTTAATGGCGCTCTTTTTTCTTCTGGGCGAGAAGTTTCTTATAAACAGACACGCAGAACACAATGCGCGTACTCTCCCTTTTTTTCCCTGTCATTCCAGCTATTATTACACATAGCTTATGGATGTCTGGTGAAAATTTCATGTCAATAGCACCTTTAGAAATAAACTTACTGAGAAAAATTGTGACGTGTTCAATACTTATTTTACCAGCTACAATGGACATGGTGCTGTGATTTGTTTTTCAGGTTTATAACTGTTTTATCTGTCTATCATCTAAAACCTGAAGATAATCAATTTGCACTGATTAAAAAAAAAAAAAATCAAAGGCACAACATTATTTTTGGAAAACTCAAAGAAGACAATGTTTTAGATTTTATATTTGACAAATTACTTAAATCATTATCAGTTTAGTTAATGATTTTTTTTGGGGGGGGGGGCTGACTAAGCAATGTGTAGTTCAACAATGCATTATCAGCCTTTACAAAAAATATATTTTTTTAGTGTGTAAAAAGGTTATCCTTGAACAAACAAGTGTGGGCGTTGAGCTTTTGTGTTCTCAGTTGGACTCCCAATGGAGCACTGATCAGACTTTCATTTTAATATGTCATGAAGGAGTGGGGACCTTCCATCGCCATTAAACTTGTTTTTGTTGCTTTCAGTCTTCCATACAGTGAATTCTTTGGTGGTGTGAGTGGACTTACCGTGGAGCAGTTTCGCAAGATTAATGGGTTTCCCAATGCATTCTGGGGATGGGGAGGAGAGGATGATGACCTGTGGAACAGGTGAGTCGACTAAAATTGGATGTAGAGTGATGTCAGTACTTCAAAACATATTTTAAGTCTTTATTGGTGTTGGCTGTATTTGATAGTAAGAAGCTTGTGATATATCCAAACAAGCTGATTGATTTAATTGGACTGACTGAAATTCAGCATGATTAGCACTCTACATGTCCTGTATTTCTGCTAGAAAAATGTACAGTCTTTCCATAAGTATTTTAATGGTGTCACAGATTTTGTCATTTTGTACACCGCCTCAGTGGTGTTGAAATAACAGTCAAGCTGTACTGTAATCCTTTTAATTCTAGGGTTTAACAAAATATAATCCATTAACCACTTGGCAATTACAGTCATTTTCATACATCATCCCACCATTTTTTTTTTTCTTTGGAGATCACAAGTAATTGGACAAATGAAATAAAGTGTTATTGTTAATCCCAATGTTTATTTTTACAGGGCAGTTTTTCATTGATACAAGTCAGGGAAAGGATACGTAAACATTCTCACTGAACAGTAACAGTATGGAACTGTATGGTAAATTTTTCAACATTAGGCAGTTGTCAAAAACTGAATGACTGTGCTAAAAAAAAAAGGAAGCCACCAAAACACCGGTGACAAATCTTAAGGAGATAGAGTTCTATGTCTTTGATCAGAGGAACTATGCATCACAAAAGTATGTAGTTGTTCATGACAAAGCAACTGTTTTTTTCACTCTCACAGTCCTGAGTTTACAAGTAAACCATGTGTTGGTGGTGTAAGTGGACCACAGCATATGTACTCCCAGGTCTACCGAAGACCATGCCTTTGTCACTGTATATTACATGTAACAATTGTCCTCTGTGTTTAATCCATCGTAATAACAATTAGATACCATGCAACCACCAGGAGTAGTGATATGGTAATTGGCAGGTCAGGGACCAACTCCAGGTCTACAAAAAATGGTCATTGGCAGTCAAAATGAGCATTTTACCTAATGTGTATGTGCTGATGGTGGGATGAAACCAGATAGACAGAACAAAAAGTAACTGTGTATTGGTGGAATTGAACCTTAGACCTTTTTGCTATGATGCAGGAGTGCTAACCATTCTGTCACTGCACTGCAGTATTGAAGAGGTGTAGGTTGTTGTTTATTCCAGTGTCAGAAACTGAGCAAGTTAGGTTTCTTAATGCTGAAGCAAACCATAAATAAGTACATGGTTCTGTATTGGCAGCTAATGGAATTGTTTTACCGGATAGCTGGAAAATTCAATTTATGTTCATCTTGTGTCTGTCTGTAGTCAAAATTGGTGGAGGGCACCCTACTGAACATTAAAAGAAATTACATTTATTTGGAGGCATATTTCCTGTTTGTCTTGGTACACTTTAATCAGTGCCATTCTAGCAATATTGGTATAACTAATTGTTTATGAGCTTCATGGTTCGTTTGTCTGTGGCTGGTTTAATCCTAACCTTGAGGGAGTAATGCATCATGGTTGTTCTGCAGGGTGCACTACGCCGGTCTGAATGTCACGCGACCCGAGGGAGAAATTGGAAAGTACAAATCAATTCCTCATCACCACAGAGGAGAGGTGCAGTTCCTGGGGAGGTGAGAGATGTTTTATTCTGAGATTCACAAGATATGCTCGGTTCCATTACAAGCATAAAATAATAGCATCCATGAGAATGCAGAAAAATCAAAGATTCATCTTTCTAAAGTTGGGTGGACACTGTACGATATTTTCAATCATTGTACTCAGCCCCAGCTCAAACTGTACGACAGAACCGCAGGGTGTAAAAGTTCAGAGCGCACGATTTATGTTCTCACACTGTACGGCCCGATGCTCTGATGCGATCTGACTTCTCACATTGTACGTTCAAAAAAACCACACGTCGGACTCGTGTTTCCAGAAGCAAAACGTGAAGAGAAGCTTCTTCTTTTTTTTTTTTTGGTCACACTTTATTTACATTTCTTGTTTTTCATCAAAGTTTAAAAAATAAAAAATACGAGACTTTACGTGAGTTGAAGAATAAGGGGGAAAAAGAAACAGAAGCTGCTCTCCCAAAGAGATGATCACTGTTTATGCTCTCTCCGGTGTTTTGCACAGGCACAGTGCGAGAGGTTGGGGTAAATCAGCGTGTAGACACTTGTAGTGCTGCTTCAACAGCGGGATACCCTCACGATGGCCGACCAGATTATCAAACAGGTTTGATTTTCATACGATTGCCGATCGGGAGGTGGTCGTGAGAGGTTAAACGCAGCTCATTACTCCATGTATACTACACAATGCAGATTAAACTGAAATGCGATCCAGAAACGAGTGAAAAATCGGCTGAAAAAGGGCCAAAACTCGCACAGTATAAGACCAGCTTAAGTGGGTAGCATTAGGCTAATGGAAGTAAAGTAGCAAGCAAAGTACAACAGTGCCCTCCAAAAGTTTTGGGTCCCTTGATATTTCACACATTTTAATTTGTTTATGGCATTTCAAATACTAAAAGTAAATCAGGCTTCTCATTATAAAAATTCTAAAATTATCTTCCTTAAACTCAAAGTAAATTTCTACAACTTGATATAATAAAAAAAGCCAAGACACCTGTAAATAATCTGTTTTACTGCCAGATTTCTTCAGACAAGTCAGGGGATGGATATGTGAACATTTCCAAGTTATATATTTCCAATATATATATATATTTTTTTTTTTTTCTTCTGTATGTATGAAAAACAATTCTCAAATGATACCCTTTAAACATACAGTGAAAACTAATCTCTACAACATGACATATATGAAATAAAAATATAAAAGCTAAAATAATGGGTTGCATAAGTAATTGCACCCTTTAGTTTAATACAAGTAAATCATCACTTTTCCAGGTAGTTTTCTTCAGAGAGGTATGAGGATGGACACATGAACATTTTCAAGACACTGAATATGAATATTTATATCAAGTAGAAAGAAATACAAACAGCACGGCACTGTGTGGTAAATCTGTCTGGAGGAGGTAGCTCTCAAAAAGTGAGTGACCAAGCAAGAAGGTGACTAGCGAGGAAAGCCACCAAGACACCCAGATAACCCTGAAGACGTTCTAGGCGTCTTTGGCTGGGATTGGAGAAACTGTGCATACTGCATGTTTTGCATTTGCATCAGCAGTTATACAGCTTAAAGCTACAGGGCCTTTCAAAGTTCACAAAATTGAGAAAATTTAGTTTCTACTGAAATCCAAGCACTTTAATGTAGGCTTATTTTTGTAACATGTTGCAAAAAATTACAACTCATTTGAATGAAGAGGGCATATTTATCGGTGGAAAATTCCATAGTGAATATTGTCTTTTCCTTCATCGCCATTGTTACTGAGGCTATAGCAGGATGCTAGTTCATTTAAGGGTTAACTGTAGACAAGATGGTGTGTCAGTCAGAACACAGGGATGAAGATACCAGACTCCAGCATGTCCTTCAGCAAGCTTTACTCCAGCTCATATTCATCAACATATTTCCAGATATATACAGATAGGGAGTCTGAAAGAACAAACCAAATAATAGATAATTCAAAACATTACAGCTCTGTTATTATAAACAAAATACATGTAAAACCCATACATCAACGCAGAAAGCTGTGAAATGGCGCCACCAAGTGATGCTGAAAAATAGCTACAACATGAGGACCATATGGACACAACTTATACCATAACTCATCCCTGCATAAACATAACAAAGAGTAACAAGTATTATAGCGTTAGATGACTCTGTAATATGCGAATGCACGTTTACAGGTTCCTACCTATGCATTATAAGGACCGCGACCGGTCACACAGACTAAACTTACATTTACAGCATGTTACCAGCACACAACATACACTTACTTTTTGTCAGTAACTCAGTGCTGAAAACATCAGCGATAGGAGGTGAAAGGAACTTATATTTAGCTGGACTACTTGGCTGTATCATGCTACACGTCTGAGAATACCAGGGAAATCAGAACTCAGTAACAACATGAGACCATGAACGTAACCTCGTGATGCTGAGCCTTTATTACAGCTATCATGTAGACTAAAGGCCCAGTCACATGGCACACAAGGATTCCTGAACGAAGGGGGAAAAAAAGTCACAATTTGTTGAGAAAAGGTGGACGTAAAGAGCTTTATCACCAAATAGCCTGCGAAGCAAGAGCGCAAAAGGGATGAAAGAGGAACTTAACAAAACGTAAGCTAGCGATCTCAACGCTTTAAACGAAATGCACCTGGAGCCACAGCTGGAGGAGTGTGTGTCTGCATCTCTGAGTTCCAAGACTCGGCGCTGGGTCGGAGCCATGGAGCTGTATATAAGAACTAGAGAGCGCAGTAGCGCTGAGCCGTGTGCCGACAAGGAGGCCATTTTAATTCCGGGCAAGTTAGTGATTTGCGTGCATAGACGTTCACTTAGTCTCGTCAAGAAACAGGTGGAATATGCCGGAAAGCTGCGCATGTTGGCAAAGCCACAAACAGAGGAACAAGGGAGACAATATTTCCTTCCATAAGTAAGTGGTTTTGGTTATTCTTGTCACTTTGTCCGTGATATTTGGATGATAAACAGCTGTATGTTTCCTGCCGTACCTGTGTCGCCCAATGACACAGACCATTAACTCTTCACTTATGTCTAGTTGATATTTTCCACTGCTAGACCAATGTGTAGTTAAAATATTTGTCGTTAGTGATTAAAATTGTTCGACAAGACTGGGGATTTTTTTTTTTAATTTGCACCTTAAAATAATGAGATTATAATGACCCGCACTGTGCCGCTCACAGTCTCCACCCACACAGAGAGATGTGTACCCACACCACTGACTTACCACTGACTTCATGAATGAAACTATATAGTAATGGTTTTAGGAGCCGCGCTAAGTTGAACACAGCAGCAGCTCAGCCTAGCAACATAGCTTAACAGCGCAGATCCGTGTAACTTTCAACACTAATATTTGAGAATGTGTATGTGTCAGAGTAAGTTTAATACTTTCCTGACATAATTTATGTAATTTAATTTTACTGGCTCAATATCCAGGTCAGAATGGCATTTTAACACGTATTTTGCGAGCATTTTTCTGAGTGTGTTCAGTCGCGAATCTCCATTGAAAATGCATTAACATCCGGGTACTTCATCAATATTTTGCCCGGTTACGAGACGTCATGTCGCTTTCCATGAAGGGATGTTTTCGTTTAGTGTGCAGCATTGGGACTGCACTCTCTTGTACTCATATACAGCTCCATGGTCAGAGCTCATAGCCCCTGAGTCCTGGAGAAATTGCAGACAAGCTGTGGAGATCTGTGTGCACGTCGGTGGACCACCTGCTTTGGTTCCTCGTCCAGAACAAAAGAGGGATCATCTTCATCATCAGAAGCCACAGTGTCTGTCGACACCCTGCACACTCCGTCTTGCTCCAATTTAAAAAAAAAAGGGTTAGGGTTAAAAAAAACTCTGGCATGCTGTGGTCATTGCTGTATCACTGTATTGTGTTAACTAAGCTAGATATATATTGATTTACAACAGAAAACTGTCAAAAGGGGGAATAAATATAAGTGTAAAGATGATTGAATATGTCAGAGCAGTAAATTGATCATTCCGTGTGAACGCGCATTGACTCCCCATGTGCGGTTATTTCAACCAGCTGCAGCTGATCCACAACATGAATTCTGCCTTCCAGAACAGTTCTTTATACAACCCCTGGCAAAAATTATGGAATCACCGGCCTCGGGGGATGTTCATTCAGTTGTTTAATTTTGTAGAAAAAAAGCAGATCACAGACATGACACAAAACTAAAGTCATTTCAAATGGCAACTTTCTGGCTTTAAGAAACACTATTAGAAATCAAGAAAAAAAGATTGTGGCAGTCAGTAACTGTTACTTTTTTAGACCAAGCAGAGGAAAAAAATATGGAATCACTCAATTCTGAGGAAAAAATTATGGAATCACCCTGTAAATTTTCATCCCCAAAACTAACACCTGCATCAGATCACATCTGCTCGTTGATATTGACTCTATGCCATGACATTGACCCTATGTGTCTTTTTGCAAGGAATGTTTTCACAGTTTTTGCTCTATGGCAAGATGCATTATCATCTTGAAAAATGATTTCATCATCCCCAAACATCCTTTCAGTTGTCCAAAATATCAACGTAAACTTGTGCATTTATTGATGATGTAATGACAGCCATCTCCCCAGTGCCTTTACCTGACATGCAGCCCCATATCATCAATGACTGTGGAAATTTACATGTTCTCTTCAGGCAGTCATCTTTATAAATCCCATTGGAACGGCACCAAACAAAAGTTCCAGCATCATCACCTTGCCCAATGCAGATTCGAGATTCATCACTGAATATGACTTTCATCCAGTCATCCACAGTCCACGATTGCTTTTCCTTAGCCCATTGTAACCTTGTTTTTTTCTGTTTAGGTGTTAATGATGGCTTTCGTTTAGCTTTTCTGTATGTAAATCCCATTTCCTTTAGGCGGTTTCTTACAGTTCGGTGACAGACGTTGACTCCAGTTTCCTCCCATTCCTTCCTCATTTGTTTTGTTGTGCATTTTTCGATTTTTGAGACATATTGCTTTAAGTTTTCTGTCTTGACGCTTTGATGTCTTCCTTGGTCTACCAGTATGTTTGCCTTTAACAACCTTCCCATGTTGTTTGTATTTAGTCCAGAGTTTAGACACAGCTGACTGAACAACCAACATCTTTTGCAACATTGCGTGATGATTTACCCTCTTTTAAGAGTTTGATAATCCTCTCCTTTGTTTCAGTTGACATCTCTCATGTTGGAGCCATGATTCATGTCAGTCCATCAGGGTGATTCCATAATTTATTCCTCAGAATTGAGTGATTCCATATTTTTTTCCTCTGCTTGGTCTAAAAAAGTAACCGTTACTGACTGCCACAATCTTTTTAACTTGATTTCTTATAGTGTTTCTTAAAGCCAGGAAGTTGCCATTTGAAATGACTTTAGTTTTGTGTCATGTCTGTGATCTGCTTTTTTCTACAAAATTAAACAACTGAATGAACATCCTCTGAGGCCGGTGATTCCATAATTTTTGCCAGGGGTTGTATAATCATTTGAATTATCTACCTGTTGCCACATGTATATAAGGGCTGGATTGCCATTTCTACACTCATATTGTTATATTTAATTTTAAAAAAAAGTGCACGCAGGAGCTGCTGCGTTCAAGTACCGTTGGAAATTACACAACTTTTTTGTTGTTTCAAATTCAGCAATTGCTTGTGGCAAAATAATTAATTGTATCCATGCAAAAGATTAATTTTGGCCGATATAAGGTGCCTGAGCCCAATGAACCTGACTCTCCACCCAGAAAAAACATCCAAGCAAATAGGCTGAGTTTGCCCTATAATTTCCAACGGTACATTAACGCAGCGGCATTAGCAGTGCACGCAAACCGGCTTCTGCACTGTGTGAAAACATTCAGCTGGTCGAATGAAGTCAATCTAAACACTAACGTTACAAAACCTAAGCAAACAATTAAAAAAAAACATCAAGAACGACAGCAAAAGGAAATACGGACGAACTGAGATTTTCATTGCCGTTCGTTCAAATTTTTCAGCGGTTTAAAAATCCTGACGAAGCGCCAGCTGCAGAACGAAGCTGAACAAAGGTTAAATGATGCCGTTGAAATTCAACAAAAGTCCAAATTTCTTGTTTCATTAGGGCTTCTTTGCCCTTCGTTAAGTGCCGTGTGACTGAGCGATAACTACAGAAGGAAGCACATGTGTGATGTTTTGAGATTACCTGTGACTCATCTTACGTTAACATCCAAAAGATTTCTTGTAAATCACCCTAATCTACCAGATGTTCATCATAGCATCTGATCCCTTGAATGCTTCCCACTCAGGTGTTGAAATTCTAATTTGTTTCCAGACAGCATGAATTTTGATAATATTGGCAATATAATAATATGTATATGTCACGGACATGAATGAGCAAAGCTCTTTAGCATCTCACCATGTCATGTAGGTAATTCAGGCCTTATTACCAGGAAATGCTTCTGGACAGCATTAGCATGGCTAAAAACACCTAAAACCCCCCAACTACAGCCTTTTGGCCACTCTCCATTTTAAGCATTTTTCTTTATTTGCATCTCACATACCTGGTAAAGTCCTCACTATCTCATTTACATCCTTCAGACTTTATTTTCAGTAAAGGCTTCCGGGTAGAATTAGCATGGCTAAAAACCATCGTCCAATTTACAGACTAAATAATCACTGACTGACCTCATGTGCTGTCAAGGTGTGCGCTGCCTCCCACTTTATTGTTCCCGGATTCAGTGTCAACTCAGTATTTAGTATTTCGTGTTTCAGTGTCAACTATGCACTGAATTCCTGTGAGATCTCCTCTTTTCACGTGAGATCACCTCTTTCTTTTTTTTATTTCTTTTCTTCTTTTTTTTTTTTTTTTATTGAGACAAACAAAATGTCACACAAAAACCTTATGGAGGATAAACATAGCAACGCAAAACAACATAATGAAAACGGAGTGGCTATTCGCCCAACCGTTGGTTCAATAAAGTAAATAAACATATATGCCCAACCACAACCAACCATTGAGCACGCTTGTAAGTTAACTTCCGCTTTCAACGTGGGGAAAAAAGGCGGATATTTTCTCGCCGGCTGTGGGAGGGTTCGCAGCCCGCGGAGGGGATGTGCTCTAAAGCGGATCTGTTTGGCTCATCACACCCAGGGAACTGTGTCAAACTAACACCATCTTACAGGCAACAAGCAGCATTTTGTTCATAAAAACAGTTTCGTCGTCATTAACAGGCTTCCGTTCAAAATACTTATGATGTTTGTCTGCTTTCATCCATTGCGGTGTTTTTTGCAGTAGTTAAAGATGCCACCGTTAAATGTGTCAAACATATGCCGCTTTTCACACCGCAATAGAGCCTTAAAAAAGTGGTGTAAAAAACGTAGTTTAGATGCGCAAAATGTGTCAAATACACAATCATGGTTGGGCGAATAAGGTGAGACATTATATTTATCTGCCCAACGGTTGGGCGAATAAGGTGAGACATGTTTATCTGCCCAACGGTTGGGTGAATAAGATGAGACATTATATTTATCTGCCCAATGGTTGGACGAATAGCCTTTGCCTAATGAAAAACAGGTAAATATCTTATGTTGTAGTTCCAGGAAGTGTTCAACATTTGACATTTCCTTTTTCACTGTGGGCTCAAAATTTGGCACTTAATGTTTCAGTGTCAACTTGCTACTGAATTCCCATGAGATCCCATGAGATCTCGTCTATTATTGATCCGGGAAGTGTTCAACATTTGACATTTCCTGTTTTTTGTGCTTAAAATTTGGGACTTCCTGGGACACAGTGTACCATGAGTGAGCTTCATGCCGCTGCACTTCGCTTCACTCCTGTTATGAATCCCTTATCTGAATGCTAAAGGGATAAAATTATAGTGGCACCATATAAAATTATTTTTATGGCTTAAATCAACCCAGTGGCACTATACAGTTTTGCTCAAAAGTTTACATACCTGGCAAATTCACTCATGGTTAGTGGTTGGATGAAGCCATTTATTGTCAAACAAACTGTGTTTACTCTTTTTAAATCATGATGACAACAGAAACTACCCAAATGAAACAGCGGTTGGCCAAATTGTTTCCTCAGGCAGTGTCACACCATCACCCGCTGACGTCTGCACGTAGAATTGGCGAAACTGATACAGTCACTTGCCCAGTTCCGGATCATTGCCAGTTCCAGATCAGTGCTGTAGTTTTTGCGCCGCCGTTTCTCATAATCAGCATGAATAAGCTAATACTTGGTACGAATGGAAAGATTGATGTTTTGTCTACAAACGACCACAAGCTCGACCGGATCCAGCCGTCCTTGTGATCAGCAGAGGAATCAAAACATCCCGGTGTCTGCGGTGTGCGCACTTTTTCTGACTCACTCATTCCTGCAAGTTTTAAAGTAACGATCTCTAAAACGTAGCAAAGGTGAGTTAGCCGTTTGGTGGTGTTGGTTCTAGAGTGGGAAAATACTTACTTACTTGGGTAGAAAATGTCAGTGTGTTATGTCTTGCTGTTTAATTGCTGCGCGCATTTTTCTCCGACGCAAAATTTGCCAGTTGCGGATCACTGAAGCAGCAGCCTCGTGTCTGTAGTTGTGAGCCATGTGGACTTTGGGGGTCATCTCATCATCACGAATGGACATGAATCTGGGGGCTTTTACTTTTTAATTCGGGAGAAATCTCACCTCCACACTTCATTTTTTGCTCGTAAAAACGTATAACGGCGCTTTTCGAAACGAAGGAAATTCTCATTTAATAAGTATAATTTATATCATTTTGTGTTCAAAACACATTCTCGGGCACAGTGTGTATCATTCTGCATTAGAAGGGCTCCAGCCAGATGCCAGGAATGCCACCAAAGTGAGGCAGAGTGTCGTGATCCGGAACTGGCAAAAGTGATCCATTTCTGGCAAATGTTTGCACCACACATAATGCGACTTCACACTTTAAGTAGAAGCGCTACTCCACCCAGACTTTTTCAGCTAAATAACATCCAAATACCCAATACAACAATACACAATAAAGGACATTCAGTTGCATTATGGTTCCGTATAGCGGGACTTTAAAAAAGGTGATCCGGAACTGGGCAACCGATAAGGTGCGGTGAACATTACTGCAGACATAATGTGTTGTTTATGAGCCACATTGGAGCATGTGTGAGATTGGTCGACCACTTGAGTCTGCAGGTGTTACCGCCATAGTTTACATGTTAGAAGATCTGTCATAAAAACTGAGTGAAATACCTCGCTATGGTTGCCTTCATTGAAAAGGGGTGAGGGTGCAGGCAGTTTCCTGTGCTGACGTGGATGAAGCTGGTCTGATTGTGTGTCTGTGTAGGTATAAGCTGTTGAGATATTCCAAAGAGCGCCAACACCTGGACGGCCCTGAACAACCTCCGTTACAGCCCCACGTGTCCCTCAGCAGCCTCTACAAGAACATCACAGTGGACCTGAGCCCCGAGCTCGCCCCCATTGCAGACTACTGAACTGCCCCGCCTCCTGCACCCCTCCGGTCCGGCCTCCCAGCGCCCTCTTCAGCTGCACACAGGCAGAGAGCTTGTGTGGCAGAGGAGGGCATTGGGGTACAGGAATAACATGTAATGCTGCCAAGAAAAGCTACCGGGGGGGGAGGAGGGGCTCCAAGCAGGGGTAAAAAAAAAAAGGCAGTGGCAAGTCTGCTAAGGTGAACTGGTGTGTGTGTGTGTGTGTGTGTGTGTGTGTGTGTGTGTGTGTGTGTGTGTGTGTGTGTGTGTGTGTGTGTGTGTGAGAGAGAGAGAGAGAGAGAGAGAGATTAGCTGCATGTCTTTCTGTCTGCCGGCTTTACTCCTGAAAGTGACATCAGTCTGGGTTTAGGGTGAAAGGAGCAGCAGCATCAAAGCCTTAACGTGGCAGAACCACAGCTCCTCGGGCTCGGCACCGCTTCACTTTTGATGTATCACTGTCACCTTAGAAGCCACCAGACAAGTTTCTGTTTCACTTTGTTGATTTATATATATATATATATATATATATATATATATATCATTTTGTTAGGTGACTGTTCTCCTTAAATACAAGAGCTTGTATATTTTTTTTTTCCTTTATACATTTCGAGAACATATTTATTTCCTGTGAGTCACTCAGTTGGATGAAGCACTCCCATCACACTCAAGTGTTTGCCGTTTGTTTTTCTGCACTGCTGCTGAATCCGCATGAACGTGTATGTAAATACTGGCCTCCAACTGCTCGAACACAAATATGTAAATATTGGCCTTTAAATGCTCGAGCGTATTACAGCGATATTCCAGTGAGGTTGAATTTTTATTTTGGCAGCTACCTTCTTTCTGAGGACTTAGTAAGCGTGAGTGGTTTTCTTCCTAACAGGAAGCTGTTCTAACAAATATGCGTATAGTATGGCTGGCTTAAAAGAAAAAAAAAAGAGGAAAGGGGAAAAAACAAGAAAAACAGACTGAAATATCCAAATCTCAAGATTTGACATTATCTTTTGCATGCCTTAATTTATTTTGTTTACCAGATTTTCTTTTCAGAGCTAAATCATTTCATCAAAGATGTGTATATTTTTATTTTGCCTTCGGTTGTGCATTTTCTTCTTTTTTGAGGTGCACTGTGTGAAAAGAGTTGCTGCTCAATAGTGAGGAGGCGTAACTGGACGCTGAGCTGCTTCACGTCTTTCTTCCACAACTGTGCACACAGCAGTGTCAGGTGTGTGTTGAAACAACATACTTCAGTGCAGGCTATTGTGTATTGGGTCACGTTCAGCTTTTTATTTTATTTTTTTTATATCCATGTGTGCGCGTGCTTGCTGGTCCGTGTGATAAAGCTCTTCATTGTACTGTACCGTGCACTATAGCATGGGGATTTGTGCTGGATGCTCTGGATGCCGTATGTGTCTGGAATACCCCCACCCCTTCCCTAAAAGCTCGTGAAGCCGGAATGAGAGAACGTCAGCTGAAGCGCCCAGCTGAAGCTAACCCTGTTCTTGAATGGCACCATAAGAATGTTGGGCTGTGAAAACTTTAATTTCTTAAAGCTTTGAGCACATTTAAGATCGCGAGTATAGGGAGATTGCTTTTCAAGTAGTTTGAATTTTACTGACGTTTTGTTGATTGTGTGTGTATATATGTGTATGTGTATATATATATATATATATATATATATATATATATACACACATATTTTATTTTTCCTCTTGTTTCTGAGTCAGAGATTCAAATCACATCTGCCTAGATTTGGCTCTCCAAACATTTCAGTGGAGTGTTCAGGGCTGCTGTTGGAGGGGAAAGGAATGTTTGAGATTTTAAGAATAAAGTTCCATTGTTAGGACAATATTTCAAAATTTAAACATTAAATAAGTATAATTTTTTTTGAAAGAAATTAATATTCTCTGGTGGAAAAATAAGGTAGCATTTTTGCAGTCTTTTTAATTGAGGAAAGACTTGTAATTTGAGAAATTGTTGAATTATTGCTTTGTTTTTTTTACTTCTTTCTAAAGTAGAATGTTTATTTTAATATATTGCAGTATATTAAATTATTAAAACTAAATTTTGATGGCCCTTTTTCAGAAATCAAATTGCATTACTCAATTGTAGTAAAGTAATAAAACCACAGCACGTTACAGACAAATAGACACAAAAAGAAATTGAAGCCCCATCCCTCAAAATCAGTGCATTTGTTTGACTTTTTGTGGCTCGGTTTTCTGAACGATGTTTTCCAAAGAAAATCGCAAGTTGGTTCTCACAGCAGTATGGCTATTATCGACATTTAAAGCTTTATTCTTTGAATATCTTTCGTTCTTTTTTGGGCTGGCCCTGGCGCTCTGTTGTTCCAAAAATATTCACACTGTCTTTTGTTTCAAAATGATCACATACACAGGACACTGAGATATAGATAGCTGTTTGATTTTTTTTTTTTTTTTATATACTTTGTGGACTCGTTTGTCAAAGCATTTCATTTGCACCATGTAGGTGTGTGTGTGTGATTAGCGAGCAGGTTGTACGTTTTGTGTGCCATTGTGGGGGTGTGAGGCACACTTGCGTAACTATGTTCTTAAATCAACTTGTTTGGTTCACAGTCAAAGTGCTTGATGGATAAAACCGAGAAAATGGAGGTCATGTTTGAACAGTCAAGGCCGGATTTATTTATGTGCAGTTTATTTTGTACGTATCACTCGAAATATTGAGCATGAGTACTGCAAGGACTTCTGGGAAAGACTGTGTTTAAAGCAGTCCCGGAATTGTATATTGACAGTTATGTCCCCAAAAGTGGATGGGGTTGAACCTGCGCACAGAAATCTGGCTGAGATTCAGCTACAGGATGGTAACTGCTGTGACACCACCATAGTGTATGTGTCCACTGAAATCAGAAAGAAAAATAGACTGAAATGTGGGTTTAGGTCAACTGTTTGTGTAATTCCTAACATGTCCAGCAGTCTAATCTTGGGAATGAATGGATGAAGCATTCACTGCTACTACACGTTTCTTACCTTCATGCCATACGTTTCTATAAGGCGATTAAAACGCCTTCTTGGGTAGACATTTGTATTAAGCAGGTACTGGATGGTGCTGTGAGTGAACTTTCTGGAGCAGTTAAGCTGGTGTTGATCTACTTCAGAACCCGGATTGTTGTCTTGGCGATAAGCTGGTTCAGGCCGATGCAATTACCACATAATATCACCACCGTGATATTTGTCCATATGGTATAATCATAACAGAGTTCTTGCACAGTAAATTTGATCATACTTTTGGTAATCTGGTGCTGATTTATCAACAGTGTAATAAAATAATGACCAGATTCAGCAACACGCTGTTTTTCTGCTCATGTATTCCGTGACAATTACGCAACATTGACTTTCATTGTTTTAACACTAAGACTGTTGTAAAATTACAACTTTATTCCTTGAAAGTGATTTTGTTGTGATATTATGGCTTTACTCTCACAACAGTCTTTCAGGGTAAAATTTGTGAAAAATTGAAGTGCAGCATGATTTACGGTATCGTTCTTTTAAGCCTTCACTTTGCTTGTTGTTGGCAACAACTATTCATTGTACATTACAGCTGGTGATACTTTCAAAGTTGTATCAATCGCCACCTCAATGCCGGTGTTACAACCCACTTATCCCCTCACCTCTTACATGTTTTAAAAGTATATCACAATTTGAAGACAATCCCTGAAGCACTTATTCTTGAAAACAAGTCCGTAATAGAAGTTATGTATCAGTTGAATAGCCACCAGGTGGCTGGTAGACATTCCCACTCCTTCACCTGGGCTTGGACAATTGCTTTGAGCCCTTTCAGACAACTTTTATGCATCTCCTTTGCAGAAAAAGTTCCCTCACAGCTCTGTTCAGACACCGCAGAAGTTTTACCTAAAAAGGATTGAGACACAATGTGCAAAGCAGAATGTTACATGTAATATTTGAGGTGCATCTTTCCACTGGTTTGTGTAAAGCATTTATCTCATTTTGGCATTGGGCAACTTCTCAATCACTTTACATAATGTGTTGGACAGTTTTTGCAAACGTTTGAAAAGCATCCTTTGAAGTGTCATTTCATTGTGTGCTTGGATTGATTGCCTTTTCAAAGTGTCATGAAAAATGTTTTGAAAACATTATTACTATGTCACACTTTCTGAAATTGTTGATGAAACATTTATGGAAAAGTTAACTTGTCACTTTTTGTTTGTTTTTTTTATATCACAGTGGAGTCTTCATTGGAGTACTGAAAGCAAAGGTTGCTTGTCCTGAGTAGTGGGTGAAGTCAGTTGAGGTTGCGTAACCAAAAATGGACATTGACCGATAAGGTATCCAGCAGGGAACATATGGCCAAATCTATCAGAGTTACTTAATTCTATGGTTTGTTCTGAAATCAGGGATCAACACCACAGAGACAGCATGGAGACAAAGTGACAGGGTGGTTATGCATGTAGCATTTAATTTCAGGTCATTCGAGAGTTTTCATGTTTTGGTTTTTTTTTTGTTTGTTTGTTTTTTTGTCATTTCACACTGAAGCCAAAACTGTGGCCCTGATGCCAAGTGCTAAATTGTTGAAATCAGTTTCTTGTTTTTTTTTGTTGTTGTTGTTTTGTTTTTTTTTTAGAGCAGAATTCTGCCCGAGTTGCATCTGTTCAACTATCTCAAAACATTTCATGTTTTTATTATACGACAGTTGTATTGATGTTTTTGTTTCCCATTTTGCAGTATTATTTGTGCCTTCATTTTTATTATAATTTTTTTTAATCTTTCACACTTTATGTTTTAAAGAAGAGATTAAAAGCTGAATTTCTGAAACTGGTGTAAATGTTTTTCCCTTCACATTCATAATGGAATGGAGTCAGTGTGAAACATTTTCATGACAGCTGGCCAAATAAAAATCCAAAACATGATCAACGACCCTCTTTGTACAACTACTCAAACTTTGGGTTTGGGTGCCTTGAGGACCATGTGCACAGTTATCAACAGAAAGACCCAGATACGTAATCTAAAAGACTTACAGTGGGGTAAAAAAGTATTTAGTCAGTCCCTGATTGTGCAAGTTTTTTTAACTTAGGAAGATGAGAGAGGTCTGTAATTTTCATCATTGGTAAACTTAAACTTTGAGAGACAAAATGAGAAATAAAATTCCAGGAAATTACATTGTAGGATTTTTAAAGAATTGTAAATTATGGTGGAAAATAAGTATTTGGTCAATAACAAGCAAGATTTCTGGCTCTCACAGACCTGTAACTTCTTTAAGAAGCTCTTCTGTCCTTACCTGTATTAATGGCACCTGTTGGAACTCATCTGTATAAAAGACACCACAGCCTCAAACAGTCAGACTTCAAACTCAACCATGGCCAAGACCAACGAGCTGTCGAAGGACACCAGGAAGAAAATTGTAGATGTGCACCAGGCTGGGAAGAGTGAATCTGTACAATAGTCAAGCAGTTTGGTGTGAATAAATCAATTGTGGGAGCAATTGTAAGAAAATGGAAGACATACAAGACAATTGATAATCTTTGATCTGGGGCTCCACGCAAGATGTCATCCTGTGGGCTCAAAATGATCATGAGAACGGTGAACAAAAATCCCAGAACTACACGGAGGGACCTGATGAAGGATCTGCAGAGAGCTGTGACCAAAGTAACAAAGGCTACACACTTAGAGAGGGACTCAAATCCTGCAGTGCCAGGCGTGTCCTCCTGCTTAAGCCAGTACATGTCCAGGCCCATCTGAAGTTTGCCAGAGAGCATATGGATGATCCAGAAGAGGATTGGGAGAATATCATGTGGTCAGATGAAACCAAAATAGAACTTTTCAGTAAAAACTCAACTAGTCATGTTTGGAGGAAGACGAATGCTGAGTTGCATCCCAAGAACACCATATCTACTGCGAAGCACGGAGGTGGAAACATCATGCTTTGGGGCTGTTTTTCTGCAAAGGGGACAGGATGGCTGATGCGTGTTAAGGCAAGAATGAACAGGGCCATGTACCGTATGCTTTTAAGCCAAAACCTCCTTCCATCAGTGAGAGCATTGAAGATGCAACGTGGCTGGGTCTTCCAGCATGACAATGATCCCAAACAGGAAACAAAGGAGTGGCTCTGTAAAAAGCATTTCAAGGTCCTGGAGTGGCCTAGCCAGTCTCCAAACCTCAACCCCATAGAAAATTTGAGGGAGTTGAAAGTCCATGTTGTCCAGCAACAGCCCCAAAACATCACTGCTCTAGAGATCTGCATGGAGGAATGGGCCAAAATACCAGCTACAGTGTGCAAACCTGGTGAAGACTTACAGGAAATGATTGACCTCTGTCATTGCCAACAAAGATTATGTTACAAGGTATTGAGCTGAACTTTTGTTATTGACCAAATACTTATTTTCCACCATAATTTATGAATTAATTCTTTAAAAATCCTACAATGTGATTTCCTGGAATTTTTCTCAATTTGTGTCTCATAGTTGAAGATGATGAAAATTACAGACCTCTCATCTTTTTAAGTAGGAGAACTTGCACAATCAGGGACAGACTACTTTTTACCCCACTGTAGTTGAGGACACTCTTTTTTGCATGATAATTTTAATTTTAGATAACGTACTTTGTTTTTTAACATTGCACACAAATGATTCTGAGCAAGCCGATAACACGACATCCTTCCCTATCAATATCAGAACATTGTTTTCACAGTAAAATTAACAGTATTGTTGAAACTTTTGTATATTTTGTAACATTTTGTATATTTACAAAAAAAAAAAACCTTTCAGATCTTTATTTTCATCTTGTTAGTATTAAGTATTTTGAATGTACCATCCGGCCTGTGGAGACCATATACCACATATTCATAAGTGATCAAAACGCATGTCATCAGTATCTTGGGGATGTAGTGCCCAGTAAATCACAGGTCATAATAGGTATGTTTTGATTTAAAGCTCTTTCATTCTCCCAAAATGTGTGGTATTTTGTCATTTACAGGAAGCTGGCCCCAGAATGGGTGTGAGGGAAGTTCCTCAAAACACTCCTTTCACTTTATTTAAAATATATATATCCCAAAGATCAGCAGAAGGAAGTCGGAACCACCATATATGAAATCATTCTCCCAACGTTTTCCACAATTTGCCTTATTCCAAAATGGATGTTTTTTTTTTTCCTCAAAATTCTATACACAGTACCCCATAATGACAATGTGGAAAACATTCATTGTGGAATTTTTGCAAACTTATTAAAAATATAAAACTAAAAATATGTACATAAGAATTCACAGCCTTTGTCATGAAGGACAAAATTGAGCTCAGGTGCATCCTGTTTCCACTGATCATCCTTGAGATGTTTCTGCAGCTTGGAGTCCACTTGGGGTAAATTCAGTTGATTGGGCATGATTTGGAAAGACACACACCTGTATATAAGGTCCCACAGTTGATAGTGCATGTCAGAGCACAAACCAAGCATGAAGTCAAAGGAATTGTTGTAGACCCCCGAGACAGGATTGTTTGGAGGTACAATTCTGGGGAAGGGTACAGAAACATTTCTGCTGCTTTGAAGGTCCTAATGAGCACAGTGGCCTATCATCCATAAATGGAA